>NW_008337053.1:4452858-4478306 GCF_000622305.1 Nannospalax galili | reverse complement strand
TTGTAAAAGTAAAAAAAAATAAACACTGGCTGTTCTTGCAGAAGACCCAGGTTCAAATCCCAGTACCCACATGTCAGCTAAGAACTGTCTGTAACTCCAGTTCCAGGGGATCCTATGGCCTCTTCTGTCCTCCAGGTGCATTGCATGACACAGGTGCACTTACCTACTTGCAGGCAATACACACATACACATAAAATGAAAATAATAAATAAAATATTTTTAAAAAATGGTGTGCAGAAAAGTTAAGAATAAATAGTTCCTTGATTTTACCACCTTAGACCTTCCAGGGCACTTCGCTTGCTTTCTTGGTATTATTCAACCATACTCTACCTAATAATCAATTGTGTTGTTGATTCATTAAAATTCAAAATGCTGTGAGCAGAATTCAAGCATACTTCATTTGTTTCTTTTCAACTAACCTCTGCTGAACATAAAGTAAGCATCGTTGAAGCAAATGGAATAACTGACTTCAGATAATCAGACAAGTTACCACTGGTAGATTGATGCTGTTTCTGTGTATTTAACTACCCCGATTTCTTATTTATTTATTCATTGTCCTGTGGTCTATTCCTTATGCAAATTATACCCTGAGGCATTCTTGGCCTCTGGGAAGTGTTGCTACGGTGGAATACAGAAAGTTGTAAGTCCTGGTTTTTGAGCTTCAAAGTGTGTTTGAAAGCTCAAGTCATATACAATAGTTTGAGAAAAAAAAAAGACATTGGATTTTAAGGGCTTAGGAATTTGGATTCCAAAAATCTTTGCTTTGAAGGAACTCAGGACCTAGAAAATATAAGGTCAATCAGAGGTGTTTTCTGTCCCTGCTCCATCAACATAAAGGTAATTTTCTAGGCTGATGGAGCCCCAGGGCTTGATGAAATAATCAGGGTTCCTTTTCTCTTGGAGAGGATCCCATAACACTCAGAGAAGCAGTGTTTAGGAGGATAGGTAAGGGAATTGAGGGCATGTCCAGTTAGGTATGGGGGACACTTGGAGCAGGACTTCCTCAGCCCCTCTTTCTGGAGATGGATATGTGGACTGTCTAGAACAACCTCTTGGAGCTCAGCATTGTGTGGAGGACAGGGAGATGAGTCCTGTGTACAAGGAGACAAACAAGCAGCCAAGGTGGCACTGGACGTGGTGAGGGACATTCTAGGACAGATTAAGATCTTTGTAGGTTGATAGTAAAGGATCAGAGGGAGTGGGCTGTGCCTCGCATGAGTTAGGTCACAACAGAGGAATATCTGCTCTGTATGTCTCTCTGTCTTTCTCAGTGGTGCCATATCATGTATGAGACCTTCAGAACCTAGGCTCAAGTTGGGATGTGTGGGGAAGAGGGATTGGACTGAATAAGCCAAAAAACTCTTACTGATATTACTTAGAGTAAGCTGAGATCATGATTTGGGAGGCTGAAATAGAAGTTAGCTTCAGCTGTTGAGCAACAAAGGAAAGGGGAATTTTTTGCATGTGTCCAGTTTTAGATTCTAGACTGAAATGTTTATCTTCCACACTTGCCATTCTACTTCAGTGTGATGTGGGGCTGTGATTGGAAAAGGAACAGAGCTATGGTAATTTCTAAGAGATTACTTGGCCCTGGCCGGCGTGGAAGGGCATATGAGGGAAGGTTTTCAGAGAAAGTGATACTTGAATGGAAAACAAAAAGGATTGACTTAGCCTAAGGAGCTAAGCAAGGGCATTCCACATAGAGGAAGTGGTCATGCAACACTGTATGGTGTGGAGCATCCTGTTTGGGTGTAGGGAAAGTGTCATTAGTCTGGAAGAGGGAGAGCTAGAGCTACATATGGAAGAGACGGGAATGTGCCAGTTTGCAAAAGACTCATAGGTTATGTTAGGTTGGTTTGGGGAAAAGGAAGATTCCATTGTGGGTATTTTGAGACTGAGGTGTCTGAACATCCCGCAGATGATGACACCGAGTGATACAGTTACAGGCTGTGAGTCATCAGCTTCTATGGGAAATAGGTATCGTTATCAGTTCTCAACCCAAATGGTGGTCAATTACTAGCTTTTAAATGCTGAGTCTCTTCCAGTCTTGTGCTGATTTTCTTTGTGCATTAAATTGCTCCATCATTATAACAGCTTTGTAGATAGGTGCTGTCCTTTTCTCAATTTCTTAGATTAGAAAATAAAATCAAAGTTTAGAGAGATGAGTAGCTTGTCTGATGTCATAGAACCAGCACATGCGTTAGCAGGAATTAGAGCCTGATTTTGTATAGTTTCAAAGTCCTTCCCATTGGTCACATCCACTCAACCTTGGGGCATCCAAGGAAAGTAAGCAAAGAGATATTTGCCCGAAGCAAGGAGGTGGCTAAGCCCTGGTTTCCTCTGCTGAGAGAGGCTGTTTGTGAGCATTTTTCTCAGGCCCTGGTGGACTCCTGTTTTAGAGGAACAAACACCATGACAATTACTAATGAGACAGACTTTGGGGCTGAGCCAGACCATCCAACTTCAAACATACCATGTGTGACCAATTGTCACAGAGTACCTGATATGCTTTGCCTCAGTATCCCCAGAAAAGCCTTGGACTGATTCTCAGTGTTGAACTGCTTAAAAAGGAGTTGAGAAATTCACAGCAAAAACAATGTCTATGCATGAGGAAGGAGGGTGCAAGTGCACGTCCCACTCAGTGGGACTCAGTGTGTGTGGGTGACAGTGAAAATTACATGAGGAGAGAAGTAGGCCATACTTTAGAACAGTAGGATCCTACCTGATTGCTGAGCTGGCAAAGTAGACAAATGTTCCCTCACAGAGCCTTAACATAGGCTTTGACCTTGGAGCAGACTCATTTATTTATGTAAATTCTCTGAAATGCTAGTTGTGTTCGACAGTTCATTGTTTAGTCAGATGTGCTCTAGAGAATTCTTGTACATTTACAATAAGATCAATAAGAGATGAGATAGGGTGGGGTTGGAGAAGACAAACAAAACAGGCTGCCTACAAGTTGGATCTACAGAGTTAAGGGAGCAATTGATGCATGGCTTCCTCCATCCAGGTACCCTGGGATATGGGGAAAAGACCTATGGACTTAGGAGTAGAGACCTGGGCCTCCCACCCTGTGGTGTCATTTTCTAGCTATGGGCATTTTTGAAAGTGGCTTTTCCTTTCTGAGTCTGAGTGTCCCATCTGTAGAATAGGGTTATTAATAACGACTGAGGGTTGTGTGAAATGATGTCTAAGTTGCTCAGGATAACCTATGCTCAACTACCCCTGCCATTGACATCAGTTTCGATTCCCACGACCATAAACAGTCCACTTATTAGATCTACAGTTCTTGGTATTGACCCTCAAACACAGCTGTGGTGTTAGGTTGGGCAATCTTCTTGTAGAGTCCTTCCATCCATCTGCGCTCAGAGTCGGACTTGGTGCTTTTCCCTGTAAAGGAGGGCTGGCTGACTGTGCAGCAGGCTCTGGTGATTTGAGATTCTCTTGATCACTTGTCGATGTGGATAAAGAATTCCTGACTAGGGAGGAATGCCTGTGAGTAATTAGCACAGTGGAAGGGGTCATTGTTTCAGCAGAAGAGACAGAACTGGACACTCTGCTAGGAGCTTATGCTGCTTATTGGGTGACAGGATCTGCCCTAGGACTGAGACCCTGCTTACCAGGAACCAAGTGGAGGTTAATCAGCCTCATGGCTGGGCCTCACCTCAAACAACGATCCATAATTCTGAGAAGTTCTTACCAGATCACCTTCAGGGTTCTGGGGGCCTTAGTGGGTGTTAAATGAATGTTTTAGTTGAATGCTACAAAAGATAGTTTGCAGAAACTAAGTTACAGTAGCAAAAGAGTCAAGAGCAGGGACCTGGGTGCCAATTAGACCAGGATTTAGCTCCTGGCTTTGCCACTCATTAGCCGTGTGATCTGAATAAATTACTTTTTCTCAGTCTGTTTCCCTGGCTGTAGCCAGAGGTATTTTAAACTGCCTGCCTTTTGGAACTTTTGTGAGGCTAGTGCTTGGCTTAACCTAAATGCAAGTACTTAAAATGATTCAATAATTTAACAAGCATACGATGTTCATTGTGCACCAGCACTAGGAAATTTGCATACATTACTTCATTTAATCTTCTGGAGGTGGAAACTGAGGTATAGAGAGGTTTAAACAACTTGTTTAGCATCTCACAGCTGGCCAGTGGGTCCAGACACAGGTGGTCTGATTCCATCATGGCCTTATACAAGCAACACTGCCAAAGGGCCACAGAGGTGCAGATCTGACCTCAGCAGAAGACCCACACCTCAGCCAACATGTTACCAGCACGTACAAGATCTGTTCTTCCTTTAGTCTCCATCGCTAGAGATGTCCCACAGATCTAGCTACCCCTGCCTATAATTTCCCTCGAAGAAGCTTGCCTTGAGAAATATAGCATTCTGAGCTTGATTTTGTGCTTCAACTGATTTTCCAACTCATCTGCTTGTGGTGGGATTGATGGAGCATTCCTTCCACAAACTCCTCTTCCACAGTTAAAGCCTCTGGGTCTAGAATAGTCAAGTCCCAAATCTGTAGGGCAGATCCCACTGTGGTTTAAGCAACTGAGCGACGGCTTGGTTGAGAGCAAAGTGCTCATCTCTATGTCCACATACCTCTGTGTGTACATTAGCTTTACTAGCAAAACAGCTTGAAATGATCTGCTGTGTGAGTGAAATGATGTAGAGAATTTCTTGCAAGAAAACTGTGACGCAGGAAAAAGATCTACACTTCCTTGGGATTGCCCTCTGCGTAGGACAGAAGAACTGGGCTATGAGGTTGCCGGGTTCTCCAGCTCGCCTGGGAAGCACAGGAGGAGGCTCAATTCCAGGAGAGTGCAAGGTAAGGAACTAGGATTGAAAAGTTGGAGTCAGAGGAGGAAAGAGATCTTTTGTAAGTAGTGATCCCTCGGGGAGGGAGTCTGAGCCTTGGGCACAAGGCAGGGTAGAAAAAAATAAAAAATAAAAAGAATGTGAGTGATTACGATTACTTCTTTTGGCAATATTGGGAGGATACAGAGATTAGAATTGTGGGCTTTTAAAAACCTTATTTTTAATTTACAATTTTGTATATTTGTGTGTCGTGTGGGTATGTGCATATGATGAAGGTGCCAAGGGAGGCCAGAGGTGTGGGATCCCCTGGATCTGGGTTTCCAGGTGGTTGTGGGCTGCTTGATGTAGGGCTTGAACTTGGGTCCTTTGTAAGAGTGGTACACTCTCTAAACCACTGAACCATCTCTCGGACCCCAGAATTGTGTTCTAATCACTTTTAGTTGGACATAAGTTTGACTTCTTCTTCAGAGCTGTCCCAGGATTTATATTGGTTACACACTTGTCCTTTCTATTCTGTTGTGAAGTTCTTGAGTATAGGAAGTGTATCTTTCCATCTCCCTATCTTTAGTGCTGAGAACACAGCACAGAATGGGATACTTGTATTGGCTTGATTGATGGTAACAAACTCATTCTTTATCTGTCCCTGTTCTGTATCTGGCACTGAAAGCTCCTGGAACCCTGCAACCCAGGCAAACAGGAGTAGTTGCTACCCTGGGTTGAAACTCTAATTCTAACTTGCTGTCCTTTCCTTACCATTCACAAACACGAGACTAAGCAGATGGTTCAGTGGCATCCAGTCCTACCACTGACCAAAACCTCCAACAGGAGGACTACTGGAGACATATCAATGGGACACACATTTTAACTGTGTGATGATAGTAGCGAGGACATCCCAGCTTCCAGGCCATAGGCTGGTGGTCTCTTCTAAGGCCTTTGCATGTTTGACACACATCCTGGCAGCTGGCAAGGGCTATCATGTTCTCACAACTATGAGCTAGAGATCCGTAAGCATGACTATTCCTTTATGAAGGAGACTGGCCCCATCTCAGTATGGCATGAAACCACTTCTTTTAATGAGAGAAAACTTTCTTAGTCAAGATGAAAAATTGTATCCAACATCCACAGGCCCCAAACATTACAGAATTATATTTTAATTTGATGGATGTAGTGATTTGAATGAGGAATGCCCCCCATAGGCTCATGCGTGAACACTTGCTTCCCAGTTGGTGGCGCTGTTTTGGGAGGTTATGGAACTTTTAGGGGGAACAGCCTTGCTGGAGGAAGTATGTCCCTGGGGGTGGACGTTGAGAGTCAATAGCCCAGCTCCATTTCCAGTTTGCTCTCTCTGCTTCCTGTTTGCAGTTAAAGATGTGATTTCGGAGTTTTCTGTTCTGGCCACCTGCTGTCAGGCTCTCTTCATCATGATGGACTCCCTGCAGGACCCATAAACTAGAATAAACACTTTTTTTTTCCTGTAAAGGAAAAGTCACTTATAAGGCCTTGATCCAAAGAACATGGTTCTTCTATAAAGAAATTAGCTGTATGCCAGAAAACCACGACACACACATGCAAGGTAGGTTAGGATAAATGCTATAGTATCCATTTAGGTGAATGCTTATGTAAGTTTAGAGAGGGATCCAGTTGCTGACAGAATCTTGAAGTATGGGTCAGAATGGCCCAAACAAACTTTGGAGCACTGGACTGGAGTTCACACCAGGCATGGAGGGTATGAAGATAAAGTAATGAAGATAAGGCACAGAGGTCAATTCATATAGCAAAGTATTCTTGAACTCAAAAACAAGCTGGAAACAAATGGATGAAGGTCTCATTTGATAAGCAGGCCAAGGTGATTGCATGCAATAGGAAACTGTAGAAGATGCTTGGGAAGAGGAAAGTGGATGTGCTAAGGACATTAAGTGACCATAGGAAACCATTCATGCTCAGTAGGAAGAAGACAAGAAATGCAAGTTAAGTGGAGGAGAGACAGGTGAAGAAGTTCTGTTGTTTTGACCTTTCAAGCCAAGTTGGTGCAGCTGGAAGCTTCTCTCCTCTTCACCACTTTATTATGATCAAAGCCGGCATTTTCTCTGCACAAATCCTGATGATGTCCTGCCTACCACCAGGAGAAAAGCTAAACACTTAAAACCCTGCATTATACCTTAGCTCCTGTCATTTCTTCTATCCATTTCTCCATCTCTTTGCTTTCTTTTTACTTTTCCTTTTAATTTCTCAGACTCGCTGTTTCTCTCACTTAAGGGCCTCGAAATAGGCTGTTTCCTGGCTTGTTCTCCAGGATGACCTGATCAAATATATTTATGTTAGGATGACCTTCTCTTTTCTTTCCTCTCCTCTCCTCTCCTCTCCTCTCCTCTCCGTGTGTGTGTGTGTGTGTGTGTGTGTGTGTGTGTGTGTGTATGTACATGTGGGTATGCATATATGTGTGTGCATGTGGAGGCCAAAAGACAACCTCGGATGTCATTCCTCAGGAGCTGTTCACTTTGTTTTTGAGGCAGGTTCTCTCATTGGCCTGGGACTTTTCAGGTAGGCCAGGCTGCTTGGCTAGTGAATTCTGGGGGATCTGCCTGTCTCTGCCTCCCCAGCAAGTGTGTGCCACTATGTCTGGCTTTGTACATGGGTCCTAGGAATTGAATTCAAGTCCTCATGCTTATGCAACAAACACTGTAGTGATTCAGCTATCTGCCAAGCCTCTTTCCTGCTATGCCCTTCTCTTCTCTCTTCTCTCTTCTCTTTCTTTCTTCCTTCCTTCCTTCCTTCCTTCCTTCCTTTTCCTTCCTTCCTTCCTTCCTTCCTTTCTTTCTTTCTTTCTTTCTTTCTTTCTTTCTTTCTTTCTTTCTTTCTTTCTTCTTCATTTCTTTCTAGCAGGGCCTCCATATAAAGCCTAGGCTTTGCTGCAATTATAGGTATATGCCACAATGCCTGATTTACAATGTTACTTCAAAGAAAGGAAATTTCTTATCTAAAATTAATATGGGAGTTTGATCTGGCTTAAAGTGGTCCTTAGACACAACCAAGTAACATCATTTTTTTTTTCTATACGGACAGTTTAAAAGTAATGAAAAAAATACCATTAGAAAAAATAATTAAAGCTGTCGTCACTGGTGTTGCTAGATTGCTTTTGCTAATCTCAAATGTTTCCTTGAGCAGTGGTGCCCAGACTGCAGCAGAGCTGAATGTTATAATGACCAGGTTGTCAGATCTACACTGTGAATGGTCACATTCTGTTTCCGCATAGACAACAACAGTGCTAAACCCCAAGATCAACGGCCTTCATGTAACCCAGAAAAGGGACTGTTAGACCAGACTATGCAGAAGCCATGAAGTTCCTAAAGGGATTTTTCAGATAATTATACAGATTTTGAAACTTTTCTGCAGACAAAAGATTTGTCAGCAAGAAAGTCAGTAAATGTTATAATTATTTCAAACTGGTCGTCACAAAGATTGATAGAGACATGAAGGTGAAACCGTGATTCTCTATTCAGGATAACTGACTGGAAATCTTGATTCATTAAAAAAGAAAGTGAGAGGCGAGAGGAAAGGATGTGCAGATAGAGGCACTGTCAGTAATGGACTCAGAGCATCCTGGCCTCCCTGATGACACCTCCCTGTCTGAGATGGGGGCCCCAGGTCTCTTGCCTGATGCTGCTAAATCCTCTACTCATCTTGATGCACAGACCACATGGTCATTCAGCAACACAGTAGTTATGATGGTATCTCTCATGTGGTCCTACCTAGAGAGACAGACACGGGCAGTAAAAATAATAACAACAGCTAATAATCTTAGTGCTTTCAATATGGAAGCACTGTCAGAATGTATGATCTTAGTATTTTACAGGTGTTGAGACTAAGGCACAGGGCGTTTAGGTAACAAAACAAGTCCCAGAGTCTGTTGACAATTGGGGCGATAAGGGGTGTCCCTACGGGCCCAGTTTCTTTTCTATCTTCTCTCTGTGGGCTTTCAGGTCTTGATCTCAAATTGTTTCACTCATTTTCAAACTTTAGCATGTCTACTGATATCACATCTTCAGATCTGAGTGAGTACAGCTGATTTTTATTTCTTGAAGTACAGATTATATTTCTAGTTGGCCACTTCAGAAATCCATTTAGTTAGTGGAACTATCAAGTGGAGGAAGCCATAGAGGCTGTATTTTGAAATCGCTCTATGCAGAGTTCCCAAAGAAAATCCAACAGCATTTTTTGTTTGTAAGATTTGCCTTTGTCCATTTCATGTGAACTTCTCTGGCTATGTCTGACTTTACACGAGGTCACCTCTTTTATAAGACAGACTTCCATCCTATAGCCATGCCATGGCTTTGGGTCTGTATCACTGGAAAGGCATCACTCTGGAGCTGGTTAGCTCTCGCACTGTGCTTAGATTACGGGATGAGGCAAAGGCCTGGTAGTTGAAGGATGAATAGGCCTAGAGTACCAGCTTGCTCTCAATGTCCTAGTATCCTCAAGGGACATACAGCTATTAGCTATTCACCAAAGGCAGGCAAAACTGGGGAATGAAACAGAACAAAGAAAAGCAACCCACAACCTAAACTATTTGCTATGAGTTATTTGTGAAATAGCTTGAGGCCTCAATTTAATTTTCTTGTCTGTTTCCCAAAGGTTCAAAATGATACTGTTCTAAGTCAATTGAAAGCCCTTATGAGCATGTCACAAACAAGGGAGGGACAACACCTTTGGTTCCTTGGTGATAGACCTGCCACAAGTAATAACACTTATTCCTAACTTCTCTGAACAGACTAGAGTGGTTTAACACCAGACGCCAGAGTATGAGCCAGGAAAGGGACAAAGGAAGCAAAAGGATTGGGAGAGAAAACTCTGCAAATCGGCCCAAGTGGCTTTATTACAGTGGTTTACTTGCTCTCTAAACCTCTGAATTCCTACGGGGCTTCAAATCCACTTGCATTACATTATTTTCTCTACTCAGTAGAATTCCATGGTCACTAGATAAATGAAGACGGACTGTCCACGTTCATACTGGGGTGGTTTTATCCCTTCACAAATGTTCCAAATAATTTGTACAGGCCAAGGTGAGACTTGCATTGAACTTTAGGGACCCATGTCTTTTGCCTCTGTCTCCACTCTGACATGGTCTAATGTCAGTGTGCATGCATTTCAGTGAACTGGAAAATTCTCATCTCGTAGCTCAACATCAGAGACCCAGTACAAAGCAGCAAGATGCTGCATTTGAGTGGTGCTATGGCTGTGGAAGTAATTTAGAAGCGGCCTCGCTCATATCAGACAGGCACATCATATCTTCAGAGATTTTGCTATTACAGTTTTACTTTTTATTATGGCTTGCTTTGAAGCTAACTGAAAGTAAAAACAAGTTAGTTTATAAAACCCCATTAGCTTAGGTCTTAGACGAAATGGGCATCTGGAAAGAAAAGATACTTAGAAGTGAGCTTGGATCTACCAGTTTTCAGTGGAATAGGCAGTGTGGAGATAGAGAAACAGACAAGGGAGCCCACCTGTAGTACCTGAGCATGCATGTCCTCTTTCTGATAAGCTAGGCCAAAAGTGCCTGTGTTAATTATACAGTTACTCCAAACCTAACTGCTTAGCATGACAGAGATTTATTGGCTTAAGAGTTTTTATGGATCTGGAGTCCTGTGGTAACCTGTAATCCCCAGTGGTTCTGGCTTGGGATCTCTCTAGCCAACCTGTCAGCCAGGGATGCAGTCTCTGAGGATTGACTGGCTCAAGCTTCATCTTTTGAGCTCATTCCTGGGGCTAACAAGAACTTTGCATTCCTCCCTTTGTAGACTCACCTTGGGGCTATAGATGGTAAGGCTTTTTCCCTGAACAAGTAAAGAGAGGGATGTAGGTGAGAGAAAGGGAGACAGGTAAGGAGAGGAAGGGAGAGAAAGAGAATCAAGAGCTTTAGCTCTCCATGACTTTCAGAACCTGACCTTAGAAGTGGCATGCCCCCATGGCTGTATTTTCTTGGTAAGAAGTGAGTTTCTCAGCTCAGGAACACACTCCTAGGGTGGAGGGTGGAGCTATGTGTCACTTTTGCGAACTAGTAAAGCAAAATGTTTGTAGACATATTTTTAAAGCCAAGACAGGGTGTTGAAGGCCTAGATGCATGTCTGGAAGGTGGAGTCCCTTAGTAAACAGCAACCTCTTTCTTTATTAGGTGAGCTACTGTAACATCACAGTCCAGCTGTGCTAGGCCAGTGTGGTAGGTTGTAGAGAGACAGCACAGGGCACAAGGTATGTTAAAACTTACTGGGGAGAGAGGAGGGAGGAAGGGAGGAAAGGAGGGAGGGAGGGAGCCTGGTGACCCAGCAAGGTTGGCTGGGCTGGACAGGAAACTTGCCAGAAGGCCCAGAGTCAGCAGAGTCACAAGCATTTGTCTTCCACAGAGCTTACTTTTTACCCTGCTGCTTAACACAGAGAGAGGGGTTTATAAGACTGCATAGACGGTTTGCTTTGTCTTTGTATGCTCAGGATTTGGAGGCATGGCTGGCTTAGCACATATGCGGGAGGCAAGTTCCTTCTACATATCACACTGGCCAGCTCACCCAGCTCCCAGAGTACTTGGGAGAAGCCGATCTTATCTGAAGTTGGCCGCTTCCATTGCTTCCTTTTACTTGTCTAGAGCACTGAGAACAGAAAAGGCTCATGTTTAGGGACAAGGCAGTTGATGTTGTGGCCCCATTTTCCTCAGGGATTGGAAGAACATCACGGTAGCAGGACGGCTCAGAAGTCATCCTCAGAAGGAACTGGGGGCCATTTATTTTGAGAAACAAAGACGGATTCATTCCTGACCATCTGTAATTCACCGAAGCGATTTCCTTCCTATCCAGGCCTCAGTTTTTCCACCTTTAAGATGGAGAGAGTAACTTGGAGAACTATAATGGCGATTCCAATGCAATTGGAAAATAAACAAAGCAAAAATACTGCTCCTTGGGATACCATACAAAAAGGAGTATCAGACTCATGAAAATAATTCTAGCCTTAAATCATGCTAGTAAGTGAAGGGTTTCTATGTACATGCATGATTGTGGAGTCTGTGTGGATGTGCATGCATGCGTATGCCTGCATGTGCAGTGTGTCTGTCTGTTCCTTTGTGTATATACCTGTGTTTTCCCATGTGTCTGCAAGTGTCAGGGTTGGGGGAGGGGGGAGTGAAGGCAGTAGGCAGAGGAGGATCGTGAATACTCAGTTTCCCTCTGCTTAGTACCAGCACTGTATTGGTAGGAACAGATGGTGTGGTGTCTCTTTCCTTGTGGAATTGCTGGATTGGTTTCCCAGCTACACTCTGCCCTCTCAGAAAGCAGGAGCTGCAGATGCTGGAGAGGTGGGCATTTATTTCTCTCTTCCTGGGAATTAGCAGGGAAGTTTCATAGCTTGGTAAGACTAGAATTTGTCATGGTGGATGTGGTGTTGGAGCATAGGGCAGGTGGCCTTGAGTTTGCATGTGGATCAATAAATATTTTATAGCTTTCCCATTCCCTGCCCCTCCTTTAGAAAGAAATACCTGGCTAAAAGCCAAACTCCCCAATTATGTCAGTAATAAATTTAGTGACATTGGCAAAAAGAAGCAGAGGGAGAGAGTGTTTGTTTCGCCCTAGGTCTGAGTTCCACACTCTCCTCATGGAGAACTTGAGAAAATATTAGAAATAATCATTTAATGGTCACTATGGAAATTGTTAGTTTATAGAGTCAACATATGTTCCCATATGTACTTTCTTTATTGGAAGATAACACCCCCCAGCTCATTTCCTTGTCAACCCAGATAAGAGCTGAAGGACACTCAGATTCCATTAATAAAAGGGACAAAGTTAAGTTCACCAAAAGAGTGGATTGACCCAGGCCTATAGTATTCTTACATTCTAAGTTCCTTGAGGCTGCAACTGTGTGTATGGACCAGTTGAGACTTCAGACATTCAAGAGACCCATGAGGGAGCAGACCTGCTTGGATCATGGTAGGCACTTTGCTGGGCTCGTCACACAAAGGGTCTTATTTAGCTCTTCCTGAGGCAGCCACTAGCGTAAGTGTAGCCCACTGAGAGTGAGTACCAAGGAGGACGAGAGAGATGAGCCGTTCTCAGAACTTCTTTCTATGGTCTAAAGAAAGCAAGCCTGACAGGAGGGTACCCCAGTGGCGAGTTGTCCTTCTTAGCCACTGTTCTGAGTGTCAAGTTTTGAACTTCACCCTTAAAGAGCAGTCCATTCAGCCAACAGACACCACACCCTGAGATAGAGCTGGGTACTGAAATGGAATGGGGGGGGGGGAACACAGGGACATTCTAGATGACCAGAAAGAGCTCTACCCTCATGCTGGGGCATCATGTGCCTGCGGCATGTAGAAGTTTAATGCTCACTGAGCCTCAGCCTCATGCCAACATTTCTATGATTGGTTAGATTGGTTGGTGAGTCAAAATTTGCTCTTCACAAGGGCCACAGGCCTCCTGGACAGAGATCACCCCAAAGACAGGAAGAACTGGACAGGCAAACTTGAAAAGTGTGGTGTGTCAATGGAGCAAGTCCTTCTCCCCGACATTGCTACGGCGATCAAACTTTGTGGTCAGCAGGGAGCTGGCGGTGGGTCTGAAGGAGGTGACCAAGGGCATTGTTTCTGCAGCTCTTCCCTCAAACAACTTCATTATCTTTGTGCTTCCTTGGAGGAGCACCCCACTAATCTCTCAGAGCAGGGTCCACTTAGAAATGGCAGTGGGTCTGGACCGGAGTTCTCTAGCAATGTGATATTGCTGGAAATGCTGGCAACCATGGGAAGCCAAGGTGCACACAATGAGGCTCTTGGCCAGGTCATAGCATTTGGTACAGTACAGTGCAGGTATAGTACATTATCTGTGCATTTAAACTGAGCAAGCCTTTCTAACTGCAGCATTGTTGAATCCTGTCCTTTCTATTTTTTTGGATGTCTGTGTCCATGTAGAATATTATCTCCTGCTATTTTTTTTTTTTTTTTTGGTCTTTTTGAGACAGGGTCTCCTTGTAGCCCCAGCTGTCCTGGAACTCACTATGTAGACCAGGCTGGCCTTGAACTCGCAGAGATCCACCTGCCTCTGCCTCCCGAGTGCTGGGATTAAAGGTGTGCACCACCACGCCTGGCAATCTCCTGCTATTTTTAATTTTATTTATTATTTTTATTTTATGTGTATGAATGTATTGCCTGAATGTATAAGAGTACACCCATGTCGTGCAAAGCCTGTGGTCAGAAGAGGGTGTTAGATGCTTTGGAACTGGAATTACTGACGGTTGTTAGCCACTGTGTGAGGACTGGAAATTGAACCTGGGTCCTCTGCAAGAGTGGTCAGTGCTCTTAACTCCGAAGCCGTCTCTCCAGCCCTGTGCTTCCTGCTAATTTAGCTTCAGTCTTTGTGTAAAACAAGTGAAGTATTTTCAAGGAACTGCCTGTTGACTCAGGCCTTCATATTTATACTGTTTCCCTATAAGGGGTTAATTTACCAAACATACACATTAATACTTGGTCATGCTGCACCCTTGATAACTAATGCCTTTAAAAAAACACTTGCCTTTCCAGCAAGCCTTTGTTGATTAAAGAGCCTAGACACATCCATGTGAACAGCACAGAGAATCACCAACCCCTCAGCCCTTATAAGCAGCCTACCAACTGTACCTGAATGGACGCAGTTTCAAATCCCTTGGAGAAACTGTCTCCACCTCCATTGTTCTTAATAAAGAACAATCTTCTCTGGAGATCGATCTTATCTTTCATTTTCATGTTGCCCTGGTCAATCCCAGATTTAACATTTTCTAACACTTATGTTGTTACTTACTGTGATGGTTTGAATGAGGATGTCCCCCAGAGGCTCACGTATTTGCATGCTTGGCCCTAGTGAGTGGCACTGTTTGTGGAAGTTTAGGAGATGTGACCTAACTAGGGGAAGTACATCACTAGGGGTGGGCTTTGAGAGTTCCTAGCCTTGGACCACTTCCAGTTTGCTCTCCCTGCTTCTTGTTTGTCTCTGGACACAACTTTTACTTTCTGCCACCATGCCTGCCACTTGCTGCCACACCTTTCTGCTGTGATGGACTCTCATCCCTCTGGAACCCTAAGCCCAAATAAACTCTTCCTTTAGAGCCTGCACCTCCATCTCCCATCTCTGAACTTTCTGCCCCTTGCTATTTTCTCAGTCTCTGATGATCCCTGTTCTACTCTGTTTCTACAAATTCATTCTTCTAGATTCTGAATATAAATGTCTTTTGTTTTGCTTTTTGATCTTTTTAACACAGGGTCTTCCTGTAGCCCCAGCTGGCCTGGAACTCACTATGTAGACCAGGCTGGCCTCAAACTCACAGAGATCCACCTGCCTCTGCCTCCCAAGTGCTGGTATTGAAGGTATATACCACCATGCCCGGCACGGTCATGGTGTTTTATCACACCTCAGGAAAGTAACTAAAACACTGCCATTAAAAAGCCAAATGTTACTAAATTTGCTGTCGGTTGTTAGGATTTTCTTTTCCATGTGTGGGTATTTTAGTGTCTTAGAATAGTAGAAGTTGCCATTGCCAACCCAAAAAAAGAAAATTCCAGAGCGGGAAGAAAGCTGGCACTGTCTGGAAAGAAATGTCTAGAAGGTCTTTGTCCTTGACCTAGATACAAGAGAGAAGAAGGCACGTGGTGCATCTCATGGAGTTTGTGAACCTGGGGTTGCCGCCTGGCACAGGCTGGGAGAGGGGCAAGCACCAGCTCTACTTCTCAGGCTGTGTAGGCAGAGGCTGTGGGCCTTCAGAACAGAAGCTCAAGAGGACTGCATTTGCGTTGAGAGCTTGCTTCGCAGGTGTCCAGGAACCTGTGCTGACTGTTCACACACCACTGCTGAGCTCCTGCCCCAAGGTTCTGACAATGTGGTCATCACCAGCAATGACCAGGAGGGAGGGGCAACCCTGGCTAACCAGGCAGGGAGGTCTGAGAAGACAAGGAGTAAATACTGGGAATCTACTGGAGGAATTAATGTAAATGCAGTTTATGTTGTAATCATTTAGTAATCTTGCTTTGTGGTTAGAGAACGGTCAGAGAACTGGTTTTTATGGGGCTCTTTCCAACTCTTAATTGTACAATGTTTACATTTACTTCATGGAAGTCAAGCTTAATTTCATTAATTTCCTTCATGGAAAATGCAGGGGGAACTCTTTCTACCAGAAGCTAAAGGTTTAGAGAAGAGAAGGGTGAGATCAAACCTATGCAAGTGTTGATGAAGGGAAACACCTTGCTTTGCACATTTGCACCCACCCCTGGAGCGGGCTAGGCCGGCTCTAACCACTCTGCCTTCCCTTCTGTTGTGGTGGGTAGGATCACTGCAGGGTCACCACTAAGTTTCTAAAAGAGCAAAGAGAACTCAGAACAGCAACATTCTTCATCTGAAGGGGAAAGTTGGCGTGTGATTGTAGGGTCGAGTTCAGAGGTGCTCGGGTGAGGGATCAGAAAGAAAACACAAAAAATGGACTTGTAGACTTAGCACTGAACTGGAAACCAGAAAGACTGCAATTTCCTGAGCCCTAGAGGGGACTCCGCCCTACTCTGGATCAGGATCCCCCCAGACAGGCTTAGTATCCAATGCTCTAGGCCTTCACAGTGGAAAGACCACTATCCAGGGTTCAGAGCATTGGGCTACACACCCACTGTTGGCTTCAGCAGGGGAAGGCTGGCTTTCAGGCACCCCAGCACTGCATGTATGTCTGATGGCCGTTTGTCTCCCTGCAGCACCCCCTGGTGTAGCTGAGCTCCATAGGCATCCTGTAGTTCACTGGCAGAAAAGCAGGAACTGATTATGTAATGTAGGGAATTCATTGTGATGGTGTTGGGATCAGATTCCCAAGTCATTTCCCTCTGCCTGAATTTGCACACCAAATAACAGTACCAAAATGCCAGTTGTTCCCAGGAGAAAACAAGGACAGTGGTGTCCCTGTTCCATTTCTGCTCTGTTCCAGTTCCAAAGCAGGGGCAGGGCTGATGGCAAACACACAGCTAGAAACGGAGCTGTGTTCTCATCAGCTTCAAATTAAAAGCATTTATAGACAGCCTTTGGCCTTCAAAAGTCTGTGTTCATATCACCATCTGGTTTATAAGTAGCCTGTGTGTGATTCGGGGAGTAACCGCTATCTGTTATTGAAATCATCATTGAACAACCTTCCCCTACATTGTCTGCCTTGTCAGAGACAGCGATCAACGGCAGGAATGCTGTGTATTCACCATCAGAGCCCATAAAATATGCAGGATTCGTTTGCTGAACTTTCTTCAGGCAGTGCTGTCACCCAGGACAGATTCCTTCAGAACTGCCACTGGCTTCCAAACCTAGGCGAGGCCTCCCTGTGTCACGGTCTATGGTAGGTGCCTCTACCTGTGAGGATGTTTTCTGGAAAGAGTCTCCTGCCAAGGTTTAGTATGGGCTCAAAGGTACCCAGTGCTCCTCCTGATTTCCCAGATCTCTGACTTCCTTCCCACCCTCGGAAACCTCCGTTTCTCTGGAAACATCTACTATCAAGTCAAGGAATGAGAGAAGCCTGCTAACAAAGGGCTACATTCCAGTGCACAGGGGAGGACTGGTCCTGCCTCTGCCACTCTCCATGTGTCCCATGCCCATGGACTAGTCATTGGCTTTCTTTGGGTCTTAGTCTCCCCAATCTTATTAGAGATCCTTGATGTATTAGTTACTTTTCTGTTGCTGTGATAAAATATCATGACCAAAAGCAATTTGAGGAAGAGTTTATTTTGAGGTAGGTTCCAGAGGGCTAGGGGCCAAAATGGCAGAGCAAGCCCTTGGGGATGAGTAGGAAGCTGAGTGATCACATCTCAATTACACACAGGAAACAGAGAGCCAAGTGGAAGTGGGATGAGGCCAGAAACTTCAAAGCCTGCTCCTGGTGATGCGCTTCCTCTGGCAAGGCTGCACCCCCTAAAGGTTCTGTAACCAAACAGTGCCACTAACTGGGATGCAAGTGTTCAAATGCATGCCCTTGTAGGAGACATTCCTTCAAACCACAACACTTGAGTTACAAATTCTTTTAGTTCTTTTATCCTTGAAGTTTATACACGTTTTTGGGGGCAGGCTGCTCGTCTGTTACTTTAACAGTTTTTTATATACAAAACCACTGACGCCTCATTCTTCTTCATCTAATCTCTGTTCTCTTTGTTCTTACGTATCACACCTAAAATTGTTTTCCTTGGCTGTTATTTTAGCTGTTTGTCTAGTTGTACAAGACACAGACAAGAATGTGCTTTTAAAATTCATCATACTTATTTTGAAGTGTCTTGACATTTCATCTAACAGAGGTGATGCTGTCATAATTTAATTTTTACAGGTGGGGAAAACAGGCCCAGAGAAGTTAAGAAAAAGTTCGCAAGCCACACAGCTAGGCCGTGAGGGCTCTAAACCCAGAACTGCCTTTTATATAAAGCCTGTGCTCTTAGCTGTCAGGGTGTGCTCATTTTTCTGCTTTGAGCTAGACTCCCATGCCTCTCTCCAGAGCCAGGTCATTTGACATGAATCCCTCTCGCACTTTCCTTTGTAGCTGTGCCCTTATCTCCAGCTCCACCTCAACACTGTCTTTCCTTTCGAAGACTGTCCTGCGTTGGCCATCTCCTTCTCTGCTAATTTACCCAGGCCCACAGAGCTCCTATCTTGACTGAATAGAAGCTGCTCCAGCGCTGGCAAGACAGCCATTTCCTTTTATCTCTCCATATATCGATGTGATTAATTATGTTAATCCATTTCCTAGGGTGGAAAGCTTCTGGCACTGATACTGATTTTCAGCTTTTAAACTCGGTGCTGGATTCCATTTGCTAATATTTTATTTATGGTATTGGTTAGTATTGGATGGACGGATTATTTCCTTAAAGCTCAGGAGAGCCTAGGAAGTTCTTTCTAGTCCATTTCATTTCTTCGTTAATTTATAAGGGTCAGTTTTCTTGAACAAATGCACTTTCTAATTACCACTCAACAGTTACATAGGCAATACGTTTGCACAGGGTATGAATTAGAAAAGTTAGAATAAGCTGATTGGCTTACATGTGGTATTTGTTTTTCAATTCCCCCCAAAATGGAGGTTGGTAGGAAAAACATTCTTTTCTGAGAGGACAGAGTAACAGGTATAGTGATAGTGACATCAAGTAAGAGCTTCTGGTTCTAATATTCTAAGGACTTATATAACGTTAGCCACGGGCTAAGCATATCGCCCATGTTATTTATGAAAATGCAGTCTGTTAGGCAAGATTGTATGTGGTGTGAACTCTTATCTGTTCATCAATCTATGAGATGACCACTGCTGAGATCCATTGTAGAGGTGAGAGAATTGAGGCTCCAGGAGGTCAAGTCATTTGCCTAGGCTCATCCCAAAAGATACCAGGGTTGATTGTCACTGGTTCTGGTAGAAATTAGGCATAGTGCTTACCAAGTACCAACATGTGCTCAGGACCTTTTCCTGCTGGCATTCCTTAGGTCCCACCACTTCATCCAGGCACAGTTTTGCAGGTGACAACATGAACCATTCACATCTGTGTTTAAGTGCAGGCTGCTTCATCAATCTGAAATGCCAGGACACCTGCTCACTCAACTCCCTTCTGCTTTCCTTTGAGGTTTATTCAAGCATCCCTTCCTCCTGTGACACCACCCTTCTTCCTGCTCAGGGCTGCAGTGGGTGCCCTCCCTCAGCCTCACTTTGTTATTTCTCTGTTCAAGGTCCTCCAGATCCTTGTCTGTCTCTTCCACCAGGCAGGACACTGGTGTGCTCCCTGTTGGGGCCAAAGAATCCCCAACCTCTCAGAGTGGATTTTCTGAGTGAACAAAGGCTAGGGGCTTCCTGTTAGGTCCTCTAAAGCTGTGCCTAGTCTGGCTCCTGGCAGTGGCTGATGGCTCTGTTGGCAGAGGTGGGCTTGGGGCTCATAGGCCCACAGCCTCTGCCCTGGTGACCATTCTCTGAATCTCTAGGAACCCAACTATATTTCAAAAGTATCATATTTCTCTGTATTTGTGCATTTTAAAATTGACCTAACTAAATATGGAGGCTGAATACTTCATAAAGAAAAGACTTTTAATTTTTTAATATTTTAATTGAGTGTTTGTGCATTTCAGATAATAGATCTTAATCAAATTTAGATTCTGTCCCTATCTTTGCCCCCCCTCAACCTCTTTACCCCCAAAAGGCATTTTGCTCACAGTTTTGGAGGTTCAAGGGCACAGTGCTGGCATTAGCTTTGCATTAGTAATATATACTTCATGGTGGATGGTGTCACAATGATGGGGGAACATACTAGAGTGACTGGTCACATGGAAAAGCATGAAGCCAGAGAGCAGGGAGCAGCTGGTCTTGTGTCTTTACAACAATCCTCTCACAAGAACTCACCAGGGTCCCATGAAAACAGTAATTCCTTCTGATGGTTGCACCTCCAATGACCTAATTATTTTGCATTAGACCTGACCTCTTAAACTATCACACCGGGTTCCACAGGAGCCCGAAGAGATAAGCCTCATCCAAATGATAGCACCTCTCAAAGAAAGCTGCATTTAGTGCACGTATTTGGGGCGTGAGACGCCACATAACTTACTGAATAGGAAGCTGGAAACAGTCATAGCAAAATCTTATTGAGGTTAAACCACTGAAATTAAGGGAATCACAGCCCAAGGAACTGGTATGAGTTAGTCCATAAAATTCCCTGATGAGTTCTCAAAGAGAATCTATGTCAAAACTATCTTTCACTTACTGAGATAAATCCGTAGTATTCAACTTGGTCAAAATATTCCCACTCATCTGTGTTTCCACAGGACACATAACTAAGCAGCAGATTCTTTCTCTTTTCTTTTTTAGAAAGAAATATTTCTTTCTCTGGGGAAATTAGTGGGAAAAAAATACATCTTGCTGTTAGCTGAGGAGACACAAAATTTCTAAGATAATTCCTAGCTAGCCTGTAGCAAGAAAAGCAAAGAAAAAAACTGAAACAAAACAACCTTATTTATATATAAAAGTACACTAGAGATCACAGTTCTCCCTGCCATATGCAAATCCCTGGAGGGCTTTGCTCTTAATCTGCTCTAAAAGACAGCACCTTTTCCTAAAACTGAAGCAGCAGGTCAGAACCACACTGATGCTCTCTGAGACCACATTCCAGTGAGAGGGTAGCCCTTGCTTCCCAGCTCTTGTTTACTGCCTTTCTGCACAGACCAAGATGGTATCCCAGTGTCCTGGCGGAATTCTGATCACTGCAAACCAATCTGGCACTGATTTAGAGCTCAGCAATGTGTGGTAATACACGAATGGGCAAGAAAGCAAGGGGCTGCCTCTGTGTCCCCAACACTGCATAACCCCTGCATGGATTTTGTGTCCATGGTGCTCCTGGATGCCTACCCATTCTTTGAGCTCAACTGCCATGCCATTTCTGGGTGATACAGGGACTGTGAGAGCACCTAGGACAGAGAAACTCTGTCTTGGGTGATTAGAAAGGCTTCCTGGAAGAGGTACCATTTGAGGTGGGAGAAAGAGGCTGTGGGAAGGACTCGGAAGGATGAAACCAGAACCAGGGGACTTTCTGGGAGAACAGGAGACACTCTTGCAAGTAAGAAGGCTTAAATGAGGGGAAGGCTTGTTAACCTCCTTCTAGGATCCAAGAAGCCAAGGCCTCAGGGCGCAATTATTGACTTCATTTATACTGTAGCCAGCTGAGAGCAAAAAGGTATCTGCTCCCATAGGCTAGTATACCAGGGCCCCGGCATCTCTGAGCTGAGAATCTCCCCTGACTTTGTCAGGAGCATCCATCAGGCTCTGACTGGCATGCCCACAGTTCCCAGCCAGTCAGTCATGTTCCACAAGAGTGGGGCAGCAGCTGGGGCAGGTCCAGAGAGCTCTGATGGGAGCATGTGAACCATCATCCACAGTTCTCTTATGATCTTATGATTGCCCAGGACCCTTTCCTCTGATGGTCCCCACCAAAACTACAGGACCCAGAACACTGTGAAACTTAATAATTATTTCTTGTATGGGTAAGTACTTGAAACTTGGAGATGATGACAGTATCACACTCTCCATGGAAAAAGACCCAGGATGCGTTACTTTATTCTTGTGACTCTAATCAGGAAGAATGAAGATCACGCCCATCCTCACTGTTTAGAGAGTGAACACCTGCCTGATGGTCGTGCTTTTGACTGAGCACTTAGGCATGTCTTGATGTACGTAGGAGACCTCTTATCCAAACTGCTACTAGACACTAAACAGAGTGGTGCTCTCTGCAGTCTGGATCTCATTAGGATAAAGAAAATTAGCTTGTTTCTGGGGATGTGTGTGTAGAGGTGACAAATAACAAGCTCAGGTTTAAACTCCAGATTCAAGGACAACTACAAAATGTACAAGAATTTCAGTCAGCTGTGAAAGAAAGACCAGGGAGCATGGCCAAAAATAGGGTTTCCTACCCAACACTGTGCAGTTAGTACCCACGAATGTGGGGGCCACACTTTTGGAATTTCTGTCAGAACTGACGGTCATAAAGGGGATGTGAACAAGTGGATGCTCTAATCAAAAAGGAGCTCTGGGGATAGGAAGAGGCTCTGCCACTGGGGAAGTAAAATCGTGTGTTTTTGTTTGTTTTTAATTTTATTTATTTTTATTTCATGTGTATGAGTGTATTGCCTGCATGTAGGTAAATGCACCCGTGTCGTGCAATACCTGCGGAGGACAGAAGAGGCCGTCAGATCCCCTGGAACTGGAGTTTTGGACAGTTGTTAGCTGCCATATAGGTGCTGGGATTCGAACTCAGGTCTTCTGCAAGAACAACCAGTGTTCTTAACCGCTGAACCATCTCTCCAGCCTCTGCAAAAGCATGTTTTAATAGCTGTAGGAGGTTGAAGCGTCAGGACAGACTTCATTTAAGGGAGATAAGAGACCTGAGTTGGGACCTGCTTCAGGAAGTTCAGGTAGCTGAACTCCCCCTTCTCCATGCTCCACCTCTTAGCTGACCTGTTGATGCAGGCTGTTTGCCTTGGTTACTGTCTTATGTGCCTGTAGTCTCTAGTTTCTGTCCTTGCTCCCCTGATCCATGTTCCATAGTTCATTTAATCCACCACCACAGCCACAGAGACCTTTCTGAGATAAAAACCGATACTCTTCTCATAGCACTTCCTCCCCAGGGAAAGTCTGAATCCTTGTGTGGGGCTTGTGCAGGCTTTTTACTCCCTCCTTTATCCATTGTGAACGTCTTTCTGTTCTAAGCAAGTCATGCCCTTTGCTGTTCCTTTGTCTCTGCCTGTATTTTTCTTTGTTATTATCATTTGCCCTTCTGTCCGTTAGCATGCCAGGATCTTTCCTTCAATAATCTATTTATGGGGCTGCAGAGGCTTAGCAGTTAAGAGCACTGGCTGCTCTTGCAAAGGACTGGGGTTTGGTTCCTAGCACTCACATGGTGGCTAATGACTGCAACTCCAGTTCCAAGGGATCTGATGCTCTCTTCTGGCCTCCTCAGGCATTGTACCCATGTGGTGCACTTACATACACACAGCCAAAACACTCACATACATTAAAAATAGATAGAAATGTTTGTCACCTCTCTCTGAAGCAGTTAGTCACCACCCTCACCCCTGTGTTCCCATAACACTAAGTACATTCTTTCACAGCATCCCCATCATTGAACTTAATTATTCACTCACTTCACAACCAGCAGGCATCAGTGAGGCCAAGGACTGTTTTTGAGTTCCACCATAAGTGTCTCAGATGGCAGCAGAATCCAGGAATATAGGAGATAAAAGTGTGAACTACCGTGTCCCCCTCCTAACACCATGTGGATCTCTAAAGGTTTATCAGTGTTTAGATACCATTTACATACAATAAAATGCATGTATTTGTGTGGGTGTGAACGTGCACGCCAGAGTGAGTTTTGAGAAATATATTCACCTGTGTAACCAATGCTCAGTGAAGACAGGGGACGTTGTGACCATCCCTGAACATTTCCTCAAGTTGTTCCGCAGTCAAGTTGTCGCTCACTTTGTCAGACTAACGCTGATCTGTTATCCGGCAGACAGGATTAGTTTTGCCAACACTAGAGCTTCACAGAAGAGAGAAATCACAGATGTACTCTTGTCTGTCTCCTTAAATTTACCCTGTTGTGAAATCATCTGTGCTGTGTGTGTGTGATTAGCTTGCTCTATTTTCTTCCTTTGAGGAATAGCATTCCATTGCACAGATGACCTGCAGTTCCATTCACTGTGGACGTTGGGGTTGTTACAAGCTTGTCGCTGTTCTGAATAAAGCCGCTGTGAGTATTGTTGCCTGTTTTTTGTGAACACGTTTTTGCATTTCTTAGTAAAATACCTAGGAAAACAGCCGCATCACAGAGTGTGTGTGTTTAACTTTCTAAGATGCAACCAAGCTATTTCCCAAAGTGATGGTTTTCTTTCTCATGGCCACTAGTAGTATAGGAACGTTCCAATTGTTCCACAGCTCTGCTAACACTGTGTATTGTACAGAATATTATTTTATATATCAGTCTTTGTAGTCGTAGCCATTTACGTTGGTGTATGATATTACAGTGCAATTTTCTTCTCCGAATCATTTATTCATATTTTATTGGATTGCCTTCTTAATGTGTTGTAATTTTGAAGTCTTAAAGGTCGTGCATATTTTGCCCTTTGTCTTATTCTACAAGTTTTCTAGTTTTAAAGTTTAGTTATTTTGTATCAATAATTTCTGTGTATGGTATAAAAATTGAGATTCATTTTTCCCTAACAAGTCTTCAACATCATTTTCCCTATTGAATTGTCTTGGCGCTTGTATAAGAACATCATAGGTCTGTTTCTGGCACATCTACTCAGTGCAACTGAGCAGGGGCACATCAATACTGTGTTCTTGTGCTGACTCTGACTTTATAATCAAATGATGGGAAAGTTCTCTAATCTTATTTTGCTCTTTCAAAGTAGTTTTAGGACCCTACGTTCTTTAAATTTGCCTGTAAATTTTGTATAAATCAGCTACAGAATTTCTGTTTTAAAATTTTGCTATGATTTCAATTATATTGATTCTATAAATCAATTTCTATCAGAAATATTGTGTGTGGTGTTTGTGTATGTACATGATCTTGTACATGTACACAGGTATGTGGGGTGTGTGTGTGGTGTGTGTGTGCGTGGTGTGTACATGCGCATGTGTGGAGGCCTCAGTTGTTCTGCACATAACTTCTTGAGACAGAGCCACTCACCGACTCTCAAGCTTACAGATTTGGCTAGTCAGGCTGGCCAGCAAGGCTCAGGGATCCTCCTGTCTCTGCTTTGCTAGGGTTGGGGTTACAGGCATGCAGTGCAGTGCCCAGTTTCTTACATGGGTGCTGGATATCAGAGCTCAGCTCCTCATGCTTGTATAACAAGCAGTTTGCTGACTGAGCTATCTCCCCAGCTCCAGAATGAATTAATTTTTTTTTAGAATAGAGGTCTTAACACTTTTTCTTGGATGAATTCCTACTGATTTTGATGCAATTATAAATTGTATCGCATTAAAAATTAGATTAATTGAAATATGCAGGGATATTACTGTACAGGGTTCACAAGTACCTCAGATTTGGTTTCCTCTGCTGCTAACATTTTACATTAGAGTGGCAGATTTGTTTTATTTCATAAAAAGAATTCTGCCTTCTTCCCCTC
>NW_008337053.1:4446391-4452605 GCF_000622305.1 Nannospalax galili | reverse complement strand
CCCCTCCTCCTCCTCCTCCTCCTCCTCCTCCTCCTCCTCCTTCTTCTTCTTCTTCTTAATTTTCATTTAATCTTGAACAAAAATACCATGAATACAGAATTTAATTTATTTCTAAACTTATTTTTGAAGCATAACCTTTAAATTATCTGTTCAAGTTTCTGTGAAAGACTTTGAAAACCATTTATTATACTACATTGATATTAATGGAAATTAAATAAGGCATTTCAGAAAATGTTGTTAGTAGATTATTTATGAAAGAGACATCTAATAGAGACGATTAACAATTTATTATGCGATATTGCAGGCACAACCACAAAACTAGTTTTGATAATGATCAGACTATACACATAATTCCACACAATGAAGTGAGACAGCCAGATTTCCCTTAAAATTTTTCTTCTTTCTTTTCTTCTTTCCTTTCCATTCACTAATTGAAATTCTTCTGTAAAACCAGGCCCATCTCTGTTTGCTTATTTGGTGACTTATTTGTCAGGAGGACATAGATGTCTCTTGCATTCTGTATGTTCATCATTTTGTCTTGTGAACCAAACACTACCAGGTTGCCCATGGCAGCTCTTTTGGACTGTCTTTTGTGTTTAGTCAACCTGTCTCATTCTTTTTAAACCATTTCTTGATTTTTTTTTTCTGGAGCGTCAAGTTCATCTTGTATCTTCCTTGCCCCAATCTTTGGAGTGAATCATCTTCAAGGAGCACTGGCTTCTCTTCTTGGGAAATGGCATTTGGAAATTGGGATTTGTATGTGCTTTTGACTATATGTCCTTGCTTCCAGGGCCTCTCAGTGGTGCTAAAAACCATACGATTGGGTATTAAATCATGCACAGACACATTTATTCAGTTCTAAATTTGTGTCTGTATGTCTTTCTTTATTGTGGCTTTTGAGCATTAGTTCTCCCTCCCCCCTGAAAGCTTCTGGTAACTTTGTCTTTCAGTTCTGCTTAAACATTTGCTCCACTTGAAAGCCAGTCCTGGAGCAGTCCAATGCTATCTTTTCCTGTGATTGTCAATTTATAGCTATTATGCATGTAGGATGCCCTTATGTCTACCCATAAAGGAAGGGGCTCTCCAAATGTGGATCTTTCCTAGCAAGATCCTTGGAAATAGGCATGTGCTTTTGTGAATGTTCTGAAATATATTTTCCTTAATTTTTTTGATTTATTGTTTTTATTTTATGTGTATGAGTGTTTTGCTTGCATGTATATATCTGTATCATGCAAAGCCCTTGGAGGCCAGAAGAGGGTGTTGGATCCTTTGGAACTGGAGTTACGTATGGTTGTTAGATGCCATGTGCATGCTGGGAACTGAACCTGTGTCCTATGCAAAAGCAGCCAGCACTCTTAACATCTGGGCCATCTCTCTAGCCCTGAAATACATTTTTTCAAAAGCAAATATCCAAATGATTGGTATTTGATTGTTGAGTTTAATATCTTGTTTCCTATAATCTGCCCAACCAAGTATCACTTTTGTTATTTCCTTTCCCACCAACATAGAATCATAATCAAGTCTCCATCAACTCAGGAACCTTTCTCTTGACCTCAGGCTTCCTCTGCCATTGCCCCTTCTCACCTTCCCATCTTAGCCAAACCTTCCCAGGGTCCATCAGTGCTGATGCCTCTACTATTAGCTCCTTTGTTCCCATTTTAGCTCTGTCCAGCATTCATAAGTGTTACTCCATGGAACCCACTTCAAATCTTTCCTCCCATGTGACTTGCATGTGCACATACAATTAACATAATTTATCACTTTTAATTTTGACCTTGTTCATCAGGCTGTGGTAGTTTGCACCAGATTTCTCTACTGTAACGTTATTCTCTTTTCTCCACACTTTCATACTGTACTCTTGGAAATGAAGTCACTATGATGCATCTCAAGGACTGAGGGTTTATGTTCTGGGCATACTTACTGCTATTGGGTGTTACTGTTTCTATGTTTTCTCAGCAGACATAACAAGAAAACATATGTGTGTGCACTTATATCCATGATACTTCCCAGTGTAGCCATCTTTAACTAGAGTAAGCTAAACATTAGTTCATGCTGATGTCTCCAGGTCTAATCCATTACCACTTGGGTCATTTTACCTTCTTCCCTTTGTTTACCTGTAGTGTCCCACCTGGATCCCACCACCCACCAATCATTTAATCAGCTACTCAGTTCCAGTGTGCACATATATCAGGATCGTCACTGCTCACCTGAATTCCCATGAAGAACAGCTCTATCTTCTTGCACTGTGCACACACAGCTTCTTTGGGCTTTAGTCTTTTAATCTCAATCCCTTTAATGCAGTTGTTTCAACGTTTGTAACACAGTTCATTGCTTTCTTATATTCTACATTTCATCTTGAGAATCTCTCAATTTCCTAAATCATTTTTAGAATTTTCAGACACTAAGGTTCATTCTTTGAACTATAACATTCTATGGGTTTTGACCACTAACCTTATTATTCCTCCTAGCTGTGTCATAAGGAGTAGTTTTCCTACCTTACACTATCCCTTGAGGTTCCCCGATTCAGTGCTACCTTTTCTCTGAAATCCACAGCACTGACCTGCTTCCCATCTCTGGAGTTTTGTCTTTCCTAAAATACAAAGAAATTGGAATCATTTGGTATGCAGCTTTCTGACTAGCTTCTTCTTAGCAGTACCCATGTAAGAGCCATCCATGAGTAGCCATAACTTGGAAACTCATTTCTTTGAATAATATTCCATTGTGTGGAGGTACAAGTTTGTGTCTCCTGTCTATAGGCATTCTAGTGCTTCGAGCTCCAGTGTGATAGCTGACAGGAACAAACAAGGGAAGAAAGAATAATTTTGCCTCACGAAGTCAGAGAGTCCAGCCATAGTTGCAGCATTTCATGGTGGTTAGGAGCATGTGACAGAGAAGTACAAGCTTCAGATACAGTGACCTAACTCCTCCAGCTAGGCCTGCCTTCCAAAGTTTCCACAATCTCCCCAAATAACACCACCCCTGGGGACCAAGAATCAAAACCTCACCATAACCACTACTATAAATAGTCGGGACATCTTTAATGACTGTATGTTTGCTAATCAGCTTGGTAAATTCTTGGAAGTATTTCTTTTCTGCTGAGTATGTTCAAACTAGGTTTAACTTTATAAGACACTGCCAAATTTGATTTCTCACCAGTAATGAATAAAGATTTCTTTTAATTTTAAGCTGTAATTTTCAAGTTAATTTAATAAAAGAAATAAGATAGCTTTTGGAGCCACATTATGCTTTAGCCCTCTCCCAGCTTTACTGAGGTATAACTTGCAAAAAAATTGTATGTATTTACAGTATTCATGCTGTGAAGGGTTTTTGTTTTGTTTTGTTTTTTGTTTTTTTGAGACAGGGTCTTCCTGTAGCCCCAGCTGGTCTGGAGCTCACTATATAGATCAGGCTGACCTCATAGAGATCTTCCTGCCTCTGCCTCCCGAGTGCTGGGACTAAAGTGTATACCACCACACCTGGCCCACACCATGAAGTTTTGATATAGGTCTACATTATGAAATGGTTATCACAATCAAGATAATTAACATACTCACACTTCATATTATTTTTTAAAGTTTTTAAAATTATATTTATTTATCTATGAGAATGAGGAATGTGCCGTGGCCTGAGTGTAAGGTCAGAGGACGATTTTGGGGATTCACTTCTCTCCTTTTACCATGTGGTCCTGGGATTGAACTCAGACCATCAGGTGTGGCTGCAAGTACCTTTATCCACTGAGCTGACACACCAGCTCCCTTGTGTTGTAAGTTGATTTAAGATATAACATCCTTGGGGCTGGAGAGATGGTTCAGGGGTTAAGAGCACTGACTGTTCTTGGAGAGGACCTGGGTTTGATTCCCAGCACCCACATGGCGGCTAACAACTGTCTGTTACTCCAGTTCTGGGAGATCCGATGCTCTCTTCTGACCACCTCAGGCACTGTATGACACAGGTGCACTTACATACGTGCAGTCAATATACTCATACACATAAAATACAAATGCTAAATAAAAAAAATAAAAAGACATATCATCCTTGGCAGTCATTGGCAGCATCATATTTTTTTTCATTCTAATAGATGGTGGGATTTCATTGTTGTTTTAATTTGAAATTCCTTAATGACATGTGATATTGATTTTTTTTTCTTATGCTTATTTGCTATCTGTGTGTTTTCTTTAGTGAAGTATTTCTTTAGATCTTTGACCAATTTCTAAATTGTTTTCTTTATATTGTATTTAAGAGCCTTTTTGCACATTTTAGATACAAATCTGTCATGAAATACTGCATTTTGAACATCCCCCCACCCTCCAGCTTTGGCTTAGTTTTGAGTTGTCTATCAATACCTTTAACAGCACAGGCAATTTAAATTCTAGTAAAGCTCAATACACCTACATTTTTTTTTCTTTCTTTCATGGATATTGTTTTTGATGTTATTTTTAAAAACTCACGAGTACACTCAAGGTCATGGGACTTTTATTTTCTTTCCTTGTAGATTTTAAAGAATTTATTATCGCATAGTGTGTGAAGGGACATGCACACATACCATAATGCATGTGCGGAGTCAGAGAACAACTTGCAGGAGTTGGTTCGGTTTCACCCTTTCATGCGGGTTCCAGGAATCGAACTCAGGCCGTCAGTCTTGAGAGCAAGAGCTTTTACCCACTGAGCTGTCTTGCTAGCTGTAGTGCTGGACATTTTGACATTGTAGCATTTCAATTTACATGTATGCCTATGATCTACCTTGAGTTAATTTGTTTGTGAAAGCTACAAGGCCTGTGTTTAAGTTCATTTGCTTTCATGTGACTATCCAGCTGTTCCAGCATCATTTAGTGAGATTTTATTTTCTACGCTGAATGGCCTTTGCCCCTTTGTCAAAGACAGTCAATATTTGTGTACATCCACTCCTGGGTCTCTACTCTGTTTGATTGATTTATGCACTTACTCTTTAGTTAGCATTACACTGTCATGATTTGGTTTTGATTTGCATTTTCTGTCTGTGTACAAGTATATGATGTATGTATATTTGTTTGTGTGTGGTACATATGTATGTGGGAGCATGTGCACATATGTGTGGAGGCCTAAGGTTGCCTCCATCATTCTTCACCTTATAAATTGAAGGTTGAACCTGGCCTTGTATGAGTGTGTGTGTGTGTGTGAGAGAGAGAGAGAAGAGAGAGAGAGAAGAGAGAGAGAGAGAGAGAGAGAGAGAGAGAGAGAGAGAGAGAGTTAATGGTCCCTTCTTATGGAGAGCTTTCTGTATCTGACATGACACTAGCTGCTTCTATATGCAGGGACACCTGCTCGCTGCAGGAGATGAGTCCTAAGTACTTCAGGGGAAGTTTATGATGGCTGAGCTAGGGTCTGGATGGGAGCTGGTGGCTGGAAGCAAAAGCCAGGCTGATTCAAAGTACAACTGCACAGAAGTTGGTGGGACCATTAGTTTCAAAGCTGTCACATGAAAAGAGAAAAATTTAATAGCACTGAGTTCTAATGACGTCACTGGGTAACACCTGTAACCAGGGAGCTGTGGATATGTGCCAAAAGCCACATTTTTATGAAAGTATCAGAGTGGAGAATACTATCTTTTGAAATTTATTATTTTTGGCTCAGTTTATGGTCTGTCAGTATTGATGAACATTCAATGTATGCATGTGAAAACTATGTCTTTTCAAGTAGTTGGGAGTAGGGTTCTGTGTCAACTAAGATAAGTTAGTTGATAATACTATTCACGCATTTTATGTCCTTTGTGGGTCTTTTGTATTAATTACAGAGTGAGGTGACAACATGTCTGTGGTTGATTTTTCTTTCCTCCCTTTATTTCTACCACTTTAAGTTTTGTGAACTCTCCTACCCTTTCATTAGGTATCTACGTACACAGGCTCGTTCGGCTTTCTGATAAGCTGTCCCTTTACAATTAGATCTTTTACAACTTACGCATCTCATGTAAATTTACTGTATTTGTTGTAACGTGTTCGAGTTTGAAATGCTGGCTTGATATTATCATAGGTGATCCAGCTTTCTTATGGTAACTGCTTACATGGCACATCTTTTCTTTAGAATCCATCCATATGTGTCTTTTATTTGAAATTAAAGTGCATGGCCATGTTTTTTTTTTTTTTTTAAAAAGTCTGAAAATTTCTAGCTTTTAAACGTTCAGTGTTTTGACACAGTGTGGATGTTTTTTTTAAGGTTGGTTTTCCGTTTTTTTTTTTTT
>NW_008337053.1:4441762-4446030 GCF_000622305.1 Nannospalax galili | reverse complement strand
GCCATTTTTTTTTTTTTTTTTTAACAAGTCTGAAAATTTCTAGCTTTTAAACGTTCAGTGTATTGACACAGTGTGGATGTTATTTTTAAGGTTGGTTTGCCGTCTTATCTTTTTTCTCTACTTATTCCTTCCTGGATTTTTTTGCCTCTGTTGCTCTTTTATTATTTTCTGTTGAATGTATTTTAGATTTTATTTCATTTTTTCTATTCATGTAGTTATTCCTTTTTTCTATTCATTTTTAGAGGTTATTTTCAGGGTTGCAATCTGCATCTTTAACTTATTACTATTTATGAACTATAGAAATGATCCCTAAAAGTATAGTCTTAAGTTATCACTATTTACAATCAACATGTTATACCCAGACGAGAGAATTACAGACCCCCACATTCATAAACCAATTAAGATGAAAGGTTTCCTATTGAATTAGTGCCAGACTGTGAGTAGCTAGTGCCTCAGAAAAACCTCTCGGTGGTGAAGCTCAGGGATACGAGGTTTTAATGGCAAAACTCACAAAGACAATTGAGCCAGATGGAGGTCAGAGAGACCTTGCTACAGTAATTATTCTGGTTATACTTTAGTAGTTATTTTAGTTATACTTCTAGGGCTTAGTCAGGGTGATGAAAAGTCCCAGATGTGTTGCTGGGGAAGGCCAGTGGCTGAAAGATACCTGAGCAGGTACGAAATGGAGTTTCTTTATCTCCTTCAGTCATAGAATTACTTCACAGCTCACATCTGTAACCAGCATTTCCACATCATCCTCTGTGCTTCCTGCCTCCTTCTTCCTAAGCATGCAGACCTCCCGCCTCCAGATCCCCTCCCAACACCACCATCCTTGAGCTACTAGACTCCTATCGTTCACTGCTACATCCGAATAAACCTTTATGATCTCTCTCTCTCTCTCTCTCTCTCTCTCTCTCTCTCTCTTTCTCTCTCTCACTTTAGATGGCTAATTATCCTGCAAGGAAATAAATCTTTAGAAGAAAAATAATCATATTGTTTTGTATGTATAAGCTTCTTATTTTATTTTTAATTATGTACATATGTATATGTCTGCATGTGGCTATGCATACATGGGTGCCAGTGCCTGTTGAGGTCACAAGAGGTTTTTGGAGCCCCCAGAGCTGTAATTACACTTGATTGTGAACTGCCCAGTGTGGGTGCTGGGAAACAAAGCACTGTGTACCTCTAAACACGGAGCCATCTCTCTGCCCCTTCTTGTGCGTTTACACTTATTTGCCATTCCATGCGCCCTTTCTTTCCTGTACTTACGTATTTCTACTTGAATCATCCCTTGTACCCTGAAGAGCATCCTTAGCATTTCCTGTAGTATGTGTGTTGGTTTCTCTAAGCTTTAATTTCCCTTAAAATACTACACCCTCAGACCTCCATCTGTGTAGTGGCAGACCACCAAAGAGTTCTGGGTTCTGGCCTCCCTCTTGCATAAGGGCTGAAAATGCAGGAAACTGCCTGCTAGCACCCAGATCCTGCCTCCATGTGGTGGTGAGCTTCCCCTAGTTGTTCCATACCCACCCTCCTACCTGGATTTCATGAGGCCCTTCCTGAGGTCCCTCCCAAGGCCCCAGGGCAGACAGGGCTTTGGTAGGCTAAGGCTGAGATCCTAGCAGAAAGCCTGAGAGGGTGGGCTCCAACCTCTATCAGTGTAGCAGCTGTGATCTCAGCATACTGACAGAGTGCCTGGATCTGGCCTCCCTCTGGCACAGGGGCTGAGAACACAGCAGACCCAAATATCCCCCCTTCTTAGGGAATTTCCTAAATTTTCCCTGAGTTTCTGTGAATAGGGGTCCAAACATTAGACAGAAGCCTGAAGCCGGCCATCAGTTCCCTCCAAAATAAAACCTGAGAGAACCTGAAACCTGTACCAACCAGTTTTGCATAACCAATAAGGAAAGGACCTAGGCACCCCGATAATACAATCAGAAGCATACTTCAACTTAATTCTCATATTAGAATTATAAACAACAAAAGAAATTCACATGCCAAAATCACAATGAAAGAATAATAAAATGGAAAGCCAAAACAAGGGAAAGGTGTCCCGTGCGAAATAAATCTGTATCCTGCTCAGAATTCCATCTGTACCTTGCCTCGTGCTCTCCACCACCCGCTCGCTCCCACCCGCTCTCTACCTATCAAACATAATCAAGGAATTCAGCAAATTTAAAGAACACATGAACAAATAAATCAAAGAACTAAAAGAAGATAAGGATAAACATCTGAATAAATTCACAAAAGAGATAGAAACATTGAAGAAAACTCAGGCAGAAATGAAGAAGGAAGTGAAAAATAAAACTCAGTAAGCCAACGACAGAGGAAAGCCTCACCATTAGAATGAATGAAAGAAATGAAAAACAGAATATCAGCATTGGAGAATAAAGTTGAAGAATTGGACCACTCAAGCAAAGATTATGGAAAATTAAAAACAAAACAAAACAAAAACAGGAATGGAATATGCGAGAGATGTGGCACACCATGAAAAGACCAAATCTACAGATCATAGGAATAGAGGAAGGGGAAGAATTTCAGGTTAATGGTATTGACCAGATCTTAAACAGGATTGTAGAAGAGAATTTCCTGAAATTAAGAAAAGACATCCCTATACAAATACAAGAAGCACATAGAACACCAAATAGACAGGATCAGAAAAGAAACTCCTCATGACATATCATAGTAAAAACACTAAATGTACAGAACAAAGAGACAGTACCGAAAGCAGCAAAAGAAAAACAACAAGTCACATACAAAGGAAAGCCCATCAGAATTATAGTTGACTTCTCAATGCAAACTATGAAAGCCAGAAGAGCCTGGACCAAGGTATTTCCAGTTCTACATGACAGTAGATGCCAGCCCAGAATACTTTACTCAGCAAAAATGTCTATTATAGTTGAGGGGGAAAGAAAAATCTTTCAGGACATGAATAGCTTGAAAGAATACATGTCCAAGAAACCGGCCCTTCAAAAAATACTCAAAGAAATACAGAGAGCAGAGAGAGAAACAACTATACACTGGGGCAATGAAAGAAAATAAATAAAGGTATAATTGAGGAAACAGAATTAGACAGACAACACAAACAGCAACCAAGATGATGGCAACCAATACACATCTTTCAATAATAACCTTAAATGTCAGTGGACTGAACTCCCCAGTCAAAAGACATAGGCTAAGTGAATGGATTAAGAAACAAAATCCATCTCTTTGCTGTCTGCAAGAAACCCATCTCACCTTCAAGGACAGGCACTACCTTAAGGTAAAAGGATGGAAAAGAATATTCCAAGCAAATGGCACTAAGAAACAAGCAGGGGTTGCAATTCTAATATCTGAGAAAACAGACTTCAAAGTAAAACTAATCAGAAGAGATAAGGAGGGTCACTTCATTCTGATCAAAGGAACAATTAACCAAGAAGATATCACAATCCTAAACACATATGCGCCAAAGTCTGGTGTGCCCAAATTCATAAAAAACAACACTACAGGACTTTAAGACACAGATTAACCCCAAATCGATAATAGCAGGGGACTTCAATACCCCACTGTCTCCATTAGACAGGTCAACTGGACAAAGAATAAACAGAGAGATGTCAGAATTAAATGATACCATACATCAAATGAACCTAACAGACATCTTTTGACAATTCTACTCAAGCACCAAAGAATACACTTTCTACTCAGCACCCATGGAACTTTTTCAAAAATTGGCCACACACTGGACCAAAACAAATCTCAATAAATACAAAAAAGTTGAAACAATTCCATTCATTGTGTCGGATCACAATGCAATAAAATGCAAAATCAACACTGGACAAAGCCTTAGTCACTGCATGAACTCATGGTGATTAAACAACACACCCCTAAACAATGAGTGGGTCAAAGGAGAAATTAAGAAAGAAATAAAAGAATTCCTGGAATTCAATGACAAGGACAGTACAACACAACACAACATCTGGGACACTTTAAAAGGTAAAAGCAGCTCTAAGAAGGGAGTTTATAGCTCTAAGTGCCTACATTAAAAAATTAGAAAGAGCCAAAATAAATGACCTAACCCTGCAACTCAAGGAACTGGAAAGGCAAGAACAAATGAAAGCCAAACCCAGCAGAAGAGAAGAAACAACAAAAATCAGAGCAGAAATTAATGAAATAGAAACAAAGAAAACAACACAATGAATCAATGAATCTAAGAGCTGGTTCTTTGAAAAACTAAACAGGATAGACAGACCCTTAGCCCAGTTAACCAATAAAAAAAAAAAAATGAATCT
>NW_008337053.1:4438815-4441486 GCF_000622305.1 Nannospalax galili | reverse complement strand
GAACTTCCAAATTCCTTCTATGAAGCCAGCATCACTCTAATACCAAAGCCAGGTAAAGATACACCAAAAAGGAAAACTATAGACCCATATCCTTAATGAACATAGATGCAAAATTCCTTAACAAAATACTTGCAAACTGCATACAGACACATATCAAAAAGATCATTCACTATGATCAAGTAGGCTTTATCCCAGAGATGCAGGGATGGTTCAATATATGCAAGTCAATAAACATCATTAATCATATAAATGGATTCAAAGAAAAAGACCACATTGCATCTCAATAGATGCAGAAAAGACTTTTGACAAAATTCAGCATGCATTTATGTTCAAAGACCTAGAAGGAATTGGACTGGAGGGAACATGACTCAACATAATTAAAGCCATATACAACAAACCCACAGCCAACATTATTCTAAATGGAGAAAAACTGGAAGCATCCTCATTAAAATCTGGAACCAGCCAAGGATGTCCACTATCTCCACTCCTTTTCAACATAGTGCTTGAAACTCTTGCTAGAGCAATAAGACAGGAGGAGGAAATTAAAAGAGTACTAATTGGAAAAGAAGACGTCAAATCATCACTTTTGGCAGAGGATATGATACTATACCTAAGATATCCCAGAAGTTCCACCAGAAAACGTCTAGAACTGATCAACACTTTCAGTATAGTGGCAGGTTATAAAATAAATCTACAAAAATCAGTAGCCTTTCTATATACCAATAACAAGTATTTGGAGAAATAATACAGGGAAATGGTCCCATTCACAATTGCTGCAAAAAAATAAAATATCTTGGAATAAATCTGACCAAAGACACCAAAGATCTCTAAAATGAAAAATTTAAATTGTTAAAAAAAGTGATTGAGGAAGATACCAGGAGATGGAAGGACCTCCCATGCTCATGGATTGGAAGAATTAATATTGTGAAAACGACCATCCTACCAAAATATATATATATATTCAATGCAATCCCAATCAAAATCCCCATGACATACTTCACAGAATTAGAAAAAGCATACCTAAATTAGAATGGAGGCACAAAAGACCCTGGACAGCCAAAGCAACCCTGAGCACAAAGAGCAATGCTGGGGGATTACTATATGAGATCTCAAAATATACCACAAAGCCATAGTCAATATGTATAATATATATATTCAATGCAATCCCAATCAAAATCCCCATGACACACTTTATAGAATTTGAAAAAAACTATCCTTAAATTCGTGTGGCAACCCAAAAGATCCTAGATAGAAAAAGCAACCGTGAGCACAAAGAGCAAAGCTGGGGGGATTATTATATCAGATTTCAAAGTACACTATAGAACTATAGTCATAAAAACAGCATGGTACTGGCACAAAAACAGACAAATAGATTAATGGAGCATCATTGAAGACGCAAACATGAGTACACATAATTTCAGTGCCAAGACAAAGGTGCCAAGAACACACAAGGGAGGAAAGACAGCATCTTCAACAAATGGTGCTGGCAAAACTGGATCTCCATCTGTAGAAGAATGAAACTAGATCCTTATCTTTCTCCTTGCATAAAAGTCAACTCCAAATGATCAAGGCCTCAGTGTGAAACTGGAAACCCTGAAATTATTAGAAGAAAATATTGGCAGCAACTTACAAGATATAGGCATAGGAAAGGAATTTCTAAATCAGACAGAAGTTGCTCAGGAATTAAGGTCAGCAATCAAACAGAGGGACCTCATTAAACTAAAAACTTTCTATACAGCAAACGAAGCAATAAAAAAAGTGAAGAGAAAACCCACAGAATGGAAAAAAACTTCACCAGTGACACATCTGAAGAGGTTTAACATCCAGAATATATGAAGAACTCATAAAACAAAGAATTGAGAGACTAAATGACCCAATGAAAAGATGGGCTAAAGATCTAAACAGAGAATTCTCAAAAGAAGGACTAACAATGGCTAAGAAAAATTGTAAAACATGTTCAACATCCTTAGTAATTAGGGAAATGCAAATTAAAACCACCCTAAGGTATCACCTTACCCCAATCAGACTGGCTAGGATCAAGAGAACAAATGATACCAAATGCTGGTGAGGATGTGAAAAAAGGGGAACGCTCATTCACTGCTGGTGGGATTGCAAACTCGTGTAACCTCTATGGAAAACAGTGTGGAGAACTCTTAAAAATCTAAAAATGGACCACCCTCTGCTTCACTGGGCCTGCAGGACCCACAGGACTTTCTCCAGGACCAACCCAGCTCCTCAGTGCAGTCCCCAGGAGTCCCTGGGGCTGCTTCCTGCCCCCATCTGCCTTTGCATCTCTGGGTGGCATGGCAGCTGCCCTAGACAAGCATCTTTCCTGGGCCCTGCTCCCAGGCCAGTCCGACCCCCAAATTACTGAGGCCAAAATCTTTCCTGGAGGGATCCAGACCTTAGGAGAAAGCCTGAGAGCATCTGATCCTCATCTGACTTGCGCGTCTGTAGGAACACCTGAAGATAAAAGCAATCTGGCCACTCCAATATAAAATCAAAAGAGAGAAGCAGAAGATTAGACAAACCAGCTTTTCATGCCCAAAACATAAACCACAAAGACACATAAAGTTCACAAAAAGAAGCAGACCTAACTTGAAGGCTTGAGTCTCACACAAGAATCAGAAACTACAAAAGAAATTCACATGTCAAAATCACAGAGAAAAAA
>NW_008337053.1:4438168-4438675 GCF_000622305.1 Nannospalax galili | reverse complement strand
AAAAATTAACATGAAAAAACAAAATAATACATCCCACCAAACATCAATAGTCCTCTAGAGGAGTACAGTGAGAACCCCCTAGAGATAATGTAGGATTTGGAACTCAAAAGAATAATTATAAACATGATAAAAGAATTCAGTGAATTTAAAGAACACACAAACAAAGAAATCAAAGAACTGAAGGAAGATAGGGATAAACTTCTGAATGAATTCAGAAAAGAGTTAGAAATATTGAAGAATACTCAGGCTGAAATGAAGAAGGAAGTGAAACACTCAGTAAGCCAATTAGAAATGACAGGAGAAAGCCTCACCAATAGGATGAATGACATGGAAAACAGAGTATCAAGACTGGAAGATAAAGTGGATGAACTAGACCACTCAAGCAAAGATTATAAAAATTTATGAAATGACAAGAATGGAATATGTAGGAATTGTGTGACACCATAAAAAGACTTAACTTACAAATCATAGGCATACAGGAAGGAGAAGAATTCCAAGATAATGGCG
>NW_008337053.1:4435896-4436934 GCF_000622305.1 Nannospalax galili | reverse complement strand
ATAGAAACAAGGAAAAAAATACAAAGAATCAATGAATCCAAGAGCTGATTCTTTGAAAAAATAAACGATATTGATAGACTGCTAGCCCAGTTAACTAAAAGAAAGAGTACCTCCAAATCAACAAAATCAGAGATGAAAGGGGAAACATTACAACAGACACCAAAAATATCCAGAACATTATAACAGAATACTTTAAAAACCTATATGCTACTATACCTAAAGGAAATGGATGGGTATCTAAAATCATGTGAATCACCAAAGCTAAACTAAGAAGAGATCAACAGCTTAAACAGACCCATAACATAAGGAAATTGAAACAGTAATACAAAATCTCCCGATGAAAAAAAGCCCAAGACCCTAATCCAACAGTTGGATTTACAGTAGAATTCTATCAGACATTTAAAGAAGATCTGCATCCAATACTACTTAATTTATTCAAAGAAATAGAAATGGAGGGAATACTTCCAAATTCCTTCTATGAAGCCAGCATCACTCTCATACCAAAGCCAGGTAAAGATACAACCAAAAAAGAAAACTAGAGACCCACATCCTTAATGAACATAGATACAAAAATTATCAACAAGATACTTACAAACTGCATACAGACACACATCAAAAAAGATCATCCACCATGATCAAGTTGGCTTTATCCCAGAGATGCAGGGATCGTTCAATATACGTAAGTCAATAAACATCATAAATCATATAAATGGGCACAAAGACAAGAACTGCATGGTCATTTCAATAGATGTAGAGGCTTTTGATAAAATTCAGTATACATTTATGTTCAAAGTTCTAGCGGGAATTGGACTGGAAGGAATATATCTCAACATAATTAAAGCCAGAGATAACAAACCCACAGCCAACATATTCTAAATGGAGAAAAACTGGAAGCATTCCCAATGAAATCAGGAACCAGACAAGGCTGCCCACTATCCCCACTTCTCTTTAACATAGTACTTGAAACTCTTGCAAGAGCAAAAGACAAGAGAAGGAAATTAAAGGAGTAATAATTGGAAAAGAAGAGCTCAAATTATC
>NW_008337053.1:4434293-4435742 GCF_000622305.1 Nannospalax galili | reverse complement strand
GAGCACATGGAAACCCCCCTCTTCACAAAAGCTGCAAAAAAAAATAAAATATCTTGGAATAAACCTGACCAAAGACATTAAAGTGCTCTACAACAAAAATTTTAAGTCTTTAAGAAGGAAATTGAGGAAGTCATCAGAAGATGGAAGGGCCTCCCATGCTCATGGATTGGAAGAATTTATATTGTGAAAATGACCATCCTACCAAAAGTCATTTATAGATTTGATGCAGTGCCAATCAAAATTCCCATGATATTTTTCATAGAATTGGAAAAAAATCCTAAGATTCATATGGAAGCACCAAAGACCCAGGATATACCGGCTAACTCTCCTAGCCTGCACTCCTATCCTCAGGCCTCTTGGGGTAAGTCTATAGCACAGCCCTCCGCGCCTTGACTCCCCAAGCCACATTCACCCTTCCATCTCCCCGGCTGTTCGCTACTCCCAGTTTGGGACCTGTGCCATTCCTAGTCTTGGGGCCCCAGACACCTGGGGAACCAATACTGCTTCCTGATCCTTCTCACACAGACCAACTTAGTGCCTTTCTTGGGCCCCAGGAGCACCGCTTCTGGTCCTGGCCCCACCCTCACCTCTCTCTGCGTCCCTGGACCTGCACCACTGGCTAACTCTCCTAGCGTGCACTCCTATCCTCAGGCCTCTTGGGGTAAGTCTATAATGCAGCCCTCCCTGCCTTGACTCCCCAAGCCACATTCATCCTTCCATCTCCCCTGCTTCTCTACTCCTAGTTTGGGACCTGTGCCATCCCTAGACTTGGGGCCCCACACACCAGGGGAACCAATACTGCTTCCTGACCCTTCTCACCCAGACCAACTTAGTGCCTTTCTTGGGCCCCAGGGGCACTGCTTCTGGACCTGGCCCCGTCCTCACCTCCCTCTACTTCCCTGGTCCTGAAATACCTGCCAGCCTCTTGCTGGGGCTGACAGCCTCTTTCTGGGGCTCTGAGGCTTACCTTTCCTCTCCCTGATCCTTTGCATCCAGTACAACCCAGCTACTCAATCCGCTCCCTGGGGAATCTTGGGGCTTCTTCCCACCCCATCTGCCTTTGCATCCCTGCATGGCGTGGCCACTGCCAGGGTCTCAGGTCAGTCCAACACCCAAGTTCCTGAGGCCAAAATCATTCTTAGATGATTCCAGACCTAAGGAGAAAGTCTGAAAACTTCTGACGTACATTGGAATTGGGCCACCACGGAACTCCTGAAGACAAAATCAAAGCGGCCTCGACAATATAAAATCAAAAGAGAGAACCAGAAGCTTTGACGAACCAGCTCTTCATACCAAAAAGTAAACCACAAAGCATAAAGTTCAAAAAAAGAAGCAGAACTAAACTTGAAGGCCCGAGCATCACACAAGAGTCAGAAACTACAAAAGAAATTCACATGTCAAAATCACAGAGAAAAAATAATAACATGAAAAACCAAAATAACATATCCC
>NW_008337053.1:4429420-4430441 GCF_000622305.1 Nannospalax galili | reverse complement strand
AAATACAATTTCAGCCACCTGATATTTGACAAAGGGGCCAAGAACATTAACTGGAAGAAAGACAGCCTGTTCAGCAAATAGTGCTGGCAAACCTGGATCTCCACTTGTAGAAGAATGAAACTAAACCCCTGTCTTTCACCCTGCACAAAAGTCAATTCCAAATGGCTCAAAGACCTCAATGTAAAGCCTGAGACTCTGAAATTGTTAGAAGCAAACTTTGGGAAAAACCTACAAGTTATAGGTATAGGAACACGTTTTCTAAACCGGACATCAATTGCTCAGGAAACAAGGGCAAGAATTAACAAATGGGACCACATTAAACTAAAAAGCTCTGTACATCAAAGGAACACTATCATCCAAGTGAAGTAGCAACGTGCAGAACAGGGAAACGCCTTTACCAGCTATTATGCTGACAAAGGATTATTATCTACAGTATACCAAGAACTAAAAAAAGCAAATAACCAAAGTAAAATCTGTGACAAGGAGATGAAAAGTTCTCTAAATACGAAATGCAAATGGCTTGACTGAAATGCTTTAAAAAAGGTTCAGCGTCTTTAGCCATCAGAGAAATGAAAATTAAAACCACTTTGAGATTTTATCCCACTGTTGGTGGAGAAGTAAAGATGGCTATGAAACATCTTAAAAGATGTTCAACATCACTAATAATTAGGGAAATGCAAATTAAAACCACTTTAAGATTCTACCTTACCCAAGTCAGTCTGGCTAAGGTCAAGAAAACAAATGATACCAAATGTTGGAGAGGATATGGGGAAAAGGGAACACTCATCCTCTGCTGGTGGGGCTGCAAACTGTTTAACCCCTATGGAAAGCAGTGTGGAGAACTCTTAAAAAACTGCAAATGAACCTACCGTTTGACCCAGTTATACCACTCCTTGGCATATACCCACAGAACTCATCCTATTGGAGAGACAGTTTTACATCAATGTTTGTTGCTGCTCTTTTCACAATAGCTAAGAGATGGAAGCAACCTAAGTGTCCCTAAATTGATGAGTGAATAATG
>NW_008337053.1:4427004-4429388 GCF_000622305.1 Nannospalax galili | reverse complement strand
GCAATAAAGATGAAATCATGAAATTTGCAGGTAAATGGTTGGAACTAGAAACTGTTATACTAAGTGAAGTAACACAGACTCAAAAAAAAAAATATCGACATATGTTCCCCCTCATATGTGGATCCAGAACCCAACTCTGATAAATGAGTATGTAACCAAACTGTTGGAACCTCATTTAATTTTATGTCTTATAGAGTTTATAATGAGTAAAAGATTATATAAGTGTAATAATTCATCTGTTAACCTAGAAATGTACAGCCAATTTTGAAAGAGATGTACCCTAGCTCAGAAAAATCTTATTGAATAGGTTAATGCTGTTGCAATGAAAAGGGAAAGAAGGAGCTCAAGAGAGGTAGGACTATAGGAGAAGGATATTAGTAAGGGAGAAAGGGGGGAAATGGGGGAACATTAAGTCAGAAAACCATGATGGAGGGGTGAGACAATACGAGGGATTAACAACACCTAGCTAGTTTTGAAAACCAGAGGGAACCATATTACTTCTACAACCTACTGATAAATTATACATTGCAGATCAAGAAATATATGTCTAGGTAAGGTTTATCTGAGAACAACCGGTCTTTGCCCAACATTTATCTACATGACACACAGTAATTAGTACCAGACTGGTAGAACTAAACTTCTTGGGTGTTTAACAGACGTACTTTGAGGCCCATAATAATTTGGTCGGGGAGAGACATAAAGGACACCGTTTGCTCCTTGCCCTCCTAGGTTGACTACTTCCAGGGGACTATGAGCATCTCTCAAAATGTCCTATAATGGTGGTGGATCACCTGTCCTCTTGATCAAGGAGGCTGAGGAGACCCCACCAGATGGACTTGAACCAGTGTCCAGTCTACAAAGAGGAGGATCAACACAGAGGAATCATTTCCTCCATGTTTCCAAGTGAAGCCAACCATGGTTGAGCAGGACCTTTAACTTATCTTCATATAGGCAGAACTGGTAAAAGAAAGGAGCCAGGGGCTCCTCCCAAGCCCATGTGACCCCTGAGGAACAGATCCTCAAACGACCTTAAGAGTAATAATAAATTGGCTTATCTGGACCAACTTTATGGCCTTAAACTCCCAAAAGGAAAATATAACCAAAGATTAAAGGGGCCAATATAATTTCTTAAGAGTCCATATGCATAGCTAAAAGCTACATAACGAGCAACAATGCCAGACTGGCGATACCTTTTTTTGAGTTGCTGGCCAGGGTGGCCAAAGGAACTCTCAGATAGTAACCCAGCATAGTACTGGGAAAATGAACAGCAGACCCCAATCTTATCTAAAGGAATATTGACAACTGATTACTGCTAGATGAGGAACAGGTGACCCTCCTAAAACAATGACCTCTAGATAGGCTGATTAGATTCACCAGAAGGGCAAGTAGTGGGTAATGGCTGGGGGTGCTGACAACATAGCAGACAGTAGCAGGGATATCAGAGTATATGGGCTTTAGTGGGGGGAGGGAGGCTATGGGGGGGTACTATCTGGGAAGTGGGTGTATAGTTTAATGAGATGGTTTGGGATGTTCTGTGTTATACACACACACACACACACACACACACACAAAATCAACAAAATTTAAAAAATATTTGAGAAGGAAGCATGGAAATTTACATCATGCTAATTAGTACAGGTGATAAACAGTACCACTGAAATCTGCCTGATGACTTCATAGACATACATAGGCACCAAGGATCCAAGTGCAACTGATTATGACTAGTAATAATCAGATAAATACAGATTAGAGATGCAGGCACCAACATCTCAGTATTAGTAGCAAAAACAATGAGTCTGTCTGCAAGGAACAATATATTCTAAAATGAAATGGAGATCTTTTTAAAGGTTAAAAACTCATCCAATTTTATGTCTTACAGGGCTTATACTGAGTTCAATAATATATAACTATATTAATTCAACTGTGAACCTAGAAACTTGCACCTACTTGTAAAAGAGATGTACTGTTGCTCTGGAGTGTGTTACTGAATATGTTAAAACTGTAGTGAAAAGCTTCTAAACATGTAGTTATTAAAAATTTTAAAAAAGTATGATTAAAAAATAGCTGGTTGAATTTAGGTGAATTTTGGCTTAGGATTAGGGAAGAATTTCCAACAATTTCTGAAATGGTCCTAAATGTGCTTCTTCAATTTTGTACTATGTCCTTATCCAGAGCAGCATTCTTAGCGTTGATGATTATAAAATCAAAATATCGATCAACTCTGAAAAACATTGAAGAGGCTGTCCTGCAAAAAACATTACCATTGAAATCTACCTGATGATTTTATATCCATGCTCAGATGCCAAGGAGCTCAGAAAGTAACCAGCTGTGACTAGTAATAATCTGATTTATAGAGATTAGAAACGCATGTGCAAACATCTTCG
>NW_008337053.1:4424044-4426690 GCF_000622305.1 Nannospalax galili | reverse complement strand
GAACAGTTATTGAACATGTTAACGCTGTTGTAATGAAATGCTTCTTCTAATTATGTGGTTTTTAATTAAATAATTTTTAAAAAATTAAAAAAAAACAAGTGAAGTATTTATATATCTAAAATGAGATATCTTAGAGCTGTTACCTAAGCAGAAAAATAAAGTTCATTTATATTTCAAATATGCCTTATAGAAACAGCATGAAAGTAATTTTACACAGGATTTTTAATGAGCTTCTGTTTTGACTCCAGCCTGTCTTATGAGGTCAGGTGGGGGACTTCCTACATATGGTAGCATCGTTTTCGCCCTCAGAAGTTTTCAACTTTGTAACATTTCACACTATGTTTTTGGATCAGGGATGTCCAACCTGTAGAAGGTGTTTTAAGCTAAGTACAAGAGCATGCTATAAGATGCAGCTTCACGGCAGAGGAAAGCACTTCTGTGGTCGGTCAAGGATAACAGGGCAGTAGAAATACAGAGTTGAGAGTTGTCTAAAATGTGCTGTATTTTGAGTTCCTCCTAATGTATGACCAGATTACATTCAAAATGCCATCTTTGGCATATTCTAATTGGAAGACCTCTTTAATTCCATATAGTGTTTTATACAACCTGGCTAAGGCTGGTCATGATGTGTAGTTACGGTGGTGATTTTGCAGAACTGGCTTCTGATTTACAGTGCGCAAGCCACCTTAGCAAATCTGCCATCCAATGGGCTCTACAGTCACGCCTGGTCCCAACTTTCCCAGGGAATAACGACAATGGCCCTGCGACCTACTGCAGCTGGAAGGTGGCTCCAGTGGACTGCTGTGCCAGTTTATTACTTTCACTGGAGAGACATTTTTGAAAAGCTGACACTGACCAAAACCTCCTAGGTGTTAGGTGTGTAGTTCAACGAAATAATCTCCATGTACAGGTGGTGATGCTTGTTTTTGCAACATCTATATTGAAATTCTAATGCTGTTGTACAGGAAGCCAATCAAAATATAAACATGTTACACCTCTCTCTAAAAATAATTACCCTAACAGAGACACTAATGTATCTTGTTAGTTTTATACTAACTAGTAAAGTAGAAGTAGAAAGTTAAAAACAAAAACAAAAACAAAAACAAAACTACAAATGAACCCACCATATGACCCAGTTATTCCACTCCTTGGCATATACCCAAAGGACTGATCCTATTGTAGAGGCACTTGTACAGCCATGTTTGTTGCTGCTCTTTTCACAATAGCTAAGAGATGGAAGCAACCTAAGTGCCCCTCAACTAATGAGTAGTTAACAAAAATGTGGTATATTTACACAATGGAGTTCTATTCAGCAGTAAAGAAAGATGAAATAAGTAAATTTGCAGGTAAATGGATGGATTTAGAAAGTGTTATACTAAGTGAAGTAACACAGACTCAGAAAAACAAATGATATATGTTCTCCCTCATATGTAGACCCTAGCACCAAATCCTTTTAAATTCCCAGTGCTTTTAATAAGATGATGGTATACAGAAGTCCCTTCTGCATGAAATAACTACCATCATCACGACTTCAGCTGTGCACGATCACTAAACATTGTCACAATTGGGCTTGTTGACAGTTGTGCGCATTCATTAAAGAAGGGCCGGGCAGGGTCATTGGACCTATCCACATTACCCAGCCACTCTTCCCAGCCAACTGTATGTAATTTGGCCCTAATCACATATGGCCTGCTGGATTTGAGGAGGGGAGGGCTAAATATACAATCTGGGGAAGGCTAGGAAGAGAAAGCATGACCCATGCTGGGTAAAGGCTTTCCAGTGTGCATACCCTCAGGTCATACATACACCTCAGGAACCCCTCAGTTATCTCGGTAAGTAAGCTCAGTAAGTTCATTCGTTCCCCAGTAAAATTTTAATCAAACATTGGGTTGACACTTGATCCTTAAAAGGGAATAAGTATTGCTTAGTATCCCCAGGAAAGTAATTCTTACAGCAGATGGAAAATTTATTTGTTAATGCTATTATGTCTCGTAATTATTTAAAAAAAAAAAGAAAATGAGAATGTAAAGGATGTTAAAAGGATATGGGAATGGAGATATTTTCCAAAATAGAAAAAATGAGAAAGCCTAAGCCAGTGATGAAGGTTTGTATAAGTTTGTTATGCTATATAATGGATGAGACAAAAATAATATACACATAATCTTAAAATTTTTAAAGTCATAGTTTAGTCAACTAGTTTAAGGAACAAAATACATATCTAGTCAAGGTTTATCTGAGAACATTTGTTTTTTTTTTACCCAAGTCTTATCTACATAGCACATGGTAATTAAAAGTACCAGGCTGGTGGAACTAATCATCTGGGATGTCTAACAGCCATACTTTGAGGACTATACTAGTTTGGTCAGAAGGACAGAAAGGATCGTTTTTGCTCCTTGACCTGCTAGGTCGACTAAGCTCCAGGGGCCTCTGAGCATCTCTCAAAGTGACATGGAAATGTGGTGGGTCATCTGTCCCTTGATCATGGAGGCCATGGAGACCCCAACAAATGGAATCGGACCAGTGTCCAGTCTCCAAAGTGGAGGGTCAACACAGAGGGAACATTTCCTCCACGCTTGCAAGCGAAGCCAGCCACGGTCCAACAGGACCTCGGACGTATCTTCACATCGATGGAACCTGTAAAATACA
>NW_008337053.1:4409280-4423519 GCF_000622305.1 Nannospalax galili | reverse complement strand
CATATGAACATTTGAAAATTGCCCTGTTCTATTTTCTAGTTCCCTGTCTAGCACTTGCAATGCTAATTACTCTTGCCTTTACTTCTCCTTCACACACACAAAAAAATAAGTTATGCAATTTGGTAGTCTTTTAGAGAGACCCACTGAAGGGGTATTCCAATTGCCTCACCCTGTGTCCTCTTGTTCAGCATGGAAGAAGCTGGAGTGGTCTGCTCTCGATTCCCTATGGGCAATTTGGGCAACCTCTTCACAGGATGGTGTGATAAGAATATGAGGTAGGAATTGGCTAGGCAGTTAGTATAAAAAGACCCCAAAGAAAAGTAGCCAGTTTCGTGGCTAAAAGTCACACTGTCCTTGGGCCTCTCAGCAACATACTCTGTTCCAAAGTCCAAAAATGTCTAAAGTATTTGGGAGCTTTTATTTAATCCTTAAAATATTTTAGGGTTACCTCTTCAGAGGAGGGAATGTTAGAGTAGCAAAAAAGCCCCATAAAAAAAGAAAAGAAAAGGAAAGAGTATATGAAGTTATCAGAAAAAAAGTGGTGGGGAGATATGGGAGGAGTTGGAGGGGAGGGAGTGGGCATGCATTTGATCAAAACACCTAATATGCATGTATGAAATTCTCAATAAATTATTTTTAAAAAATTTCATTCTCAGCCGGGTGTGGTGGCACATGCGTTGAATACCAGCACTGGGAAGGCAGAGGCAGGCGGATCTCTGTGAGTTCGAGGCCAGCCTAGTCTATGTAGTGAGTTCCAGGCCAGCTGGGGCTATAGGGCAACCCTCTCTCAAAAAGACACACGCGCGCGCGCGCACACACACACACACACACACACACACAGTTATATATTTCACTTTTTTGTTTGTTTGTTTGTTTTGAGACAGTCTAACACCATAGCCCAGGCCACCTTGGAATTCATTGTGTGCCCCAGGCTGGTCTTGAACTCATTGTACTGCTCAGCCTTAACCTTCTGAGTGATGGGATTAAAGAGTAAATCACCATGACCAGATTTATTTTTGCTCCAAAGCTATTTTAACAGAATTCTGGGTTGATTTTTGTTTTTCTTTCACTGCTTTAAAGCTGTTTTTCATTGTTTCCTGCTCTCCATGGCTTCTGAATAGTCAGTGGTCCTTTATACCACTTTTCACATGTACATGTTTATCTATATCTTCCTCTTCCTTGTTTACAACACTTTCTCTTTAGAGTGCTGCGTATAGTGTACCATATGTAGCAGGCAAGCACAGAGAAAAGTTAAGCAATCTGGGACTCCATTGGGTTTGGTATGCACACACCCTCTTCCAATAATTCACTTGGCAGCCTGAGCCTGGAATGTACTATGCACACCCCCGCAACTCCAAACGATGGAATAAATCTCCTTTCTTTAAAGAACATCAGATGTAGACAGATTCTATTCACTCATTCTCTGTTTATTTCTGGGTTTGAGTTAAGAAGACCAGTCTGGCCTGAACTGGTTTTGGATGCATGCCCAAGGCAAAACTGTCCCTAGCTGAACTTTTAGGGAGAATCTCTATTTACCATCTTATGCTTATGCATAATTTGACCTGCATATTATTAAAATTGGATACAGTATGTATTAAAATTATATGCATTATGGGAAGGGACACACACAGTAGAGAAATGGTTATATAAACTTATCTGTAAATCAAAACAGAGAATCATCAAAACTACAACCCTGAGTAATCAATTCCCCTTCCCTTAGACCCCATATATAGAAACCCCAAGCAATATATAAAGCCCTTAAGAGTCTTTCCTCATGTGGCCTGCTGCCAGTCTTGACAGCGTATTCCTTTCTAATCTATACTATTGCTTTGCTTTGAATAAAGTTCCTGCTTTGCAATCTCTGCACACCTCTATTTGATTCTTGAATAAGACACTAAGAACATGGAAATCCCTGGCTAAGACCCCAACTATCAGGAACACTAGGTATGATTTGTTTTTGTATTTATAACTATTGGGGTTTTGGTGAGCTTCTCAGAGCTTTAGGTTGATTTTATTTTATTTTTTTAAAGTAAATCAAATGTAGATTTATTAAGGGAAATTGAGACAAAACTCCCAAGAGTGGTAGGATTCTAGGGAAGAATATCAATAAGCTTATTTTTAAAAATCAAATTTGGGAAGATTTTTAGCTACTGGTTTTTAAATATTTTTTTTTCTGGCACATTTTTATCCACCTCTGCTTTGGGACACCCATTGTGCATAAATTAGATGATTTCCCACAGGCCCTTGGGTCTATGATAATTTTTCTCTAATCTTTACCCTTTGTTCTTCTAATTGTGAAATTTTTATTTTCCATTCTTCAAGTTCAATAAGGCTTTTTCTCCCTCTATCGCCAGTCACTGTTAAGTAAACCAGTAAGAAAAGTCATTTGATTGTCCCACCGTTTAGTTCTAGATTTTCTCTTTTTGTATAATTAGCATTCTTCTAATAAGATCTTTTGTTTACTCATTAGGTAATATTTCCTTAGTTCTTTAAGGATATTGTCATTAATTTTTAAAATGTACTTATAATTGCTTTAACATTTGTGCCTTGCGATGCCCAACATGTAGAACTGTTTTTACCGATGGCTTTTTTCTTGAGCACGGAGCCGGTTTCTTGTCTTTTCCGTCTGCTGTAGTTTTTCCTTTATGCTAGACACTGCCGATTACACATTTAAGAAATGTAGGAGTCTGCTATCTTCCTCGGAAAGTGCCAATTTTTTATCTCCTTGCTGCCTGGATCACTGACTGCTTGCCTTCAACCAGGAGTCTCTGTCTCACTGTCTCTTAGAATGCAGCTGTGAGAACTAGCTTTGTTCTCTGGCAGCTCTAAGTTCCTGGAGCTCCGCCTCCAAAGCCGTCTCACTTCCAGATCTTGTCAGGCCTCGGTGCTAGGCTTTGTCAGGAGAGCCTGGAGGATGCAGTCTTAGGGCATAGTGTTGCCTCGGGCTCAGCCTCAGGTGCTCAAAGTCAGGGATGTTAGTGTCTGTCAGCAAGTTTTGTCCTCTCATGCCAGACTGACGGCCATTAGCAATCCCAAACACTGCTTGACTTCTATTATCCTTGTGATTTCAGTTTTGTAGCAGCTAAGAAACTTCATCTCAAGTCCTCTATGCTATCACAGTCCAGACCTCAATGATCTGTTAAACACTGTGAAACAAGCATCTGCACAGGGCCTTTCTGCACAGTGTATATGAAATGTTTTATATTATGAACATTTATATGACATTTGAATGTGTGCAAAGCATGACTCTTAACACTTAAAATCTTTAATTTTTTATTGAATTTTTGTGATTTTCACACAATATAATTTGATGGCATTTAGATCCTTTCCCCTGCCTCTACCTCCCCTTATTGACCCCCCATCAAATTTGAGCCACTGTGTTATAAATATAACAAGGCCCACAAAGTCTAATTTGTGTCCCCAGATGTCCTCAGTGTTGGCCCATCGACAGGAGCCTGGTTAACCTACCAGGAATCCTGTGCTTGCAAGAGAGTTTTTACCCCTCCCAGTAGCCATCTGTTGCCACAACTTCCTTAGGTGGAACCAGAGTCCCCTCTTCCACAACGATCCCTGAGCTTTGGAGGCAGAAGTTTGATCTAGGTGTTCTATTCAGGATAAGCACTCTGCAGCCTCTTGTTCTCTGCACATTGGCCAGTTGTGGGTTTCTGTGTTAATCACCATAAGGACATTTCTAGTGAGAGTTGAAAGAGGCATTAATGTATGAGAATAATAATAAGTCATTAGGAGTCAGTTTAATATGATGACTATTTAGTAGAAAACTAGTATTAGGTTCTCCCCTAGGTCCTGTGACCTGTCTAGCCTGATAACAATGTCAGGTATGGGCTCCATTCTAGGAAGTGGACATTAAATCCCATTAAGAGACTCAAAATCTTAATAAATATGTATTAAAACTATGCAGAAGTCAGTGCTGGAGAGATGCCTCCATGGTTAAGAGCACTGGCTGCTCTTGTAGAGGACTAGGGTTTGGTTCCCATTGTTGTGGGAAAGATCAGGCAGGGCCCTGGGAGTGTACAACAAGCAGGTATTTTATTTAGGCTATAGCCTGGCCCAGTGGGTTCCCATCCCAAAATCTGGATCCTGCAGGGAAGTAGCACATATCTTTTATACCTTGGGCATTGGGTTACAGTATGAAGGAGGCTTACATATTGACTGGCTATCAGTAAAGCCAGGCAAATTATTATACATTTAGAAAGAAAACAGATGTTAAAAAATAATCCTCTTTCTGAAAGTTTCCGAAACCTTTGTCTGAGAAAACATAGAAATAGGGGAAACTAGCAAAAAGGGGTGGGGGTTGGGGTAAAAGCATAGGCCAGCACCGGGTGGCTGCCAGCCTGCCAGCCACAAAGTCTGTTAGCAAGCATCCTGCTGACAAGTTGGTATAGACACATGAAAAGAGAGAAGACAAGGATTAAAATCCATTATTTTCTTTAAATATTCCACTAGGCTTTACACCAGCACCCACATGGTGACTACCAACTGTCTATAACTGCAGGGGATCTGACACTCTCTTCCAGGCTCTGTGGGCATTGCACATACGGGTGCACTTAACATGCACGTAGGCAAAACACTCATACACATAAAATGAGAATAAATAAATAAGATATTTAAAAACATACAAGAACTTTATGAGCAGATCTATTAGAATCTCCGTGCTATATACATAAAGCCACTGAAGCTTGGAAAAATCTGTTTCTGGATGCTCACATACCTAATAAATAGGTAGCAAAGGGGAACTAGTAGGCAATTATCATATGTTTGTTAAGTTACAGGAACTTTGCAGGTCCTGCTTAATAGTTTTCACACCATCTTCATGAGAGAGGCATTTCACCAGTGGACTAATGTGTGTCCCCCACGCAGGAATTGATCTGGTAATTCCTGCTGACTTGCATATCGAATCCTGAACGGAAGCCATTAGTACCAGGATTGAAATGTGTGGCTGAGGTTGCTGTTTGGCGATGGATAGCCACGATCTTCCATTTGATAGATGCTGGTGCCAGAGTAATCGATGACTCTGGGGGCGGTTCCAGAACCAAAAGGCCCAATGCTTACTGATCATTTTCTATCACTGCTTTCAAATTAGGTTGCAGGCAAAATAGAGGTTTTGAAATAACCAGGAAAAATGCTGTGCTTCTCCAAGAAGATGGATTAGGCAGTTAGCAGGTAGTACTCAAACTTTAATTCAGGTTTTATGGAGTTGTAAAATTCAGTAAGACATTTCAGCCTCCTGTATCAAGAAAATCTCAGCACAGTATTTCTCCAAAGAGCATTATCTCCTTCCTGCCAGCAGGGAAAGGGTGGGTGGGGGACTTCCTGTGATCAAAGCAGACACAATTTGCAGGGCTCCAAATTGAAGCCAGCCAGCTAAAACCATGGGAACATATTTTATGAGTGCAAGTCCTTCCCATTCCCCTCTAGTGATAGATAACAGCATTTCCCCATAGTTGAAGGAAGATCGTTCCTTTTCAAATTGTTGCTTCTTCTAAATGCTGAAGGATTTTTAGAGGAAGCTGAGCTAATTACAGGGCTCCAGCCGATGATTGCATTTGCTTTCTGCAAGTCCTGTTACTGAGTTCAGTCAGTCCTTAGACCCCGACTGTGGGGGATATATCCTGTGCTGAATTGATTCTGAGACTGGGAGTCCCTCCCCAGTATGTCCAGAATAGGTTAGTGGTTAGGTAACATACTGATGGCGTGCTTCACATGTCCAGTTCACAGGAGTAACTCATCTTTCATTTAATATCATGACAACAGTCAAATGGGAATAGTCCTGGTGCATATGCTCCATTGCTGGCCCAAAGATGGATGTTAGTACCAGGATGAAGGAATGTCATAGAGACTACAGATTGGTGCATCAGTCAAACAGTGAAATCTATCATCTAGACATTGAGTTGAACTATGATCAGGATTGGTTTAGAGGCCAGAGAAAGTGGCATACATACTTAGTACTGAGCAGGTCCCTGGAGTCAGACACAAGGGGCTCACTTCCTAGTCTTGTCACTTATCAGCCATGTGACTTCACACGTGAGATTTAAACTGTTCTGGTCCCTTTCTTCTCTTGCAAAATGGGCAGAACACATGATAGCACACATGTGGCTAATCACCTGACTAACACAAAGTCACCAAATGTCTTGACAAGGTAACTGTGTCATCACTGCTTATGTATTTGTAAATGTTTAGTACTTTGGTCATCTGTATCACATCTTTCAAAGACTTTCTTCCATTTTTTTTTTATTTTTCAGATGAGGAAACCCAAAATTCAAAGAGTTTAAATAGGCTGGAGAGATGACTCAGTGTTTAAGAGCACTTGCTGCTCTTGCAGAGGACCCAGGTTCAGTTCCCAGCACATACATGTGGCTCACAACCATTTAATGCACTCTTTTGACCTCTGTGGGTACCAGATACACATGTGGGTGCACATACATACATGCAGGCAGGACGTTCATATACATAAAACTATAAAATAAAAACAAAACTAAGCATTTAAATGACTTGTCTTTGACTTGAAGTAATTATCGGCAAAAGATTAATTAAATATAATTAGTGTTGTGATACCTTTCAATGCTCAGTATTGAAAGGACTCCACAGAGTCCTTAGCTTTTGTAGGACCCTGGAGCAGGAAGCGCATTTATTCAAAAGATGGTTGGACAGGACTTTCATGTGCTAAGCAATTCAACACTTCATTTGGGAATTATGTAATGTAGTTGAACATAACAAAATAGTATATCCTACAATAGATTATTTTCATTATTAACTGTCATGCATTTTCTGTGAGCCTAGTGGAATATTTTGACTAAGCCTAAATATTTATTGAAATACTTGACAGCATAAATTCATCTTAATGCACAATCAAGTTTTGAAACCATTTATTAGAAAGTTTGAAATCACATTTTTTTCCTGTAGGAAAATGAGAAATGTTCTATGCTCACGTTTTGAATTTAGGGTAAATGAGCATTCCATGAATAACAAAAGCAGTAATTATGCTCCAGATAGATATTATGATCAACAAAATTATGTAAGAGGTAAATAAAGGATCTAAATATTCTCAGAGTACATAGCTATAAATCATTTTAAATATAATTTTCATATTGTTTGTTATTTTCAACACTAGGTTGGATTTGGGTAGAAAATTATTGCCAAGATATGTTAGAAAATGCACTTAAATAACATGTCTACCATTGAGAAGTACTCAGCAGGTAGCCACACAGGATGACAAGCAGTCACAGAGGTGGGAATTTGGGTATTAGTTTCACAGGTGCCATCCACTAGCTGTGTGACTGGAGGACACATAGCCTTTCAGGGTCTGCACACCTGTCTCCGTAATAGGGTGACTCCAGGCACTGCATTATTCCCTTTTCATACCTATAGGGAGTTTACAGGATCATGGTAGCCCCAATTTACAGAATAGGGACTTGGCGCTTACGGAGTTTAAATGCTGTGCTCAAAGTTAGGTTGCATTTTTGCACCCTTTTGTTCCTGGCACTAAAAGCAAATGTACGTAGGTTGAGAGGTCTAGTTCTATTCTACACATGCACACACACATGCATGAGAATGAATCTGAATTTAACCAGTTCTCTTTTCTACAGCCCTTGGGTGGGGTTTTGAATATGTCTCTAGCTGAAATGCAGGGGAGAGGATTTCCGATGAAACTGCTCAGAGCAACTCCTATGTGAGATGGCTATAAATGATGTCTGGCATCATTTAAATTGAATTGGAAATGGGCTGAATTGGGGGCTGACTAAAATGCTAAAACCACATCACTTGAACTGTGTTCAAGGACACAGCAGAAATAAAAAATGTAAAGCCAGCTGCAAAAGAAGGAAGACATCAGGTGGCCCACATCAGCCGGTGGCAGCGTGCTCTCCTCCGAGCTCAGCTTGGCAGCTCTCCTGTCCCAGTGGGCAGCTGTACTGAGGACAGGTGGAGGCCTGCATGAGTAGCCTCGGGAGGCAAGAGCCTGCAGGGGGCATGTTATATTATTGCTGTCAGCCAGCAACCACTCCACCAACCAAATGAAAATTTTATCTTTTCTCAATTCATTATTTTTATGAACAATATTAAGACATGCTATATTGCTCTCCAGCACCCTGCAAACCAAGACAGCACCAATCTAATTTTAATTGGTTTTTAGTAAGAAATGTCTATGGATGACCCAGCCCATAAGGATAAGGGACTTCTGATGTTTCCAATGTCTCTTGTGGTTTTAAAATTTGATAGGGATAGGCTTGGGATAGGTTAGTGAACAAAACAGACAAGCATCACTGCTGTCCTAGAAATTAAAGCCCAATGATTTTCATAGTTAAGTGGAAGGAGCACTAGTTTAGGGGCCTGCTAGTTCTGGGCTCTGAGGCCAGCTCTGGAGTTTGTAAGGTGTGTGACACAATCTGCTTCAGCCTTGTTCTTACAGGGGAGGTGGGGGAGGGACATAATTCCAACTCATAGAATCATGTGAGATTTGGAAGAAATAATGGAATAACATGACATCTATGTGATTATCTTTTACTTTTTCCTGCCTGTGTCCTTCCCCTCCAAGACATGGTCTTGCCCTTTGCTGGGAACTAGCCAGATCAGACCCTGAGACTTCTCCTGGGGCTGCTGTGCCATAAAAATACCCTGTCCTGAGTCCTGTTTTTACTACAACTGGTTAGACTCTGGTGAAAAGTGAGGGTGAGTAGGTGCCATGGGCTGAATGGTGGCCCCTGTTCCATTCATATGTGGAACCCTTAACCCCCAATTTGATGATACTAGGAAGTGGAGCCCTTAGGAACTAATTAGGTTTAGATGAAGTCACGAAGGTGAGACCATCAGGATGGGACTAGTGCCCTTGTAAGAAAAGGAAGAGATCAGAGTCTTCTCTATGTCCTGTGAGGCCATGTCCATCTTCTGCCTTGGTGACCCAGGAAGAGGCCTTCCCCAGACACCTTTGGCATGTCAATCCTGGATTTCTCAACCTCCATAAAACTGACAAACATTTGTTATTTAAGCCATCTGGTCTCTGGAGTTTTGTTATAGCAGCCTGAGCTAAGATGATGAACTTGATGTCAAGTAGTAAGAAATGAGGCCCCAAAGGCTGATGCATTCTTTCAATACTTTGACGTAGAACTGCACCCCAGGAGTTACGTGGTTTCGTGTCAGGGGTCTCTGTAGTTAATTCTCACCCCCACAACATTACTCCGGAGTAGGAACTTCAGGCCTAACAGGACATGCCGCATTTAACAGAGCGACCTCTCTTCCTGTGGTCTGTGCCACAGCTGACCCTCCTTTTGTAGGATTACACTGAGGTTTAGTGTGATGATGATGATGATGGTGGTGGTGGTGATGATCATTGAGACAGGGTCTCCCTGTAGCCTCAGATGACTGGGAACTTGCTGTGTAAACCAGACTGGCATCAATCTCACAGAAATCCACCTGTCTCTGTCTCCTGAGTGCTGGGAATTGAACTCCAGTCCAGAATTAAAAATATGCATTTTTAACTGCTGAGCCCTCTCCAACCCCAGTCCCTGAATTTCAAGCAGTGTGTTGGGATGACTACTTACTAAATAATGCTCTTTCACTAAAGTTCTTAAAAGTGGGCATGAAGTCCTCAAGCAACGAATTGGTATGTTCATGCCTTGACTGGCCATATGTTTTGGTGTCAAACCTCATGTGCTCCTGTTTTAGTGCCTCTGGGGTGTGCAGCAACCCGAACCTGGATGTTCTATTTGAATGTCCCAGTATCTGTGCCCAAACAAATTAATTTCTGAAATGACTGAAATGGAAATACAGGGCCAGGGAAGGACAAGATGGCTTTGAAACACCTCTGCTTCTAGTCTTTCGTTGTCATTTTAAAAAGAAGAAAGGGTCTTCACAAAGAGAAAAATATATGAGAACTCAGATAAAACTTATTCTAGATCATTAACAAAAAAACCCCCTATCTTCTCTTAACACAAAGAGATCCCAAAATGTCACGCTCAGATCTGCAATGTGGAAAATCTGAACCATTGAAAATCATGCATTAACTATGGCTCTATGATTGCCATCTCATCTTGACAGCTAAAAATACACAGGGGGCAGTCTGAAATATCGCCACTTTTATAACCAGTGAAGTAGCTTCATTTCATTCCACAAAGAAAAAAGCTCCTTTGAACAGTGAATGATATTAAATTTGCTGCTAACTCCCATTGTGCACCAACTCTCTTAAGGTCAGTATTCCCTCTAGCTTTGCCAGCCCTACCCCTGGCTCTGATGGCTTTGACTGCACAGTGCCAGGAGTTTCAGGCATTCATGGTCCTCATGGTTGGGTAACTCCAGTGCTGCCACCAAGATCCAGGGTCTTTATTTTCTCTTCTGCTCTCTGTCATCTCCTAAACACACCCCTAATGCCTATTCTTGCCTGTTTCATAAGCAGCTTAGCCCAGAGTACATAATTGAATTCAAGACAGTATCCTGAGTAAGTGATTCTTGTGGTGAGAAAATAGAATCCAACACTTTAAAAAATGCTTTTAAGTAAGGTTTTGGGCCAAAGAAACTGAAGAAGAGGAGAAGAGGTGTGAAATCAGAAGCTTAAACATCAGAAGTAAGAACAGCAAGGGAGGAGAAAGGAGACATCACAAGAGCATCTCATCTGGCAAAAGGATGCAAACAGTCCTCGAAGTCACTATGGTGTGTTCTCAGCTGAGAAGCCTCATATCATGGGGAGCTATAAACACCCATCTCTCTGAAACTCCTAAATCACCATTTCTAAGTCAGAATCATTTGTCTTCAAAATAATTCTGAAGTGATGCTTCTCCAACAAGGGGCCCTAAATCCAGATGATGAAGTTGTGCCCTCAGTGCAGTCAGCCTGGAGACCTCTTAGGGCTCTGAAGTGTAGAGTCCCCAACTCTACTCACTGTCATCTTCAACCTCGGGTAATCCTGAGTAGACACTCTTTAGGGAGAAAATGGCTGAACCTGGAGCATGGCTTTGGACACACTATGGAGAAAGCTGATTCATACTTGGTGACATGTGAGGGTTCAGAAGTCACTTAGTGATTTCACCACAGTGGTGTTTAAGTTGTGTGATTGTATGAGCGTTCAGGCATAAGAAGAGAAACTATTTCACCATATTCCATGACCAAATGAGGCTATACCATCACGTAGAAAGGAACAGGCTTGGTTCTGAGCTAATTACATATCTCAGTTAAAATGGGACAAACCTCAAGTAAGTTAAATATGACAATAGCAAGTGGATAAGATATGAGTTAAAGGTATGAAAACCTTTTGGTGCTGAACATGGGTATTTGCTTACCCAGAATTCCCATCACAAAAGAGTCTGAAAGAATGAAGAAGTGCTGTGTTTCTAAGTCTTCTTACCTGATCGGAGTCTTTTTAAGGAGTTCCCATCGCCTATAGGAGAAAAATCCAGACTCCTTAGCCAAACACATCAAAGTGCGAATTATCAGGCCATGTCTATCAGCCCAGCTGTCTACTGGTCCCAACTCCTAAATGTCCTTCCCACATGATTGCATCCACTCTACTGTGTAACCTCCCCAGAACCCAGTCCTGGAGAACATGCATCATGTCTCTTTATCCACTCTGTATCCCACTTCAACCCTGCTCCAGTGGCAGCTACAGTCATTTCTCAAATCTTGGTGCACAGGGCACTGGATGTGGGGGTGGGTGGGAAAGAAGTAAATGAAGAAATGGGCTGGTGGAGGGAAGGGAAGACCTAGGGGGGTAGAATCACAGCAGGCATGCCTCTGAAGTGGTGAGTAGGGTGCTAGAAACATGTTAACAGTAGTGGAGAGCATGTCCTATTTGGAAACTCCCTAAATGGGTCAATCAGTCTGGTGAGGGCAATACTGCATGACAGGATCATCAGGATGCCAAGATGGGGTATCAGTCCTGGTTCTGAAGGGCCTGGCCTAATGGAGACCCTCAGGAGATGAAAAGGCTTGTGGCCCATCTACATATGAACCTGTCAGCACATATCCATCCAGTAGGTAAAACATTAGGCCAGATGGGCAGTGAAATAATGAGACTACAATTGTGCTTGTGTGGATTTAAAATAATCCCATAGCAAATGGACAGATCTGATCATTTTCTCTCCACGGCTGGCTAACGTGTGCCCTTCACATGCCTTGTGGGAAGGGTACCCCGACACAATCCAAATTCTGTAGTATCCCCCTTCCCCTGGGGCACAGCTCAGAGAGAATGCACTTCTCATTGCCAGGGGCATCTGTGTTCTTTCTGCAGCTGGACTCCTGCAGCCCTTTGTGCCTCCATCCTGCTCTATACGCATTTGCTGTTGGGTGCAGGTTTTGTGAGGCTGGATTTCTTTAGGCAGGCCTGGCTGTTGCTTTTTATCTGAAAGAAAGGGCAGCAAGAATTCAATGGATTATTTATTAAACAGCCAGTCCTGCCTTGAGAGACTTTTTTTTTTCCTTTTGAGTGTTTAATAATGATTCGCCTCTTGGATGCTCTCTGCATAAAAGAAGTTAAGCTATTGAAATGATTTAACCATTTTAAAACTAATACCTTTTAGAATTCTGATTTGAGATAAAGTAGACATATTAACAATGGGGAATTCTTATTTTCCTCAAAATTTTCCTTCTGGGAAGGTAAAACCAAGTCTAGGAGGCGTGTTAGGCAACTACAAACCCAGGTGAAGTTCACAGAGCACTGCCTGTCGTACTCCTGAAACCCACACGGCTTTCCTGTCTTATGACCTGTACAAAAATGGAGACCCAGGGAAAGACTATGGATAAAGAATAGCCCTACTCTAATATGACTACAATCCCCAGAAAGCTCTGTAGTAGATCTAATAGATCCTCCGTGATGAACAGATACGTGCAAGTCATTTCTTCGCAACATTAACTAACACAGGGACTATGTGAACATCTTGTAGTTGACATTCCCTATACTTTTAAACAGCTCTAAGTGCTAGGTGTAACTCTTTTTTTTTGGTTTGTTTGTTTGTTTGTTTGTTTAACAGGTGATCACAGGTGTTGAATCAGTTTCCACAGGTTAAACAGCTTCGACAAGGGACAGTATCACAAACACTGGTTTCTCTTAAAGTGCGGACTCCGAACAGCATGATGGGAATTCCACAATGACCATCAGCTCTTACAGGACTACCAGAAGATATGTTTTTTAAAAAGAAGGAAGCAATGGCAGCCATACTCTGAAAACTGTCCGTGTGTTACAGACTGATCCAAAGCATTCATGCAGAAAGCCAGCATTTAAATAATACTGAGTGGTAATTGTTAGGCTCATCATAGGAAGTTGTGAGGGTCACAAGTGCACATCCTCATTGACAATTTTATCGTGTATGATTTATTAGTCTGCTATAAAAATCAGCTCTTCCTGGATGTTATTATAAGGAATTGTTCCTATTATTTCACAAAAGATAGAGAAAAACAGGAAGAAGTTTAGGAATAAGTCACCTAGGAAATTACAGAGTTTGTTGGGAATTATAGCTTTTGTAAAAAAGGGGGAAAATGGAATTAAGTCATTGTACTTTTTCAATGCTGAACACATGCTGGCTGCTTCCAAAAATGGAATGCCTGTCTTTCTAAAGCTAAACACTTTCAATATCTGGATTAAAATGGATAAAGCTTCTAATTATCTATAGTCAACATCTGGTTTTGATTTAAAAAAAAACAGAGGATGCTATTTAGACAAAGACATATTCTAGGAACTTTCTTTATACCTTCTCCCCCCCTGAGCTTTACTGACATGTAATTGACAAATGGTGATGTAGCTATACACTGGTCTAATTAACTCAAACCTTCTTCACCACACATATTGGGCCCTTTGCCCTTTTGTCCATATGTATGGTAAGGACACCTAAGGTCAACTCTCCCAGCAAATTTCAAGTAAATAATAGGTTAACTACAGTTGGAAATGGCGCCGGATGGTGGCTAAGGCTCTCCTTGGAGATCTCTGCCCAATGATCCAGCATATTGAGCAACCATTCACACAACAAACTATAAGCACAAGAGCTAAGAAAATCAGAGACCTACTGTCTAGTTTTAGTATGACAAAAGGGAAGGTGCATTGAAAGCAGGCAGGAAAGTGTGGTTTTTGTGACTATCCCAGACCCTAGGCAGCCTAGTCTGAAGAGAGCTGCCTCAGACTGGGAGATGAGTGGGAATTAAGACCAGGTCACATCTGTCACAGTGAAGCCCAGAGTTGGGGAAGATCCAGGACCCCTACTTCCAGGCAAGCATTAACATATATATATATATATATAATTAATAT
>NW_008337053.1:4368262-4409081 GCF_000622305.1 Nannospalax galili | reverse complement strand
ACATATATATTAACGCGGGAATAGTGTGATGACCACATCAGAAAGATGACCATCCCCATCTCCTTAAACGTTTATCATTCCTTTGCCCATTTTTAAACTGTCACTTAAGTTTTTGGATATTGAGTTGCAGTTCCTAATATAGTTTGGATATCAACCTGCTATCATTTAAGTCAACAAATATAATGCTCTGTGTCTCAGTTGCTTTTCTGTTGCCATGATAAAACACTGATCAAAACCAACTTGGGGAGGAAAGGGTTTAATTTCATCGTACAACTTCCAGGTCAGCGTCCATCCCTGTGGGAAGTCAGGCAGGAACTCAAGGCAGGAACTTGGGAAACAGAGACTACAGAGGAATGTTTCTTTCTTGCTTACTCAGCAATCTTTCCTATATGGCCTAGGCCCACCTGCCCAGGGATGGCACTGCCCACAGCGGGATGAACCCTCCTACATCAATCAGCAATCAAGAAAAATGCCCCACAGACATGGCCACAGGTCAATCAAATGGAGAAAATTCCCCAAATGAGGTTTCTTCTTCCCAGGTATCTCTAGTTTGTGTCACATTGTAAATATTATGTCACTTTGTTTTAATCGTCTCATCATTATGTACCCATTTTAGGTGATAAAAATAGCAAGTTCCTTTCAGTTCTGGTCCTAATCTACTGGCCTCCTTGCTTTGCTCTAGGTAGCAAATGATTCCATGTTGATTACCATAAACAGAAGTCAGGTTAGGCAAGCCATGACTATATATGTAAAATTTCTGTTCCTTTGATTTTTGTTGTTTTTTGAGAAGGTCTCATGTTGGCTGGTCTTGCACGTGCTATGTAGCTTAGGCTGGTTTCAGACTGGACCTTCTGCCTCAGCCTCCTGACTGCTGGGGTTACAGGGATGCACCACCATTCCTGGCTACATGTGAGTTCTTACCTTCATCAGGACAATGCTGTTGCTCCTTAAAATATCAAATAGCCAAGGCCTCACGGCCTTTGCGTCTCCCAGTTGATCTCCTTGGAATGCTTACCTAGATATTTGCATAACTCTTCTTCAACTTAAGGCATCCCAAGAAAATTGAAAGCCCCAAAACTTGTTATTTTTGCTTTTATGATTTGTTTTCTCTATTGCATTGAAGTACTGTCAAATAATTTTGTTCTGTTTATTGGTTCATTGCCACTAAGTGTTAGTTCATGAATACAAAGTCTTACTGGTTTTATTCATCACTGTATCACAGGATCCAGAATTAGACTTTACACACGGTAAATATCTAGTCAGAGTCAATTACATACATTAAAAATAAATAAATATGTAATACAAATAGAAACACCTAATGATATATGTGCCCAATGTGTTTTCTGTTGAGGGAAGGGATTGAGTTTTGTGTATCATGTGTCCCCAGTGTCTTAGAGAGGGAGTGACTGTTATATCATAGACTTCCAATGTAAATTTGTGGATTACATAGACAAGAGATCATCAATATAACTACAGGGATGATTTCTGTCCTTTAATGGGAAGAGAGACAAGAAGAAGACAGTGAACAAGTGTTAATGCATCAGAGCTTGCTCTTGTTTCACACTGGCTTTATGAGGTATTAGCTCTAGTTTATTGTGTTAAAGCTAAGCTTTATTGTGTCAAATAAAATTTGCAATTCTCCCCAGAAGATACAATCAAATTGTGAATAAATATAGCTTATCAGAAGACCTCGCGTCGGTTCCCTGTTGACTGCCCTTTCTGTTTGGCAGTGGTCACTCTGCTGTGAGTGAGCACATTTGGTAGTGTGGCTCCTAAGTCTTGGTTGTCCTAATCATATTCTTCTGTCTGTAAATATATTGGACTCATATATAATCTCACAACTATTTACTCAGCAGAGAATAAGATTACACTTGCCACATTCATTCCTTAGGGATTCAGGGATAAAGCAGATACATCAGCTTTGCTGTGGTCTTAGCTGTCAGTGGGGAGGGTGCAGATATGGTAAAAGGTAAGATGCATTTATTGATGGACAGAACCCTGGCGTTAGAAGTGCCTGTTTATTACAGAAATGGAAAATGTTCGAAGTTTTTCTCTCTGCTGGTCGGAAACCAGAGCTGAACGGAGAAGAGAAAATTGCCTTTGAAGCATGTGACCACCAGCAGAAATAGATGTTATAAGACACAGAGGATCACTGTTTAACCAGAGTTAGCTTCAAATACTTTAAGGCATATTTTGAACATGGAAGAAATATTAACAATACTATAACATTTTGGAATTTAGAACGGGCTGTTGCACATTTAAATAGTATTCAGTCTCAAGACCATACAAAGCAGAGAGCACAGTGCCTGGAAAGGAAGGCTGAGGGACACCAAGAAATCACGGTGGCATTTTGTGAAGCTTGTCCAGCAAATGCTTATTTAGGAGAAGGAATTTTGAGGGTTGGCCAAGAAAAACAAACCATTGAAGTGGTTCCAGGCGGCTGCTGTGTGCTTCATTCCAGTGCATACTAGGTTCATGACTAACTGCCAGTCCATTTCCAAGAGAGGAGACTGTTTCCTGTTTCCTTGATGGCAAGCTTGAGCCTGTGATTCTCTTTGACCAATAAAGTGTAAGGGAAAAGTGACATCCAATGTGCAGTAGAGCTGCGGCGCATTGCCATGGGGTCAGTGTGAGCCAGCCGGTCAACCTTTGTTTTGGCAAGAAACTAACACTGGGAGCCTTTTGTATCCCCTGCCTGCCTCATAGTTAACCACACTGTCTCCAGTCTATGAAGGAATCGAGACAGTGATCTAGTCTTCTGAGGGTGTGGGTCTGTGCCTTAGAGGACAGCAGAGATCCAGGAACTCCACTCCCCCTCACAGCACCATTCAGAATTACCTGGATTCTTGTAAAACATGCACATTTCCAAGCTTCACCCCAGAATTAGCTCTTCTGACTCTCTGGAGGTTAAGCCCATGCTTATTCTATTGCAGACTCCCCAGACCATTTAGTACAACCCCAAACTTAAGGACTGCCGGACATATATCTTACCTAAGACTAAAGTGCAAGAGCGGGTAGGCAGGAAATAGACCAGAAAGATTAGCTTCTGAAGCTGGAGATCGGTCCCGACTCTGCAACTCATCGACATGAGGCCCCCCCCCACCCTTGTTCTAGTTCCAGAATTTGGTTTCTCATGTCGTTGATGGTTTGAATGACAGCCATTCCACTTACCTCCTAGAGCACCTGTGACATCACAACTCAAACTTCTTTGAAAACTGAAACACATTTGTACATATGAAAACTATTATTATGGGGGCTGGAGAGATGGCTCAGTTGTTAAGAGCACTGGCTGCTCTTGAAGAGGATCTAGGTTTGATTCCCAGCACTCACAAGGCAGCTAACAACAGTCCATTACTCCAGTTCCAGGGGACCTGATGCTCTCTTCTGACCTCTGTGGGCATTGCATGACACAAGTAATACAGGCAAGCAAGAACTCATACACGTAAAAAATAAAAATAATAGGGCTGGAGAGATGGCTCAGCAGTTAAGAACACTGACTGTTCTTGCAGAAGACACGGGTTCAAATCCCAGCACCCACATGGCAGCTAACAACTGTCCGTAACTCCAGTTCCAGGGGATCTGACAGTCTCTCTGTCCTCTGTGGTCACTGCACACCATGGGTGCACTTACCTACATGCAAGCAATACATGCATACACGTAAAATAAAAATAAACAAAATATTTAAAAAATAAATAAAAATAATAAACAAAATATTTGTTAAAAAAGAAAATATTGTTATGATGTATAAGGTGGAGGTGGGCTTGTTCCCAGAGACATTGGATTGGATTAGATAGAAATAAATTAACCATGGCACAGGAAAGCAGGCTCAACCTCACCAATGCTAATTCTATTTTGTTCTTTTAATAAGCAGTTAGAAAATGGTTTAGGGGTTATTCAAATCTAGAGATGATTTACAGCCTAAAGTCCATCAAGGTTAAGCTGCAGAATAGAGAGAGCTACTTCACATGAGAACCCCAGATACTGGGAGAAGCAGGGAAGAGAGAAGGTGTTACGACAACTTGGTAGAGGACGGATAGAAACGCCACACTTTCCCGGATCCTGCCAAGACACGGCATTTCCTGCTATGCACTGGAACAGCAATCATCTCTGGAGAAGGTACTTCTAGCCCACTTTTACACGTAGAAATGGAAGCCGAGAGTTGAGGGTTGGTTTTTCCCAAGTACCTCTTCTAGTCAGTGAGGAGGACAGGCCTTGAGCGCAGTGTTTGCTCAGCTCCAGAGACTTTGCCTATCTTGTCTTTACAAAGCACACGCAGTCACTCAGGTAACAAAGTGGGAATGCATAAAATTCTTATCACTTTACAACCTGAAACACAGCAGTGCTGTTTGGAACTAGTGAAACTGACCACCCTAAACCCCAGCAGGCATTCTACTTCAGATAACTGGAAAGTATAAGACAGAAAAATGACAACCCAAGAACTCTCCGGCGTGCCAGAGATTCCATAAATATGATTCCATATTTAAAACACAGCTTAGTCCAGAAATGCCTGATTGGTGCACCGCTGTTTAGGCTCGAGTTGAATGGCTGAAGTCACAGCATATCTAATGAGGCAGAAGAGAAACACACGATGTGCTGCAAATTTTTCTTGTGATTATAAAGATTTTTAAAATGGGCATGCAGTGTCTCCTTGATTTGCTCATCATTATAACCCAGAATAATTCCTGGAGGGAGACATGGCAGAGAAAAACATCCTTACAGTCAGGAAAGTCCAAATACAACTATGTTTTACAGTTGCAATCTGCTGAGTCATGGTGACATAATTGAAGATCTGATCATGAATCTCTGTACCTAATGTGTATCGGGAAAGATGTTTAGCGATGGAAAGTCCCCACATGCAAACATGCTGAGGTTTAATTAATAAACTGTGACTCTCCTTTACCTGATCTAATGATGCTGGGCGTTTAGAACATCTTTTCTCCACCAAAGCTTCTGTGGCCGTAAATATTTAAAATCTCATAAAACAAAGCTAATATTCAGCACAGGCTACTGTATGTAAATAGACATGTCAGAACAAATAGGATGTGTGAAGAGAAGTATGAGCTTTGTAAGACTTTAAAAGAGGTCAGAGATCCTAGATAAAACCCTACTTTCGTCACAGCTCTAGACCAACATAATTTCTTACTGTATTCTAAATATGTATCCTTATATTTACAGACAAGTGTGCTTCTCACCAATCATCAAATAAGCTTCTTTTTGCAACAGATGGAGACTATTACAAAGTTCCACAACTGGTCAAACATAGAGAATAAGTGTCTGTGAGGCGCCCAGCCCTAGGTGCTGTGCTCGGGAAACATAGTAGAACAGGGTGTGGAAGGAATATTAATGCATCTCTCAACTCTTACCAGCAAAGCCCCCTCATGCAGCAGATGATGAAAGCCACAACTGGCCGAAGTGCAGAGTAAGAGACTGCAGAGAACTTGTCCCTGAAGAGGACACCTATATCGAACCTCAGCCACTCAAGGCTCAGGGGCCATTGCGAGAGAGGGGGCAGGAAGAAAGCAAGACCACAGGTGGCAAATGACAAGGAAATGGAGTTTTCCGGACAGATGGCCAGTTACTGATATGGACTCACAGCAATGGTGAAAGCACACACAACTGCCATGTATGTTCAAGCCAGACGAAATCCCAGCATAGACATGGGGAAGCGGGTAAGAAACTGCAACCCTACCTGAGGAGGTTGGAAACCGATGGCTGCTGGGAAGGGGAGAGTCAGTCTCTTTTGGTGTGGGTCTTGGTAGACTGACATGGTCCAGGGTGGATGGATCCACACTGAAGGGCATATGGGTACACAAACTTGGCTCCATAGGCCTTACCACATGTGACAGCGTACATGAAATCCAGCAGAGGAGGGGAAGTGTTATAAAACGGGTATAGATAGGGAAGGGGGGGGTCTCAATATGATCCAAATATATTGTATAAAATTCCCCAAAATTTGATAAAACAATAAATTAAAACCCATAGGGAATGGTGGCAGTTTAAGTTCTTAGAATTACTTAATAAATCATTTAGGCATTTTATTATTCATTTTAAGGCATATTTCAAAGCATGTAGAAGTTGCCTTTCTGTTCTTTCTTTCTCTCCCTGTGTTTTCTCTCCTTCTGTCTGTCCCTCCCTCCCTTCCATCAAATTCTATGAGCAAGGGAGAAAAAAAACATGATTTTGGGGAAGGGGGAGGGGGAGGGTCATGTGGTAGAGACAAAAACATTTGTAAAAATAAACAAGTGTCGTTCTCAAACTAAATGATAAGTTAAAAAGAATTATGAGCTGTCCATCACCTTTTAAAAAGAACATGACACACTTGCTATTGCTTTAGCTGTGCACCCGGAGGACACCGTGCCACAGGTAATCCCTCAGTCCTCCAGAAGGAGTCGAGCTTCAGAAGGAGGTCCTGCCGGGGAATGTCTGTCAGTGAACTCAGACTTTAGCTCTGTGTTGTAGAGCTGGCAAGAATAAGCCCCTCTGGCTAATACAGTTCACGTGACTACCCCCCTTTCCATTTCCTGGTGGTCGTTTCTATCCCATCTTTAAGCTGATATTCCTGGTTTGAACCTCAGTGATGCTGGAAACTGGAAACCCAGTACCCTGTGTTCTCTGGCTTGGTACCTGGTCAGCACAGGGCTGAGAAACGATGCTCAGCAGAGAGTGTTGGTGTCATTATCTTTCATGGTCTCAGTGTAACGGGACTCTCAGTGTGGATGTGTCCCAGCTCACCCAGTTCTCCTGGTATCCACAGGACACCTCTAACTCTTAACCGACGACCTCTCAAAGAGAAAGCAGAAGGCAGAGGAGAGGCGTTTCCATCCTGCAAGCCTCTTTGTCTTCCTCCTCTCAACCACATTTGCACATCGGATTCTCCATCTTCTTAGGAAAGTGTGCTGTCAGGTATTTGCATTCTACCCTCCCTCCTCTGCATCACCTGTCCAGTTGTAAACATCGTTTGGTTTTTTTCTCCTCTCAAAAACTACTCTCCTGGAACACTCTACCAGTTCTCATTGCTTCCTCCAGTTTTAAGATACTAGGGCTGAAGAGATGGCTCAGTAGTTAAGAGTGCGTCCTGCTCTTGCAAAGGACCCAAGGAGTTTGGCTCCCAGAGCACATATTGGGCAGCTTACAACTGCCAGTAATTCCAGCTCCAGGAGATCTGACATCTCTGTACTCTGTAGGCACCTTCATTCAACATGTGTACATATCCACGCCCTGAAACAGACACATATACATACAATTTTAAATAAAATAAATCTCTAAAATACCAAGTAATACACAATGACACATATTTTAATACAATATTGATATTTTGAGATTTTGATTAAATTCACCCCCATTCCTCCCAGATTTACTCCTCATCCTTGCATGTACTAAGTGCACCATGTACATGCAAAAGCCCATGGATGCCAGAAGAGGGCATTGGATTGCCCTGAAACTGGAGTTACGGATAGTTGTTAGCCTCCATGTGGGTGCTGGGAACAGAACCAGGGTCCTCTAGAAGAACAGCAATTGCTCTTAACTGCTGAGCCATCTGTTGTCGTCAACAACCTTCTCTCCTCCCCCTTCCCCTCCCCCTCCCCCCCCTCCTCCTCCACTGATTCTAATTTGTGCTACCCATATACTCAAGGGTATAAGGCCATCCACTGGAGCATGGTCAACCTGCCATATCCTTACAGAAAACTGACTGTCCCTTAATAGCCATCAGCTGTCAATAATAGCTCTTTGGCTATGGATGGGGGCTGGTACCCTCCTCCCTTCATGCTAGAATGCTGATTGGCTTGATCTTGTGCAGGTAGCAAAAGCTGCTGTGAGTTCATGAGTATAGTGTCGTGTCCAGAAGATAGAGTTTTCCTCTGTTTCTCCCTGGCCTCTGGCTCTTACAATCTTTCCACCCCCTCTCCTGGGATGGTCTCTGAGCCTCGTAGGGAGGGGGTATGATATAGATGTCCCATTTGTGATTGAGAATTCCACAGACCCATTCTCAGCACTTTTTTAACTATTAAAATTTTGTTTTTGTTAATATGTAACACTTGTAGGTTTCTATGGGGCACAGAATATTATAACACATGTATAAAGTACCAGTCAAATCAGGGTAATTAGCATTCCCACCTCCTAATTATTTCCTTATGTATTTGAAGCCTTCAAATTTCTCTCTTCCAGCTCTTTATAACTATATGCACACTGTACACCACTGTGATCCACTGTTATACCACTGTACTTGGAGAATGTGTTTGGAGACTGCATTCCTTCTTTCTTAGTGTGCTTTGGACAGTGGTTTTGCTGAGATAACTAGTACAATCTGGACTTTGAGGAAAATGTGTCTTTTAGTTTTCCAGTCTTGTTAAATGCATAAATGGATAGTCACATAAGATGTTCACTAATATTTATTGAAACAGTCCCTCTCTCTCTCTGTAGCTGACATTAACAAGTCAACAAATCAAGTAACTAAAGGCTGCTAGCTGTAGACCTCCATGCAGGGTATGTCTTTCTCCATTTTGCCTCAATGGCGTATGTTTGAATAGAAAGTATTCACTTGACCATGAGGAAAATGAAAGAATTTAAACCAAAGAATAGGCAAGAAAAACCAATTTCAGAGTGCATGGTAGCTCCAGCTTGGACTCAAAAGATCTGAGGAATCGAATTCTCTAAAACTAATTCCCAGCAGGCCAGTGGCATTGTACTCACTCCTTCTTCTCAAGACTGTTAAACAAGGATAGCCACTTCCACTAAGACAGTTTTAGTGAAGACAAGAATAAATATAGAAAAGAATCAAACACAAATCCAGGTGCCAAATCCAAACTGTTTCTGATTGCTGAGGACAGTCATTAGGTATGTTGTGGTGTTTGTGGCTCCTCACTCTTAGGAAGGCTCAGTTTTCAGCCCTGCTCAAGTTCAGGGATGGTAGCTCCATAAGTTCATGTCCTAGACAGAACCCATGCCTTAGAGCTTAGTTGTTAGGACTGGTGCTCAGCCTCTCCAAGCATCTCAAGTTGGGAACCAGGAGCATGCAGGGAAGATGGATGCAAATAATATGCTCTGCCTTCCAATTCCACACAGGGAAGTTGCTTTTATAGCTATCAACATCAAAGGCAGAATAAATGGCTTCATAACACTTTTACTATTGCTAATAGTCATAATAAATCTGGATTTTTATACTGACCTCTGTCTCAAAGCACTTCATAAGCATAAAGAGAAATAGAAACTACCTACAAAGATTGCTTTATCCAACCAGAACCATTTCCTACAAAACGGAAGGCACCAGCTCTTTAGTGATCACCAATACATTAGACAACAGTTTAAGTCATGAGTATCCAATTGCAACCAAAGGCAGAATTGATTTAGTTGGAATGCATATTACCTCAAAGTCCCCTGTTCTCCATTTTGTATCCCTTGTGAAGGGCTGTCCAGAGGAGTCCAGTTACAGTGCAGTTATCTATTTGGGCTTCTTCACTTTCTGGGGTGGAGCAGAGCAACTAAGTGCAGTTTCTACACAGAAGAGCTCTTTGCTTGACCTCAGGACACAGAACTGCACCTCACCACATGTATTAGTTATTTTTCTGTTGCTGTGATAGAAACACTGACCAAAGCAATTTATAGAAAGAAGAGTTTATTCACGCTTATGGTTCCAGGGGAATTACAGTCTGTCACGGTGAGGAGGAATGGTGGCTGGAGGTGGCTGGAGCAGGAGCATGGAAGTTAAGCTCTCACATCTTCAAGCAGGCACAGGAAGTGGGAGAGCGACTGGCGATCCGGCAAAGCTTAAGAACTCTCTAAGCCCGCCCCCCAGTGACATATGTCCTCCAGCATGGCCACACCTTCCAAGACCTCCTAAAACAATGCCACCAACTGGAGACAAAATGCCCAAATGCTTGGAGCCTATGGGAGACATTTTCATTCAAACCATCACACCACAGACGCACTGTCTTTAAAACAGTGGGAGTGCTCTCTTATGGCCTAAAGATTCCCCTTTGTGGATTCTGTTCCCATCAGCTCTCCTTGGGCCTTGGCTCCCTCCCACTAAGGCTGCCAAAGAGCACCTGCTAACCATGGTGAGTTAGCCAGATACCTCTTAACCCATTTCCCTGCTTTGAGGCCATCTTCAGTCTAGCTGCTCCAGAGTTCAGGCCTTCTCTGCTAGCTAAAGAACCAGCTCATGCTGTTCCCATCAACTCTCCTTGGGCCTTGGCCCCATCCCACTGAGGCAGACACAGAGTGTCTGACTAGGTGGAAGAGATACCCAGATCACATCATGCCAGGCACCATTCTGCTGCTTTGAGACCAGTCCCATTCACTTAACTTCAGGGCTCACACCTTTTTTGCCTAGCTAGTTAGAACCAGCCCAGCTGAACCCCATGACCCTGATTTGGGCCAGGCTCCATTGGCCTCCTGGAGAGCTCCTGACTAGCCTGCCTGGATCCACTGATCCCTCTAAAAAAACATCAAAAGAATATGAAGCCTAGACCAAATAATTATTCATATCAGATCAGAAGGCAGCCAAGCTACATCACCAACAAAAACAGAATCAAACTTCAACTCAAAAAAAGCAGGCTTGAGTTTCATATCAGACACACAAACAACAAAGGAAATTCACCTGCCCAGGCCACAGTCAGAAAATACAAATAACATGAAACAGTCCTAAAGAAGTGTTTTACAATGAGAACTACCTAGAGGAAACTCAGGACAGAGAATTTAAAAGAACAATCATAAACACTCCCACAGAATTGAACAAATTTAAAGAACACACAAAGAACTCAAAGAGGACAGGATAAAGTCTTGACTGAAGCTCAAGAAAATACAAACATGTGGATGAATGAAATGACAAAGACGGTCCTGGGCTTGAAAAGTGAAAGAGATAGAAAGCAATAGAAATATTGAAAAAACCACAGGCTGAAATGAAGACGGAATTGAAAAACTCAATAAGCCAATTTGAAATGACAGGAAAAATCCTAACCAACAGAATGAATTGAATGAAAAACAATATCAAGACTTGATGATATTAGACGACTAAAGCAAAGAATATGAAAATGAAAAAAAATATGAATGGAATATGTAGGACAGGTGGGACACCACGAAAAGACCAAATTTATGCATCATAGGCATAGAGGAAGGAGAAGAAATCCAGGTCAATGGTATCGACCAGATCTTCAACAGGCTTGTAGAAGAAAAATTCTCTAAATTAAGGAAAGACATACTGATACAGATATAAGACACACACAGAACCTCAAATAGATAGGACCAGAATAGAAATTTCTGATGGCATATCATAGTGAAAACATTAAATATACAGAACAAACAATACTGGAAGCTGCATGAGATAAAGAAGAAATTACATATAGAGGAAATCCTATCAGAATTACAGTTTTTCAATGCAAACTATAAAAGCCAGAAGAGCCTGGAGCAAAGTAGTCCAAGTTCTAAATGACCATAGAAGTCAGCCCAGAATACTTTATCCACCAAAACTGTGTATCATAGTTGAAGGGGAAAGAAAAATCTTCCATGACATGAAAAGACTGAAAGATTTCCTGTCCACTAAAGAGAGAATACTTAAAGCAACACGGAGGACTGAAGACAAGAATGAGCAAAAACAAGAGGCTACAGAAAGAAAACTAATAAAAGTATAATTATGGAAACATGAAATAGGACCAAGAACTCAAACAGAAATTAGAATGACAGAAATCCATAGTAACTTTGTTTTTAAAACTTCATTATCTTGTGTATGTGTGTGTGTATTACGCCTGCAAGTATGTAACTGCACCCATGTCAGTCATGTGGAGTCCTCAAAGGCCAGAAGACGGCATTGGATCCCCTGGAACTGGTGTTATGGATGGTTGTTAGCTGCCATGTGGGTGCTGGGATCTGAACCCTAGTCTTCTGAAAGAGCAGGCAGTGTTCTTAACTGCTGAGCCATCTCTCCAGCCCTCAATAGTAACTTTAAATACCAATGACCCCAACTCCCCAGTCAAAAGACATAGACTAGTTGAATGGATTAAGAAAGAAAATCCATCTTTTTGTTGTCTATGAGAAACTCATCTCACCTTCAAGAATAGGCACTACTTTAGAGTGAAAGGATAGAAAAAATATTCCAAGCAAATGACACTAAGAAAGCAGGTGTTACAATTCTATATATGATAAAGTAGCCTTCAAATTAACATTAATCAGAGGAGATAAAAAGGTCATTTCTTTCTCATTAAAGGAACAATTCATGAACATATATGCACCAGACCCTGGTGTACCCAATTTCATGGAAAAGGTTATCATGGGTCTGAAGAGATGGCTCAGTGGTTAAGAGCACTGACTGCTCTTGCAGAAAACCTGGGATCAGTTCCCAGAGCCCACTGGTGGTTAACAACCATCCGTAACTCCAGTTCCAGGGAATCCGATGCCCTCTTCTGACCTCTGTGGGCATTGCATGACATGGATATATTTAAAACAAAATAAAAATAATAAAATAAAATATTTTTTAAAAGTACTATGCCAGACCTCGATCTACATTACAGAGCTATAATCATAAAAACAATGTGGTATTGGCACAAAAACAGACTTGTAGATCAGTGGAACAAAACAGAAGACCCAAACATGAGTGTACACAATTTTAGCCACCTTTGAGAAAGGTGCCAAGAACACACACTGGAGGAAAGAAACATCTTCAACAAATGGTGCTGGCAAAACTGGACCTCCACCCATAGAATGAAATTAAGCCCATACCTATCATCCTGCACAAAAGTCAACTCCAGATAGTTCAAAGACCTCACTGTGAAGCCTGAAATGCTGAAACTGTTAGAAGAAAACATGGGAGGACCCTTCAAGTTATAGGTGTAGGTACGGACTTTCTAAATCAGACAGCAGTCACTCAGAAATTAAGGTCAACAATCAACAAGTGGGACCTCATTAAACTAAAAAGCTTTTGTACAGCAAAGGAAACAGCTAATTAAGGAAAGAGGAAGCCTACAGGGTGGGAGAAAAATCTTCATGAGCTATTCATCCAACAGAGAATTAATATCCAGAATATACAAAGAACACAAAAAAGAGGCAAGAAAGCAAATGAGCCAATTAAAAATGAGCTATGGATCTGAACAGAGAACTCTTAAAAGAAGGAATAAAAATGGCTAAGAAACGCTTTTAAAATGTTCAACATCTTTAGTAAGTAGGGAAATGCAAATCAAAACTACTTTAAGATTTCATCTTACCTCAGACAGAAAGGCTAAGATCAAGAGAACAAATGACACCAAATGCTGGCGTGAATCCAGGGAAGGCGAAACCTTTTCCCGTTGTTGGTGGGATTGTAATGTGGAAATCAGTATGGAGAATTCTTTAAAAACTAAAAATGGATTTACTCTATGATCCAGTCATGTACCCTTGGCATATACCCAAAGGACTTATCCTACTACAGAGAAACATTGCACAGCCAAGTTTGTTGCTGCTCTTTTCACAATAGCCAAGAAATGGTAGCAGCCTAAATGTTCCTCAGCTGATGGATAATGAAAATGTGGCACACTTACTGAATAGAGTTTACTCAGCAGTAAAGGCCAATGAAATCATGAAATCTTCAAGTAAATGGCGAGAACTAGAAACTACTATACTAAATGAAGTAACAAAGACTCAGATAAACAAGGAACATATGTTCTCTCTCATTTGTAGATCCTAACTTCAAATCCCTAGATGTGAATATACATCCTGATGTACACACAGAAGCCAGGAAAATGGAAAAGAACCATGGGGATAAAGGGGAGGAAGAAGCTTGAGAGAGTGGGATGGTAGGAGACAGCTGTTTTTAAGGAAACACTGGGAAAAGGGGGGAATACTTTAACCGAGGAAGAAGTAGGGATGGTTATACAAGGGGAGAGGAGAGATAAATAATGCTTAGATGATATGAAATAACAGAGGGAAATGTATCAGTTCGAAGTCCTACTGAAAAATACATATAACAATAAATATATAAGTGCATGTGTATAGCTGAAGGCTATATAACAAAAAACACAGCACCAGCAGGAGAAACTTCCCTTTGAGTTGTTGGTCAGGGTAGTCCAAGAGATTCCCAAAATAACACAGGCTATTGTCACAGCCCTTGATTGCTTCCCAGAACTTGAGGGTAAGACCCTGTTGTTGAAGACAGGCTATACTTCAAACACTCGGAGCAATGAGAGCTGGAACTGACCTGGAGGCCTCCTCTCTGAAGACCAGCTCTCATGGTATCAGATTATACTGTATAAGCTGCCAAGGGAGAAAACCAATCAATGGCCCTACTCAGCTGTAATGTCTAATAAACAATGACTGGCTCAGCAAACTATCACTATTACTGAAGTAGTGGTACTTTTATCTTGGAGTAATCAATGGCTATGTAATTGGAATTAAGGCCTGCTCAGTAAGAGGGAACTCGTGCAGTAATGTAAACATAGTCAAATACGCATAGCTGGAGAGGACATACATTCTAGAGAGAAACCTATTTTTGCCACATCCCTAGACCAATGAAGTTTCTTATAATATTCTAAATATGCATCCTCATATTTACAGACAAGTGTACCTCCCCCCCCATCAAAGAAGTTTTCCTTTTCTTTTCTTTCTTTTTTTTTTTTAACAAATGGAAACTATTACAGAATTCAAGAACTGGTCTAACTCAGAGTATAAGTGTCTGTGAGATGCTTAACCCTAAGTGACACATCTTCAATACAGCCTCTACACATAAGATGAATGTATATCTCAACTCTCACCAGAGAAGTTCCCTTTCCTAGTGCAGCAGATGGTGATTAACACAGAAACCCACAACTGGCCAATGTGCAGAGAACAGGAGACTGCAGAGTGCTTGTCCCTGAATAGGAGGACACCTATTTCAAACCTCTGCCTCACAAGGCTCAGAGATTAATGTGGAAGAGGAGGCAGAGAGATTGTAAAAGCCAGAGGGGTTATATGATCACAGGGTAACAGAGTCTTCTAGACAGCTGGCCCATTACTCATATGAACTCACAGCAATGGTGACAGCATGCACAAGTCCCATGGCAAGCTCAAACCAGACAAAATCCCAACATAGACATGGGGAAGTAAGAAACCCCAGCCCAACCTAAGGAATTTTGGGCAATTGATGGCTGCTGAGAGGGGGAGGGACAGTATCTTATAAGGATGGGTCTCTCAGTGGGCCCAGTGGATGGACCCATACCTGAAGAACATTTGGGGACACAAATCAGATTCTATAGGCTGTACTATATATGAATATATTAAATTGGGAAGGGGACAGTGGGGGATAGTGCAGATAGGGGAGGGGAATCTAAATACCATTAAACTATATTGTATGAGAAAAATGCAAAAATTCTATAAGAAAAACTTTTAAAGTAAAAAATAAGTGAATAAAAATTTTAAAAAGAAAATATTCATGGAGTTAAAAAAACATTGCCAATAAAATGGTAATACCCAGAGAGAAAGAGAGAGAGGAGAGAGAGAGCGTTAGAGAGAGTCTACTTTGTGAGTTTTCCTCTTTGTTTCTATCTCGCTTTGTTGGCCGATCTACGCTGGGGTTCTTTTCAGCCCCTAGCTTCTTCTGAAGTGATCCCTTTGCACATGCACTGAAGCATCATTTCTTGTTCAGGACTTTTCAGTAACAGTTCCAGGCCATAGTCTGTGAAAAGAAGTTAAGACTGGTAATCATCTACTGAGTTTTCCTTCTGAGGAAATTTCATCATTTGTCATCAAAGGCTCTGAGAATTCCTGTAGGAGACACTTGCTGGACTTTGTTTAATTCAATGCCTCCTATGCAAATTTGAGGTTAGGGACCTAGGATTCTCTGGAGGAGTAACTGGTCATCTCTTGTACATTTTATTCTGTAAGATCTCAGGATAGTAGTGATAGACTCTATGGCCCAAGACATCTCTAAGTGTAGCCCCGAGTAATACGTGAAGGAACCAGACATCTCATTTTGCTATCCAGGTGTCACTAAAACCTCCAACCACTGACTTCAGTACATGAGAAATGAGCTTATCAAAAGGCTGTTGTGAGTCTGATAGGAGAAAGTGAGAAACACTGGATGTTTTTCCTTTGGGTATGTGTATTATTTCAACACATATATTTTAGTGATTTTGGGGAAATCTAGGGAGATGCACCAGTCAAGCATAACAGAAGAACCTGGACCAGGAAGGTCAGGTTGGGACAGCTTCTACTTACTGAGATCTAAGAACCATGACATTTTTTCTTCCCTTCTTATCTGAGTTTGCCATTTATACTGAATTGGTGAAGAATTTACTACGGGGTACCTAAGAAAGGAAGTACTTTAGGACCATCCATCCTTCCATCCACTCACTCAGGGTGTATATGGCAGAGTAGGTACTCGGTGCCGGAGATGCCAAGGCTGGTGCAAATGCATCTGGTTCCCTTTCTTGTGAAGTGGAAATATGGGGAAGGAGACCAACAGGAATCACAGAATCACATTAGTACTTTGACTTCCAACTAAGAAAAGGTCTCTGAAGGAAGTAGCCTATCTCCATGACAACATGTGCCCCGTGAGTCTGTCTAGACCATCGGGTTAGGCAAAGCTTTTATAAAGATGCCTGAGACCTGGTGAGAAAGAAGCAAACTGGCACAGGGAGAAAGGGGAGGCATTGCAGGAAGGCTCAGCACCATGAGGAAGTGAAGGGAATACACTAGCCCCAAACCAGACCAGTGTGCTGAGCGCAGGGAGGGAAGGGAAAATCAGTGGGGTGAGCGCAGGCAGAGCCTTGGCTGTAATGGAAAGACTCTGCAGGACGTCAGGTGGGAATCTGGCTCTGGGCTTTCTTTCTGAAGATCACCCAGTAGGCTATGGGGTCGACACCAGCAGCAGAGAGGCTACCTCAGGTGCTCTGAGTTGGTCTGCTGAGAACTGGCAAAGGCCGAGGCCTGGAAGGTGTTTGCATTCTAAATCATCAGCACTGATCAATAGGTTGGACATGCGGGAGCAGCAGAGGAAGGTCTCAGAACTGACCCCTAAATGATCCTTAGATACACTTGTCACTCTGTGTGCCGGCTGGCAGAGAACTTTTTGAAATCAGATTAGTGGAGCAGTTATTGAGGCAGAAGCAGGTGGTGTTTTCCTCAGTTCCTTCCAGTCCCTTCCATCTGTGTCCAGTTTCTGTGTTACTCGTCTCTTAACACTTCAATACCAATGATTTTTTTCAGACGTTGATCTAGAAGACCCTTAACTATTAAACTTCTCCTTCTCCTGAGAGTCCTCCTGGGCTTTGCCCTTCGCCCTTTCCCGTGCTCTTTCTTTCCACCGGTTCCCCTGAAAGAAAAACCTTAATAACTTACTTGTTCTCTTAGCTTCGTCCCAGAGTCTGCTTCTAGGATCACTGCCAAAAGATCTGCTGTGTTCACAGAGGAAATGTATGCATTAGTGCTCTCCAGAGATGACAGGGAGGGCTGACAGGAACCGTGGAGGCTGAGAAGACTTGAACCTGCAGCAGGCAGGCTGCAGGACCAATGTCTATCTACAGTCTCAGCCTGAAGGCCTGAGAACCGGAAGACATGCTGTGAGTTCTATTTTGAAGGTCAGCAGTCTGGAGACCCAAGGAGGGTCCTGTCCAAGATTGAAAAAGACCAATCAGGAAAGAAGTCCCCGCTCAGGCCCTCAGCAGTGCCCTCCTGGCCTTCCCTGGTTGATGATGAGATCCTCCTAAAGGGGACCCCTGTGCTATGCTCAGTGCTCCCATGGCAGCCTGGGCCACATCCTTCACCCAGAAGCATTGGGTTCCCTGTGGCCTGGTGAAGTTACACTTAAAATTAGCAGCCCCACACAGAAGTAGGGGTTCTCCTTTCTAAGTTTATTTTCTAACAAAGAAGCTCTTGTGTTAATTCACATGTCCTTTTAATGTTAACACATACTGAGTGCTGTAGTTGGAATGTGGTTTGTTCCTGTGGAAACTCAGAAAGAAATCTGATCTCCAATGTAGCAGTGTTGAGAGGGCAGGCCTGGGCAGGTGAGGGGCATGCGGGCTGCTCTCACTGTGCATGGCTGTCTTTCTTTCTTTTTTAAAAAAATAAATAATTTTTTGAGAATTTCATACATGCATATTAGGTGTTTTGATCAAACCCATGCCAACTCCTTCCTCTCCAGCTCCTCCCATATCTCCCCATCACTTTTTTTTCTGATAACTTCATGTACTCTTTCTTCTTTAATTTTTTTTTATGGGGCTTTTGACGGCTCTAACATTCCCCCTCTGAACAGGTAACCCTAAACTCTTTTAAGGATTAGATAAAAGCTCCCAAATATTTTCAACATTTTGGGCCTTTGGAATGGAGTAGGTTGCTAAGAGGCCCAAGGACATTGTGAGTTTTAGCCAAGAAACTGGCTACTTTTTTTTAGGGCATGGCTATCTTTCTAAAATAGAATATATTAGTATATGTGTGCGCATGTGTATGTATATATGTGTGTGTGACTGCATCTCTGTATATGTGATATCCTTATATGTACATGTATGTCTCTGTGTGTGTGATATTTGTGTGCATGTATGAGTGTCTCTGTGTATATGATACGTGTGTGTCTGTTTGGTGTGTGTATCTGTGTGTGATGTGCGTATGTACAATGTCTGTGTGTGATATATATATGTGTGTGTTCTTGTGTGTGATATGTCTGTGTCTCTGTGTATGATGTGTATCTGTGTGTACATGTACATGTGTGTGATGCATGTGATTAACATATTTGTTGAGACAACTGGTTAGCTTTTCTGTGTCTGTGTGTCTCTGTGTGTATATGTGCATGTGTATGTGTGATGAGTATGGTATGTGTACATGTGTATGATGTATGTGTGTGTGATTAACAACTTGTTGAGACAATAGGTTAGCTTTTCTGTGTCTCTCTGTATCTGCGTGTCTGTCTGATGTGTATATGTGATATATGTGTATACATGTATGTTTGATGTATATGGATGATATGTGTGTATGTGTGATTAGCAACCTCATTGAGACAATGGGTTAGCTTCTATGTCTCTCAGTGTGTGTATGTGTGATGTGTATGTGATGTGTATGGCTGATATGAATTGGTGATGTGTATGTGTAATGTGTGTGGTATAAGTTGGTGATATGTATGTATACTGTGCATGTGTGATGTGTGTACAGTATATATGTGTGATGTGCATGTGTATGTATGATATATATGTATGATGTCTATATGTGTGTGAATAACAACTTTATTGAGACAGTGGGTTAGCTTTTCTGCGTCTCTCTGTGTTTGTGTGTGTGTCTCTGGGTGATGTGTATGTGTATAGGTATGTTTGATGTATATGAATGATGTGTGTGTATGTATGACTAACAACCTTGTTGAGACAATGGGTTAGCTTTTCTGTGTCTCTCTCACTGTGTGTATGTGTGATGTGTATGTGTAATGTTGTTGCCCCATGTGATGTGTGTAATGTGTGATATGAATTGGTGATGTGTATGTGCTGTGTATGTATGATATGTAAGTGTGATGTGCATGTATGATGTGTAATGTGAATTGGTGATGTATATGTGTGATGTGTGTGATGTGCGTAATGTATGTGTGATTTGTGTTTGTGATGTATCTCTGATGTCCATGTGTGAGGTGCATATGTAAAGTGCGTGATATGAACTGGTGATGTGTACGTGTGATGTGTGTGTGTGATGTGTATGTGTGGTGTGTATGTGTGACATGTGTGATATAAATTACTGGTGTGTATGAGGGATGTGCATGTGTGCTATATATATATACATATATATGATATGCATTTGTGATGTGCATGTGTGATGTATATTTGTGATGTGTGTGATGATGTGGAGATGTGTGATGTGTGTTTGTCATTAACATCCTTGTTGAGATAATGGGTTAGCTTTCCTTTGGACTGGATCAGGCCTCTTGGGGCTGTGCTATGTCTTGCAGGACTGGATTAGTAACCAGAGCACAGGTTGTTATAAAGCAACTCCCTTCATATGTGTCCTGTCCACATACACCTGTTTCCTCTTTCCACCTTTCTGCTCTCAGAGGTCTCACCAGAAGCTGATTAGATGTTGGTGCCTTGCTCTCTTGGGCCTCCAGAACTGTGAGATAAATAAAATTCTCTTCTTTATAAATCACCCAGCCTCAGGTACTTTATTATAGCAACTGGAAGCAGAACAGGACATGAGTATCAATCATATACCAGAAACTGTGATAGAAACTGGGGCTGAAGCAATGAATAAAAAAGACTTTAATGCCAACAGTTTCACAGTGCAGTGAATTGTAATCAGCGTGTTGAGTGTTTTGATGCACAGAATGAACAATTGCTTTTGACAAGAAGGGTAGGCACCTCAAAAAGAACACACAAGGATTGTAAAGATGAATAACAATTCCAAGTTGCAAAGTGTATTCAATGCAAAACTAACAGCATTAAGCCAAGATGCCATGGGTTGGAGAGTGCCTACACCTGAGCAAGGGCTAACACAGACTGGCACTTTCTCAGCACATGATTGTGGTTGTTAGAGTTAGAAATTGGGGGAGCTGGGGAGCTAGAGAGATGGCTCTGTGGTTAAGAGTGTTTGCTGCTCTTCCAGAAGACCCCAGTTCAGCTCCCAGCACACACTGGGTGGCTCACAGCTGCCCGTAACCCCGGCTCCAGGGATGCAATGCTCTCTTCTGGCCTCTACAACATTCACATCCGTGTGTGCATACTTACACACAGACGCATGAGAATAAACATGATTAAAAATTTGAAAAAAAAAAGAGATGAAATTGGGAAAGATGACAGAGTAGTTGGAGAGGAGGCTGGAAAAACCTGAAAGAGGACTATCAGTATATACTTACACTCCAGGCAGAATAAAGCACTTATTGCAATTTTCATAATCAGTGTGTACATAGACATCACTAATTAATTGCTGGAATATTTACTACCATGTCCAGGAATACCAAACCAGAAATCCGTCAGTGCTTTGTGGTGGGTGCTTGAGGGCTCCTTTGCCATTCCTGCTGCACAAGACTGGGAGGGTTTCTGTCTATCGAGCAATGTGTGCATGGGAAACTGTTTCAGAGGGATCTCAATGACCAGAGGACTGATTCTAGAAAAACAAAAGTACAGTGATAGTGTTCTGAAATTTCCTGTATGCTGCTGTGATGAGCCATCCAGTCCAAGAGCAGCTCAGGGGAGGAAAGGGTTTATGTGACCCACACCTTCAGGTCACAGTCCAGAGTCAGGGCAGGAACTCAAGCAGGAACTATGGAGGAAAGCTGCTTGCTGGTTTGCTCTCTGGCATACTCTGGCTTGCTCAGGCTCATGCTCAGTTAGTTTCCTTAAACAGCCAAGGGAATGGTGTCACTCCACGGTGGACTGGACCCTGCTACCTCAACAATCAAGACAGATCCCTTGAGACACGCTCAAAGAACAACTTGACAAAGGAAATTACTCAACTGAAGGCTTGTTTTTCAGGTGATTCTAGACTATGTCTAGTTGATGTTAACTAGGACAGAGAGCTTACCTAAAAGAGAAAAAACGGGAAGACCAGCTAGGAGTAACTACTACTAATTGCGTTGTTTAATTATTAAACAATTATGATTACAAATATTTGTGTATGTAATATTTATGTATGATATTTCATATTTATGTATGATATTTCCTTTGACTTTTTAACATCAATGATATAGCTTTTTATTACCCCTATTTTATACACAAGGAAGTCAGGCTCCATAGAGGTTAAGTGGCTTGACGGTAAGTAGCAGAGAAACCCTTGAGCTTTGCAAGGCTGGGGATGGTGTGGTTCTTGCTCCCTTATTTGACTTCACAATATCCTCCTCCTGAGTGTCCTAGACACACTGACTTTCTGTCCATGTACATTCCTGTAATGTAGTAGGTCCTTTGCAAAAATGTACATTTCTCTGACGCCAATTTTTCTTTGCCATCTTTATCATTTACATAAGGTCACTTTTTCAGAAAAGTTTTCCATGAAGGCTTTTGCAGGACTCTTCCCTCCTATCAAAGCCCTTACCTCTCTGAGTAATAACACATTTGATTATTACTACTCTGTGTCTTGAATGCCCTCCGAAGGCCCTTGTGTTGAAGGGAAGGGCCATGTAAATATTCAGCCACACATGCTGATTTTCTTCTGTTCATCATGAAGTGAGCGGTCTCCTTCCACATGCTTCCTCCCTGATGTACTACCTTGCCACAGTCTGGCAATGGGCCAAACCTTGGACTGAACCATGAACCATAACTTCCCAAACTGTGAGCTAAAATAAACCTTTCCTTCTTAGAAGTGGTTCATCTCCAGCACGTTGCCATAGCAGTAGGATGCTAGCACACTTATGTCATTGTTTGATTCGTGTCTGTCTCCCTCAGTGGTGTAAAGCCCATGAGGGGGAGGGACGGTGGTTGTGTTCACTGACCACTGTGTCTCAAGAGCTCAAGAAAGGACTCAAGGTCACCAGATGCATTTATTAAGTTGTTCTACTTGTCCTCACGTTGGAGTTGACCAGCACACCTCCCACCCTGATGTGACTGATGGTAAAGGAAGAACTGGCAGTGGCTACAGAGTTGTGGGTCCAGAAAGGACAGCAAAGGCAGTGAGTAAGTCATGCTGATTTTCTTCTGTTCCGTTAAAAACTATAATCATCTGGATGCTTCTAAAAGCCCATAAATACAGACAAGGCACCATTGCCTCCAGGTTCTAAAAGATAAGTTTGCTGGACTGTTTTGCGAAATAATTTGATTATACTGGATCTTTTTAGGAAGCTACCAGTCAACTCACCATCGAGTCATTAAATGCAATGCAGTGGAGAGAGACGCTGGGCAGTTCTTAAGCAAAAACCACAAACCCACACTTTGTGGTTCAGGAGTAAGTGGTAGGGTGGGGGTGTGGCAACCAGGGAGAACCAGAGCAACTGCTTCCCGTCATGCCCTAGGCTTCCTGCCTCTCCCCTGTCAGAGTATCAGCGCGGCCCTCTAGCATCGTCAGTAGCAGTCTTTTGATCTACATGGTAAAACCACGGATTACTGTGTGGCTGGACACAAAGTGTTCTTATTTAGATGATTTAGACGTGCCAATGCATTTTGAAAAGCTTTCAGCAGCACAGCGAGCATCCTCTCGCAGGTATTTCTGCGTGGCTGAGTATTTACATGGACAAAAGATTTCACCCATCCAAACATTTGCAGCAGACATGCTGTTTTTTCTTTCTTTTCTTAATTTTTTTTCTTTTAGACAGGGTCTCATTATATGGCCCTGGCTGGCCCTGGAACTGGCTCTGTAGGCCAGGCTCAACTTGAACTCATAGAGGTCCACCTGCCTCAGCTCCACAGTGCTGGAATTAAAGGCATATGCCACCATGTTTGGCCAAATATGCTATTTTTAAAAAAATCATACTTTGGGGCTGGGGAGATGGCTCAGTGGTTAAGAGCACTTGCAGAGGACCCAAGTTCTGTTCCCAGCACTCACATGGTGACTAACAACTGTCTACAGCTCCAATTCCAGGTGGCCCAATGCCTTCTTCTGGACTCTGTGGGCATTGCACACACAAGGTGCATTTAAATATGTGCAAGCAAAACATTCATACACTTAAAAAATAAATAAATTTTAAAAATTAAAAAAGCCAGGTGTATTGGTGCACACCTTTAACCTCAGTACTAGGGAGGCAGAGGCATGTGGATCTTTATGAGATCAAAGCCAGCCTGATCTACACGGTGAGTTCTAGGCTAGCTGGGGTTTATAGGGAGACCCTGTCTAAAACAACACAAAACAAAATAAACCATAAAAATGCTTTCCATCCAATCAGGGGGACCTGAGTTCAGATCCCTAGAACCCATGTAAATGCTTGGTGGGCATGGCAGCCCAGAAGGGTTCCAGTCTCAGAGGGGCAGAGACAAGGGATCCATGGAGAAAGCTGGCTAAAGAGATGAGCCCTATTGATAAGCTCTGAGTTTGACTAAAATAACCTGCCTCAAAAAAATAAGATGGAAGAGCCACTAAGAAAGACTCCTGACATAAACCTTGGGCCTCCAAATATACATGCACACACATAAACTCACACCCGCATACACATATGTACCACACACAGGTGAGCATTCATATACAACACACACTCAAACACATGAGAAGAACAGTTATATTTTTAGGTTTTAAAGTTATATGTGCTCATTGTAAATGTTCAGTGATTCAAATGTGTAAAGTTAACGACAACTTTCCCTCACATTTTCCTGTACCTTCCCCCATTTTACTGCCTGTGGAGGTAACCCCACAGACTACCATTCTGAAGTTTACTATGACCTTCATATTATAGAGAAAGAGCCATCAGCCCAATGACTAGTTCTGGGACAGCTCCTCTTGCAGAGGAGTGAAGTTGGACTCCTTGCCCTCACAATATAAGAAAAAAAAGTCAAAATGGATTATAGGCCTACACGGAGGAGTGAAAAATCTTAAAAACAATTAAGAGATATGAGTAAATATTTGTGACCTCAGGTTAGGTAAAGCTTTCATCAATATGCTACAAAACCACGAGGAGATGTAAGGAGGAGAAAGACTCCATTTGTCTGAAATGTCCAGAGCAGGCAAATCTGGAGAGACGGAAAGCAGACCAGAAGATGCCCCAGCTGTGGGGAGGAGCTGAGGAGGAGGAAAGTGACTGCTAATGGATCTGAGCTTTCATTTTAGGGAGAAGAAATGTTCCGAAATTGATTACAGTGATGGTTGTATGACTCTGTGAATGTATTAAAAACCATGAATCATACAGGTTAAATGTGTGAACTGAATGGTACGTGAATTATGTTGCAACGAGACTATTTAAAGTAGAAAAGAGTTTGCTGTATATATTTACACATATATTTCTGTGCTATGCACAGAGGACATTTCCGAGCATACGTTTAACACAAAACAAGATGAATATATAATAATTTATTCTTCAATTTCCTTTTACTCACTAATGTGTTTGGGGAAATTTCATGAGAGTCACATACAGAGACCTTCATCTTTTATATTGCTCTATGAAATTTTCTATAAGTATGTACCATAATTCATTTAGCCATTTCTATGTTGTTGGCCATTTAGGTTGCCTTGATATTTTTCTCCATAATAAAAAAAAAATCATGATAACCGTAATTAGAAATATATGGGGCTGGAGAGATGGCTCAGTGGTTAAGAACACTGATTGCTCTTGCAGAGGACCCTGGGTCGATTCCCAGCACCCACATGGCAGCTAACAGCTGTCCATAACCCCAGTTCCAGGGGATCTGACATCTTCTGACCTCCATGGGCATTGCACAACATGGGTGTATTTATACACATGCAGTCAATACACTAATAATACAATAATAAAATATTTTTAAAAAGAAATAAATATTTGAGTGCACGTGTGGGGACTTCAGTAGGTATCTTCCCACCATTAAAGCTGATCAGCCAAAGGCTCATTAAGTAGATGAGCGTCAAATCCAAGAATGGCTTCAAGGTGGCTCAGTTCCCTGTCTTCTGTTCTCTCTCAGAATCTTGCAGTTGATATCAGTCGTTTCCAGGATCCTTGAACACCTATTGAAATATAACGTCTTTGCTTTTCTATTTCTAATATAGAATATAGATTTTGTTGGACAGAAGACCGAACAGCTTTCAGCACTGCAGGGCTTAGTAGCTGAAGTCATTTTATCACTGGAGAATGTTTTATCCTGCTGTGGTATGAATGCAGCTTCCAAAAAGCATGTGTGGTAAACCTGAGCCTTAACAAAGCAGTGTGTGGGGAGATGGGGGACAAGGAGAATTGATAAAATTGGGAGGTTCTGCCCTCATGAATGAAATCATGCTGGGATCATGGGAGCATGCTGTAAAATGAAGGGTTTGGCTAGCCTTCCTCATTCCCTCCCTCCCTCCCTCCCTCCCACCTTCCCCTCCACTCTTCCTCCCTGGCTCACTCATCTCCCTTCCATTCTCTTCCCTTCTACATGGAGGACGCAGCAAGATGGCCCTCATCAGATGTGGTACCTTGATTCTGGACCTCTCAGTCTTCAGAAATCTGAGAAAGTAATTTTTTTTTAAGTCACCCGGTCTTTGTATGCTGTTATAGCAGCACAAGGTGGACTGAAACATAACTGTTGTCATATCTAGGCTAAGGGAAGGAAAATTGAAATTAGCACAAAATATTCTATTCTTACAAAATTTAGTGTGTATATTAAGGGCATAAGCATGGCATTCGGAATGCATATGAATAGTGAAATGGTGATTATAGTGAAACAAATGAACCTATCTTTCATCTTGTATATTTACCCATTTTTGTGTGTGGTAAGTCTGCTAAAGTATATTCACTTAGCAACCACCTCCAATATAACACAATATTATGAACTCTACCCTCACATTGTATATGAGCTCTTCAGACTTACGTATTTTCTCGTATGTATTCACATGATGCACGTGCAGTTATGGGAGCCATGGATGTAGCTGCATTGGTACATGCACAAGGTAGCATGCACAAGGCTCTGAGTTCAGTCCTCAGCATTGCATAAGCCAGGTATGGTGGCACACACCTGTAATCCCAGCACCGGAGACTGGAGGCGGGAGGATCAGGATCAAGCTCATGCTCAGGTTACATAGCAAGTTTGAAGACAGCCTGGGCTACATGAGATCCTGCCTCAAAAAACAGAAAAAAACCACCCCAACAACTCAAAAACCCAAAGCCCTAAAATCAAATCAAAGCAAAACAGGGAAAAATATAGGTAATTATGTATTCTTGATTATCATCCCAATTTTATACCTTATATTTCAAACATATTCTTCTGCAGTTTAAAAATTCCGCAAGGTATTTCTTTCAAAAATAGTTTATGAAAAAGATGAATAATTAAGTAAATGAATAATATAGCCAACTCAGTGAACGTTTGCTTCAGTAATGCACAGGAATACTCTGGAAATAGTATCTCAGGGCTGTATTTTGAGAGAGGAGATAGAAGGCACAAATATAGCTCTCAACTTGCTAATGGGTTTTTAATTAAATTTTTTGGCAGGGTCTCTCTAGTCCCACCCTGCCTGGAAGTCACTATGTGACTGGCCTCAATCTCACAGAGATCCACCTGCCTCTGCCTCTTAAAGGCGCACACCACCACACCCGGAAATTAATTTTTTTAGTAAGTGTATAAACGATGTTTTTTTTTCTTTTTGCCTTTTGCTTTCAATACTGGAGATTGAACCCAGGGCTTAGTGCATGCTAAGTAAACACTCTGCCTCTGAGCTACATCCCCAGTCCTAGCACAATGGGTTACTTTATTACAGTTTCCTATATGTACACGGTCATATCTGAGCCCCCATTGTCCTCCCTTATCCCCATTCCTCACCACAAATAGTTCCTATAGAAGCACTTACATTTACTTAGGTCTGTTATAAGCTTTCATGAGCACTGAAGAAGAAACATTGTGGTGAGACTGTGGAGAAGAGTTAAGTATGAACCTGATTTGTGAGAGGATGCATTTTCTACTGGCCTGCTTTCTTTTCTCTTGACTTTGGTCAGCCAGTGGCCCCAGATGAGCTGCACCTGTAGAGCTCTGAGAAGGACCCTTCTTTTTTGACCACAGGAATCAGGAGACTCTCCTTATCTTCTTTTCTCTCACTGCCCTACATGTAGGCTGCCCCTAGCTGTAGAACTTTATCCATGGTGGCTCAAAGCAATGAAGTCGCTGAGAAAAACCCCCCATCATTTTTTGGCTACAGGAATTGGGAAAAAAGGTCTGTACAAGCTGCAGTTTTGGAAGAATTCCAAGACAAGCAATTTGGAGAAGGTATCAATACATCTGTGTATGCAGGCATTCTGGGGTCACTTCTGAGCTGAGAAAAATGAGGAGCATAGCAAAGTGCTTGGGACTGAGCCACGGTCAAAAGACAAGGATCTGAGAGCCCTGAAAGGACGAGCCAAAGCATAGCATGTCCCAGAATGACCCTGAGCCGACAGCTGGGCAGAGCAGAGCCATAGCAACAGAATGAAGACTGTCACTTGCTAAAACCACAGACAGATCACTGCTCATGGAAGGGGAGACAGAAACATAGTTCCAACCAGGATGGGCTAATCACCCACTAAAACTAAAACGATTGACACCAACACTTTTTTTTTTTTAAAGAAATTTATTTTCATTTTATGTGTAGAGTGTTTTATCTGAATTCATCCATGCATGCAATGCCCACAGAGGACAGAATAGGGTGTCAAATCTCTTGGAACTGCAGTTATGGATGGTTTGAGCTGCACTGTGGATGCTGGGAACTGAATCCAGGTCATCTGGGAGAGCAACCAGTGCTCTTATCCCTTAAGGACTGAACCATCACTGCTCTAGCTCCCCCGCCCTCCTCTCAACTCCCAGCTACATCCACTTAAGGATGGCAAGAGGATTCAGGAAGTACAGAACAAATGATTCAGTGTGTTCAGGATACAGTTCACAGTTATACAAAGTACAGAGCCAGGAATTTATGACCAACTCTCAAGAGGGATGGACGCTCAACAGTCACTTAGTCTCAGCACTTTGATCGGTTATGAGTCTCTGCAGTAACCATAGCCCACTGCAAAAAGAAGCTTGTCTGCCCAGAGTTGAGAGCAGTACTAAGCTGTGGACATAAAACTAAATATTTAGAAAGCAGTTTTATAGGCACAACATATCCATTTAGTAAAACAATAATAGTAGCTTCCCAACAAGGGCCTGTCACTGCCCTAAACAGACCTTTGACCAGTTTTACAGTACTGGGCACAGATTTCCTCCTAAGGCGTGAGTCTTAAATCTAATTTATTACTTCTGCTGTCTTCTGGACACGATATGACTGTTGCACTCATGAACTCACAATAGCTGTGATTACATGCATAAAACCTGTACAAGATTTGGCCTGTTAACATACTGTCCTGGATAAGAAAGTGACTCAGGAGGCCCCATCCCTCCCTAATGAGCTTTTGTCAGTTAATGGATGCTGGGGGAAGGAGAGACATTTTTTGTCAGTGATGTAGCCACTGGTAAATTACCCACGTGTTGGTAAATACCACCCTCTCTGCTCAATAAGTAACCCCAATTAAACCCATTGAGTCACTTTCCCCCCTAAATCATGAAAGTAGAAGGTGTAATTGAGAAGAGGAAGGGGTTCAGCAGGGGAATAAGGGGGACACGAGAGGGTAATGGAGAGCGAATATGATCAGATATATATTATATGCATGTATAAAATGGCTTACAAAGAAAGAAATACAATTAATTAAAAAAATAAAAAACAGGAGCTGGAGAGTTTGCTCAGTGGTTAGAGCAGTGGCTGCTCTTACAGAGGACCTGGGTTTGATTCCTAGCACCCATATAGCAGCCAACAACCATCCATAACTCCCAGTTCTAGGGGCTCTGACACCCTCTTCTGTCCTCAGGCACTGCATGACGCTGGTATGCACTTGCATACATGTAGGCAATACATTCACACACATAAAACAAAGAATAAAAAACAATAAATCAGCAAAGGAAACAAAATATATCCTTCAGCACTATGTGCAAAGTAAAGACAGTCTTTGATAATACAATTTGCTGCCACATCTGATTGTTAATCTCAGCCGTCAATTTAGAAACCTAGAACCACCTGAGAGATGGCCTTCTGGGCTTGCCTGAGGGGGAATTATCTTGATTAGGTTAATTGAGGTGGGAAGCCCCACCCACTCTGGGTGGCCCATTCCCTGGACTAGGATTCTGAGTGGAATAAAAAAATGAGAAAGTGAGGTGGGCACAAGCATTCCTTGCTATTCTTTCCAAAAAAAAATATTACATTTAAATTTTTTATGTTTGATTTTTTTCATTTTCTGTGTATGAGTGTTTACTCTGCATGTATGTAAGTGCACCTGTGCATGTAATGCCTGAGGAGGCCAGAAGAGGACCTTAACTGCAGTTAAGGATGATTGTTAGCTTCCATGTGGGTGCTAAGAACTGAACCTCAGTCCTCTGCAAGAGAAGCCAGTGCTCTTAACTGCTGAGCCATCTCCCCAGCCTCTACGTTTTAAATTATTTAGTGTGTATCAGTGTGTGTGTGTGTGTGTGTGTGTGTGTGTGTGTGTGTGTGTGTGTGTAGCTGGTTCTCTTCTTCTACCACGTGGGTCCTGGGGACTGAACCCAGGTTATCAGGCTTGGTAACAAGTGCCTTTACCCAGTGAGCCATCTTGCTGGTTCAGTTCTGACTCTGGATACAATGTGTCCATCTGACCCGATGACTTCCCCAAAGTGATGACCTGTGAGCCACAATAAGCCCTTCTTCCCTTAAGTTGCTTTTGTCAGTATATTTTATTACTGTAACAGAAAAGTGTCTAGCATATCACCTTTTATTTTTTTTTTCTGAGAGAAGCACTAGGATTAGTGGTGTAGTGTATGACTCAGTGGTGAGTGCTTGCCTAGCATGCATGAGGCCCTGAGTCCTATCCCCAGTACTACAAAATAAATGCATAAATAAATATGTAAATAATGACTTAAAATATTAAAAATAACATTAATGAAGTTTTCAGTTTGAAATAAATAATATCAATAGGAAGCATAAAAATGTTAGCAAAATGACAGAGACGGTAAATGTCTGGCAAGGATCATTGTTGATTTTTCTTGGATTCTTTAAAATAAATAATTTGAAAATAGAAAGTATTACTACATCAGTATCTGGTGGGATTTTATATAAATTATATCTGAAAACATCACATAGAAGAAGATAAAGAAAGTGAAGGTTGTGATGCTTCCAGTTCTTACACTGGTAAAGTCTATCGTCCCCAAGTTGTGGAAGTTTAGATCTGTACATTCAGTCCCTGGAGAAAACACTAAAAATAAAGCAAAGAGACATAGTCAAAGCCCAGCAAAAGGAAATTAACATACCATATACAATATTTATATAACCAAAAAGAAGGCAGGAAACTGGAACATAGAACAGAAGACTGAGAGAAAAGCAAAAATACTAAAAGAGTAGATCCATTTATATGAATAATTACATAGAATACAAATCACCCTTAGAGTTTTGGTATGAAATTCTCCCCACAGGCCCAAGTCTAGAAGGCTTGGTCATAGCTGGGGCACTGTCTGGGGAGGTGATGGAAACTTTAGGAAGTTGGCCTGGATGGAGGAAGCAGGTCACTGGGAGTGCATCTTTGGAGGGTATATCCTGGTACTGGAGAAGTGGCTCGGCAGTGAAGAGAACTTGCTGTTCTTCCAGAGAAATCAGGATCAGTTGCCAGCATCCAAGTCAGATGGTTCATAACAACCTTTGATTCCAATTCCAGGGATTTGAGGCCTTTTTCTGGTCTCCCTGGGCACTGCCCACCCTCTATGTTCACATGCTCACACACACACACACACACACACACACACACACACACACACAAATAAGAATAAAAATAAATCTTTAAAAAGGGGCTGGAGAGATGGCTCAGCAGTTAAGAACACTAGTTGTTCTTGCAGAAGACCCGGGGTTCGTATCCCAGCATCCACATGGCAGCTAACAACTGTCCAAAACTCTAGCAGCTCAGGGGACCCAGTAGCCTCTTCTGACCTCTGCAGGCATTGCACAACATGGGTGCACTTACCTACATGCAGGCAATACACACATACACATAAAATAAAAATAATAAATAAAATAAAATAAAATAAATAAATCTTTAAAGAAAGATGAAGGCTGTGTCTTGTCCTGGCCTCTCCTTGTTATTTTCTCTGTTTCCATCACCATCATGCAGTGAGCATCTCCGTTCCATAAGACCCTCTTTGTCCTGATGTTCTGCCTTACCACGACCCAGAAATGATCAAGCTAGTCTACCACAGAGGGAAACTTCTACACTACCTGCCAAAATAAATCCTGCTAAGTTCTTTGGCTTAAGCACTTGTCATGGTGATGGAAAGTTGGACTAACACAACCATGTAAATACAAATTAAGAGACAGAGGCTTCCAGAATGAATAAAAATAATATCCAAACACACCAAATATTTGGAATTTACAAACGTATGTTTTTCCTTAAAGAAAAATGTCTACCAAGACAGAGGAACACAAGTCATTGTGAAAGAACCACGTGGGTTGCCTGGAAGTGATAGCAGCTGTGGATGCCAGCTTCCTGTGTCTAAAAGCTCCATTGGCTGGTGCTTCTCTATTCTTCCAAAGCCCAGAGGCTTCCTTACTTGTCCCTCACCTGAAAGCTGACGTCTGCTCACTCTCTCGGGGTCTTGAGCCATATAAGGGAAGAGGTGGTGGTGGGAGGAACAGGAGCAGATCTGCACTGCACACACCACGGAGCCAGGGCCAAGGTCTCAGAGCACTCATGGCTGATTTTATTGTCTTAAAAGATTCATGGGTTTAAGGGCAAACTCCCAAGTTTTCTCTTATGCCATATTCTTTGGTCACGAGTCCTCTACATCATTTACATTTCCCTACTTACTGTTATGGGGTTGGATTATGGCCATTAGTCAATTTAGTGAGTGTGACCACACTGTGAGTGGTCAGTCTACCTTTGATTTTGTATTTGGAAATTGGCCACTGAAGTCTCCATCAGACCCACATATAGACATGTGTTAATGATATGTTTCACTCCTGAAGGCTCTGGGATAGAAAGGGTGCTCTAAACAGGAAAATTTCATTTGCAGGACATTTTTGTAATGGAATTTATTTGTTAAGACGCTGTGGAGAAGTACAAATGTTTTCTCAGGGGTCCGTAAAACTTCACTAGGCAAATAAAACATGTTTCAGAGCAATTTGTATATTTACATATAGGTGAGATTGTTTTGCAAATCTTCCTTAGACACTACACAAAATCAATGCCATTTATTCTAGATACAAAATTTAAAAAATATTTATTTATTATTTTTTATGTGTATGAGTGTATTGCCTGCTTGTGTATAAGTGTACCCGTGTCATACAGTGCCCAAAGAGGTCAGAAGACGGTGTCTGATCCCCTGTAACTGGAGTTACGGACAGTTGTTAGCCACCATGTGGGTGCTGGGAATCCAACCCAGGTCTTCTGCAAGAACAGCCAATGATCTTAACCGTTGAGCCATCTCTCCAGCCCCCTAGGTATAAAATTTAAAAGGATTCAAGCAGGGAATTCATTGAAAGGTTATCTGTTTAATAAAGAAGATAGAAGATTCCCAGTGTGTTCACTCTAAGTGTGCGTGTCAGGGATGAGTAAACTGGCGAGGAGGTAATCACACAGACAGACCAACACAGACTGCCAGTGGGATGTGCCTTGCGGTGGTTTCTGATTTAATGATTTCTTTCTTCCTTTGCATCCTATCTGTGGTGACTACTTAATGATTTCCTGGCTGTACAGACCAAATAGTTTATCATCCCAGCTTTCCATCTGGCTCTGCCACTTCAAAAACAAAGGCCATTAATTAAATAGCAGTCCAAGCATTTCTTGAGTTTCTATCATATACAGGGCTTTTGGTAGGTTTTTATAACTGTAAAGTCTTTGCTAACATTCTAAATTCAGTCAGGTAGCAACAACTAGAAAGAAGTTCCAACCACCCATCATGGTATCAAAAGCCTTCACCTAAAAATAAAGGCTGGCAGATTTGGCCCCGAGGTCACTGTTTGCTGGCTGGGTGGACACTGGGGATTGATGGTCGCCACAGCCTCACTTGTACAGCACTTGGTTGTCTTCCACCCAGATGGTACCACGGAAAACCTTTCATTACATATGCTTAGTGGATCAGGAAATTAACATAGGGGAAGGATACCCATTGCTGTCTAATCTCAGGGTGCTTCATTTTCAACCAAGCATAAAGAGGAAATATGGCATTTTACAACCTTTTTATTGCTCAAACAACTTATGTTTACTGTAGAAAAATTAGAAGAGTATAGATAAGCAAAAAGAAGAAATTAAAAGCTACCGTCATGCCCAAAGGTTCCTTGGCACACATTATTTCAAACTTGTTCCTATGTGTACGTGCACTTTTTAATTGTTTACATTGGGTCACACTATTCATATTTTATAACATGACTTAATAATGTGATTAAAAACTTTCTCTGCCAGTAAATATAATTTACCACATTTTCAATAGCTACATAGTTGTGGTAATTCATGTATGCCTATTCATTTAATTGGATCCACTATTGGTAGAGATTTATAATATTTTCAGTTTAGATATCAGAAAATATATTGCAATAAAAAAATCAATGAAATATTCTTGTGTACAATAATGGTTATTTATCAAGTAAAAATGACTTTAAGCTTCCATCAGAAGTTCCATCAGAGTCTGAACATTTCATATATTTTTATATATTATGAAGTTGTCTTTTAGAAAATTTCTCCAAATTTGAGCTCATAAGCATGTAATATTTAGGGGCTGGAGAGATGGCTCAGTGGTTAAGAACATTGGCTGCTCTTTCGGAGGATCTAGGTTTGGCTCCTAGCAGCCACATGACAACAAACAACCATCTGTAACTCCAGTTCTAGGGGATCTGATGCCCTCTTATGGCCTCCACAGGCATTCTGCACATGGGGTACATTCACATACAGGCAGGTAAAACACTCATACCATACACATAAAATAAAAAAAATAAATAAAAGTTAAAAAGAATGTAATTTAGCCAGGTGTGGTGGCTAAACATTTTATATATTTTTATATATTATGATATTGTCTTTTAGGAAAGTTCTCCCAATTTGTTCTCATAAGGATGTAATATTTTAACCAGGCATGGTGGCATGGTGGTGCACACAAGAATCCCAGCACTTGGAAGGCAGAGGCAGGCCAGATCTCTCTGAATTTGAGGCCAGCCAGGGTTATACAGCGAGACACTGATAAGAAAGAAACAAAGAATGAAAGGAAGGAAGGGAGGGAGGGAGGGAAGGAAGGAAGGAAGGAAGGAAGGAAGGAAGGAAGGAAGGAAGGAAGGAAGGGAAAAAGAAAGATTTTCTGACTGCTAATCTATACTCTTGGCAAACTTAGGTACTATGCTATTTGCATTTCTTGCAGCTGTTAGAGAATTGCTGTTGGAAGCAGCATATGGGAGAAAGGATGTGTTACTATGTTGGTTCACAATTTCATGATAGTGGTGAAGGCAGAGCGGCTGAAGTGGCCTGGACCATGGGGGCGAGAGCTTGCAGCACAGCTTGTTTGCATCTCAGAAGATCAGGAAGTAGAGAGCTTGGACCAGAACCCGAAGTGAACATAATCTTCAGAGTCCACCCTGAGTGCCTCCCTGCTGCCAGCTAAGGCCTTCATCACAAAGGTTCTGTTTGCAAGGAATATCTGTAAGGCTTTGTTATTTGTACTTTAAATTTAGTGGCACGAGTCTTCCCATGAAGTAGGATGATTGTAAATTACTTATAATTTTTGTGACATGGCGTCTTCATTTTGACTTATAGACACATGCTAAAAATACTGATGTCTGAGAAATTCCTACAGTTTTTGGTTATTTTCTTGTTAGCTAACTCGGGCTCTTTGTCAACCTTTACTCATAAAAAAGCAGCTTGGGAAATGACAGCAAAATCAAGATGCCCTGTTAATATGAATCACAGATGAATAATGATTTTTTTTCATATAAGAATGTGTCATATTTTTATCCATATAATATTTGGGATATTCTTATGCCCAAAGTTTCTTATCTGAAATTCAAATTTAACTGCTGTCCTGAACTTATCTACAATCTAACTTACTGGAATCCCCACTCTCAGCCCCAGTGGAGTAGTCTGTGTAACACAGTCTGCTGTTCTTTTCTCACTGCTAATGTTCATAAGCTAAGGGTATCCTTGCACAAAACGTGGTTGGTTGCCTCAGGGAACCTGGGCCTGACGCTTCAGAGTTCACTGTCTATAACCTGATCTCCACTCAACTCCTTCAGTGATTGTATTGTATCATGTATCAAATCATGCCACTCCCTTCCTGAACCTCTTTGTTGGATTCCTAAGAAAACCTAAGACCCCTCACCTGACTTTGCTCCTCCTTACCTTATGGACCTCATCTCTGTTTCTTTTTCCACAATTCACTGGCTCTGACTCTAGAAACTTCTGATTATTCTTCGAGTCTGCCAGCCTTGCCAGTGCCCATTTGTATCTGCTGCGTCTCTCCCTGCAAGGCTCTTCAGTCAAGTATTTATTTAGACTGATCCTTCAGTTTCTATGGCCATTGCTCAAGTGTCCCATCAGAGAGTCTGTCCTTGACAACCAGTGTTAAGAAAGCTGCCATCACTCAGTGACCACTCGGTGGTCAATTTCTAGCACTTTTTTTTTGTTAGAACGCCTCTCATCATTCAAATGATCTTGTTTACCCTTGTGTTGTCAATGTATCACCTGTCACAGAAATTACACTTTATGGCATCTGACTGTCTACTCCTTACATAAGCATAACCCCAGCCTATGGAGTGGGGAGCCCTGGTACAAGGTATGAGTTTTGGAGGTAGTGAAGTGAATTCATCCTAAAAAGAAAAGGTATAATTTCCCAGAAAGCAGATTCTTAAGTGAGGGTGTTCAAAGGCACTCCCAGAGATGAAAATTTGTGTGCTTTTAATCTTTTATGGAAAATTTTCCATGATAAATATATGAGGGAAAGAAAGGAGCTGGGGGAGGAGCTGGGGAAGGAGCAAGTCCAGTAAGTCCAGGTTAAGTCTTAGTCCAAGCCTGATCCCCCCCCACCCCGGGAGACTCAAAGAAGAGAGGTTGTACCCTCTTGTGTATCCTGGGAACATGTTAGCACCTGAGAGTGTAAGCTCCCAGTAACGGCTGAAGTAGCAATAATAACCAATAGACAATTCTCCGATGAAGGTTTCTAGATAATACAAGACACTGGGAGAAAACAGTGTTTTCACTTACAGAAACTGAGTACAGCCAGAGAGGCAGGGAGGGTGTCTAGAAAGATTTGGGGTTTCCAAAGCATCCGCTGTAGAAGGACTGGAGCGGGACTCCTGGCCGTAGCTTATCAGCAGAAAGTGTGGTCACCTTCACTACACAGTGTCTGAAATGTTTACAGAAGTCTGGGGGACAGCTAAGGAAAGTCCAGGGGTGTGAGTGAAAGGCTCTGCTAGACCAAGGGCCAGGGAAGAAGCAGAGAGCGATCATTTCAGTATGAGACAGAAGGCGTTGCTCTCTGGCTGCATTCTCCCAGGAACAAAAGCAGAAGTGACTGTTGTCTTGGGGTGGGGCGTTCTCAAGCTGGCAGTGAGCAGTGCAGGCAGAAGAGGCAGCATGTTGGTTGAGCCTCTTATGAGAGGCTTTAAGAAGACAGAGCAGAAAGTCATCCCCTCCAAGGTTGGGAAGTGGCCACTGAGGGAACTGAAAGAGTTATCTATTATTGTATAATGGAAAAGTCACAGGTTAAAGTCCAATAGAAATATCTAAATGTTCTAACAAAATTGTACCACAGCACTAATGCAAGCCTAATTTAAAAACCCTTCAAAGGGATGTATCTAACACCTATCAGGATGGAATAACCACACAGGATGAGGCAACACTGAAGAAGCTGGTGAGCCTTCAATGAAAGCATGCTGCTGTTTTGTGACCACTGCTTTATAATTGCTGTAATCCATCAGCTTAATATTGTCATGAAAAATTCTAATAAATCATGACTAAGTCACAATTGATAAGACATGAATAGCATCCGAGGCTACGCGCCGAAGTCTCACTAATTTATTAGCTCATTTATTTGAAATAGATTGAAATTAAAGATCCTCTCTGAATGCTAGTTAAGTGCCTTTGGAAAGAACTTTCTTCAGTGCTCAAAGGAGGAAATCATTTACAGACCAAGCTAGAGTCTGAGCAAATTCACTTTGCCATCCCCATCAGGAAAGATCCAGTAGTGCTCCTGTCATGTTGACCATGTATTCTGTAAGACTTCAAAAAATGTTTAAAATTGCTATTATTATTATTATTATTATTTCTGTGTGTGTGTGTGTGTGCCACAGTGCACATGTGCATGTCAGAGTATAACTTTTGGGAGTCTGTTCTCTTCTTTTGCTGTGGATTCCTTTACCCACTGAGCCATCACACTGGCCCGACTATGTACTCTGAATTTCTAACTGTATTCAAGTAACTCTTACCCAGTTACCCCAATTCTAAATAACTCAAGCACTATAAAGGCAGAAATCACTTGAAGCTATATGTATAAAACTGAGTAGATTAATTTATTTGATTAAAACATACCACACACACACACAAAATGAACCCCCCCCCCAAAAAAAACCAAGGCCCCACCAGTTAGACTGAAAGGAGCCAAAGTATGGGCCACTCCATTTAGGAAACAGCTCCTTCAGACTTTTACTTGGAAGTCTTGGTTCTTTGTTTACCACAGTTATGGTCAGCTGGCAAAAAATGCCAATCTTGGTTTACCACAAATTGTTTCACAGTTCCTATTACAAAATATATTTTTGTGTTGGAGCCAGCAGCTTGCCTGGGTAAGTTTAGCTCCTGTGACCACTGCACCTTGGCTCCCCCAGCCTCATTCACCCTCCCAGCTCCCCATCTCTACTCCTAGCAGTGGGACTGGTGCATTTCCTGTCTTGGCACCCCAGACCTCTTGGCCCAAACTCTCCACTGCTTCCTGATACTTTGCATACAGACCAAGTATCCCTTCCTATAATCCCCACCTCCCCTTGTATCTCTGGGCAGCCCAGCCCCACAGTTTCCTGGAGCCAGCAGCTTGCCTGGGTAAGTTTGGCTGTGCCCACTGCACCTTGACTCCCCCAAACTCATTCACCCTCCCAGCTCCCCCACCCCATCTCTCCTAGCAGGGGTACTGGCCCATCTCTTGTCGTGACACCCCAGACATGTGGACTACCTCTTAGCCCAGAATCCCCACTGCTTCCTGATCCTGTGCATCAAGAACAACTCAACTCCTCCCTGTAGTCCCAGGAGCACTTGGGCCTCTTCTCACCGCCATCTCCTTTTGCATCTCTGGGGCCCAGTATCTTTCCTAGGCCCTGCTCCCAGGCCAGCGCAGCCCTCCAGTACCTGAGGCCAGCATCTTTCCTGAAGGGATCCAGACCTTAGGAGAAAGTCTGAGAGCATCTGATCCTCATATGACTTGGAGCTCTGTGGGAACTCCTGAGCAGTAAGATGAAAGCAATTTGGCCACTCCAATATAAAATCAAAAGAGAGAATCTGAAGCCTGGACCAACGAGCTTTTCAGGCACAGCAAGTAAATCACAAAGGCACATAAAGTTTACAGAAAGAAGCAGATCTAAACTCAACAAAGGAAGGCTTGAGTCTCACACAAGAACCAGAATCTACAAAAGAAATACACATGTCAAAGTCACAGAGAAAAAAAAGAATAACATGAAAAATCAAAATAATATATCCCCACCAAGTACCATCAGTCCTCTAGAGGAGTACAATGAGCACCCCCTAAAGATAATATAGGACATGGAACTCAAAAGAACAATTATAACATGAGAAAAGAATTCAGTGAATTTAAAGAACATACAAAGAAATCAAAGAGCTGAAAGAAGATAGGGATAATCTTCCGAATGAATTCAGAAAAGTCAGAAATATTGAAGAATGCTCAGGCTGAAATGAAGAAGGAAGTGAAACACTCAGTAAACCAATTAGAAACTACAGGAGAAAGCCTCACCAATAGGATGAATGAAATGGAGAATAGAGTATCAAGTTTAGAAGATAAAGTGGACGAACTAGACCACTCAGGCAAAGATTATGAAAAATATAAGAAAACACAAGAATGGAATATGCAGGTGTTGTGTGAACCACAAAAAGACCAAACATGAATTATAGACATACAGGAAAGGGAAGAATCTCAGGACAATGGTATGGATCAGATCTTCAACAGGATTGTAGAAGAAAATTTCCCAAAATTAAAGAAAGACATGCCCATAGAAATACAAGAAGCATATAGAAAATCAAGTAGACAGGACCAGAAAAGAAACTCTCCATGACACATCACAGTAAAAACACTAAAAGTACAGAACAAAGAGAGAATACTGAAAACTGAAAAAAAAAACAAAAAAAACTACCAAGTCACATAAGAAAGAAAACCCATCAGAATTATAGCGGACTTTTCCATGCAAACGGAAAGCCAGAAGAGCCTGCACCAAAGTATCCCCAGTTATAAATGACCACAGATGCCAACCCAGATTACTTTACCCAGACAAATGGTCTATTATAGTCGAAGGGGAAAGAAAAATCTTCTGTGACATAAATAGGCTGAAAGAATTCGTGTCCACAAAACCAGTCCTTCAGAGAGTTCTTAAAGCAATACAAAGAGCTGAAGAAAGAAACGACTATACCCAAGGGTTACGGAAAGAGAATTAATGAAGGTATAATTATGGAAATGCACAACTACATCAAGATTGTGAACAGAAATAAAAATGACAGGAATCAGTACACATCTTTCATTAATAACTTTAAATATCAATGGACTGAAATCCCTAGTCAAAAGATACAGACTAGTTGAATGGATTTAGAAACAAAACCAATCTTTTTATTGTCTGCAAGAAACTTATCTCACTTTAAGGACAGGCACTACCTTAAGGTGAAAGGATGGAAAAAATATACTAAGCAAATGGTAAAGAGAAAAACAGAAGGCATTGCAATTCTAATATCTGAAAAAATAGACTTCAAACTAAAACTAATCAGAAGGGATAAAGAGGGCCACTTCATTCTGATCAAAGGTTTGTTGTGTTGTATTGTCTTTTTCATTTAGTTCCAGAAATACTTTTATTTTTCTTAATTTCTCTTTTGACCCATTCATCATTAAGGAATGTGTTGTTTAATCTCCAATTGTTCATATGGTGATTAGGGCTTCTTCCGGTGTTGATTGTGAGCTTTATTGCATTGTGGTCTGACAGAATGCATGGAATTATTTCAGTCTTTTTGTATTTGTTGAGGTTTGTATTGGTTGATTTTGGAGAAGGTACCACGGGGCGCTGAGTAGAAAGTATGTCCTTTGGTGCTTGGGTGGAATATTCAGTAGATGTCTGTTAGGTCCATTTGATATATGGTATTGTT
>NW_008337053.1:4367470-4367874 GCF_000622305.1 Nannospalax galili | reverse complement strand
GTTTCTTGCAGACAACAAAAAGATGGGTTTTGTTTCTTAATCCATTCTCGTAGTCTGTATCTTTTCACTGGAGAGTTCAGTCCGTTAATATTTAAAGTTATTAATGAAAGATATGCATTGAATCCTGTCATTTTTATTTCTGTTTACATTCTTGATATAGCTGTACTTTCCAACACTTATACCTTCATTGGATTTGTTTCCTCAATCCCTTGGGTATAGTCATTCCTTTCTTCAGCTCTTTGTATTGCTTCCAGAGCTCTCTGAAAGTCTGGTTTTGTGGACATGAATTCTTTCAGCATATTTATGTCATGGAAGATTTTTCTTTCCCCTTTGACTATAATAGACATTTTGGCTGGGTATATTAACCTGGGTTGGCATCTGTGATCATTTAAAACAGGGAATAT
>NW_008337053.1:4275625-4367111 GCF_000622305.1 Nannospalax galili | reverse complement strand
TTTATGGTGTCACACAATTCCTGCATATTCCATTCTTTTGCTTTCTTAAATATTTCAAAATCTTTGCTTGAGTGGTCTAGTTTGTCCACTTTATCTTCAGTCTTGATATTCTGTTTTCCATTTCTTTCATCCTATTGGTGAGGCTTTTTCCTGTCGTTTCTAATTGGCTTACTGAGTGTTTTACTTCCTTCTTTATTTCAGCCTGAGTATTCTTCAATATTTCTAACTCTTTTCTGGATTCATTCAGAAGTTTATCCCTATCTCTCTTCAGTTCTTTGATTGCTTTGTTTGTGTGTTCTTTAAATTCACTGAATTATTTTATCATGTTTATAATTCTTCTTTTGAGTTCCATGTCCTACATTATCTCTAGAGGGTTCTCATTGTATTCCTCTAGAGGACAGTTGGTATTTGTTGGGGATATGTTATTTTGGTTTTTCATGTTATTATTTTTTCTCTGTGATATTACATGTGAATTTCTTTTGTAGTATCTGTTTCTTGTGTGAGACTCAAGCCTTCAAGTTTATGTCTGCTTCTTTTTGTAAACTTTATGTGCCTTTGTGGTTTACTTTTTGGGCATGAAAAGCTGGTTACTCTAAGCTTCTGGTTCTCTCTTTTGATTTTATATTGGAGTGGCCAGATTGCTTTTGTCTTCAGGAGTTCCCACAGAGGCCCAAGTCAAATGAGGATCAGATGCTCTCAGGCTTTCTCTTAAGGTCTGGATCCCTCCAGGAAAGGTTTTGGCCTCAGAAATTTGGGGGTTGGACTGGCCTGGGAGCAGGGCCCAGGAAAGATGCTGGTCTGGGGCAGCTGGTGGCCATGCCACCCAGAGATGCAAAGGGAGATGGGTGTGGGAAGAGGCCCCAAGGGCTCCTGGGGACTGCACTGAGCAACTGGGTTGGTCTTGATGCAAAGAATCAGGAAGCCGAAAGATCATCCCTGGTGTCCAGGAAAGAGGCTGGCTGGTTGTGCAGCCCAGGGAAGCAGAGGGAGGTGAGCACGGGACCAGGCCCAGAGGGCTCCTGGGGACCTCGATAAGGAACTGGGTTGGTCTGGATGCAAAGGATCAAGAAGCAGTGGTGGTTCCCCCAGTGTCTGGGGCACCAAGACAAGGAATAGGACATCACCCAGGCTAGGAGGAGTGATGGGCTGGGGAGATGGGAAGGTGAATGAGGCTGGGGGAGTCAAGGCACAGAGGGGCATGATTGACTTACCCAGGAAAGAGGCTGGGTCATGCAGGCCCAGGGAAGCAGAGGGAGGTGAGGGCGGGACCAGGCCCAGAGGGCTCTCAGTGACCTCGAGAAGGAGCTGGGTCCGTCTGGATGCAAAGGATGAAGAAGCAGAGGTGGTTCTGGGCCAAGAGGTCAGCCCAGGCATCCAGGAAAGCGGCTGGCTGACAGGGCAACCACTCTTAAGCAGAGGGAAGAAAGTTAACTGTGATATTCATAAAATGGATTAAGATGACTCAGCCAAAGAGAGGAAGTGGATCTATGTGATCAATATAAGTAAATATCAAAACAACACTGACCTTCAAACTGCAAACTGCTAAAACGGTACACATTGTATGCTTTGTACAATATACATTGTCAATTAAAGCACATATTCATAATTAAGGGCTGAAATGGCCTTGGTAAACATCAAATTTGTGATGGAGAGTGGGGGAGTGGGTAACAGTAGAATGAGAGAACAGGGGTTAGCCTTTTAATTATAGAATTTCCTTCTAAAACTCGGAATCAAACATAAATGTTAGCATCCATACTTATTATATTTGAGCTATTCAGCATTCTCCAGATTGTGTAGTCAGATAATCAACATGGAAGCAGCCATCACTCCAACAGGAAAAGGGACAAAGGATAGAAACAGGGATTCTTAACCTTGCATAAAAGTGCAGATTCAAAGAATGAAGAACTTCACACATAAAATTAACAAAGATTGGAATAAATGATAGGGCCAACAGGAGGGCTCAGTAGCTGAAGATGTTTGCCACCACACCTGGCAACATGAGTTTGATCCCCAGAACTCAAGCAAAGGTAAAAGGAAAGAAAGGATTCCACAAAGTTGTGCGCACAGTGGCCTGTGTGGGTGCACACATACACAATAACAAAAAATTGATGATAATAATACAATTTAAATGAAGGATAGCGTTGAGGGTAAGAGAAATTATAAAGGTGTTTGAACTCTAAATATTTTTAAAATTAAAGGACGCTGTTGCCGTATTTCTTTAAGGAAATTTGTCTCTATATGAATGATGGATATACATGATATTAATTTAGCAATTCTCTGTATGCGTGTGTGTTCATGTAGCTATGTATGGGCATGTGTGTTTATGTGGATGCATGTGGGTGTGTGTAGTGTGTATGCACACATATGTGTGTGGGGGGAGTGCACTCAGGTACACATACAGAGGCCAGAGGAGGATTTCAGGCGTCTTCCTTTATGGCTCTTTCTTGTTTTTTGAGGCATGGTCTCTCACTGAACTTAGAGCTCACTATTGTGGTTAGAAACTGGGGTTCTCTTGTCTGTGTGCCACAATGCTGGGGTTATAGGCACATGAAGCTATGCCTGGCTTTTACATGGCTGCTGTAGTTTTGAACCCAAGTCCTCTTGCTTGCACAGCAATCACTCTTACCCACTGAGCCATCCTCCTAGCCTTGCGATTCTTCCACCCATCTTCAAGATGCAGTCTCAGGTAGCCTGGGCTGATCTCAAACTCACTCTGTAGCCAAGGATGACCTTGAACTTCTAATCCTCCTACCTCCACATTCTAAGTGCTGGGATTATGTATGTGTACCACCATAGCCAGTTTATGTGGTGCTGCGACTAGAACTCAGGACCTTGTGCATGCTAGGCAAGCACCCTATCAACTGAACTACATTCTTGGCCCTGATCCAACAATTCTTTCAGATATATGTCCCATAAACATAAGAAATGTGGCCCACACTTGCTATCCCAGAACTCAGGAGGCTGAAATAGGAGAATCACATGTTCCAGCCTGGGCTGCATAGTGAGATAAACATGCTAAAATGCATCTATGTCATACATACTTAGAAATGAGGAATAGCCATTGAATGATATGATATCCAAAAAGTAGTGTGCTCCTGCCTCTGGGAAAGGGGACGTGGCAATGCAAGTCTCAGTGAGATAAGGACTTTTCATTGTATATATTGTACAATCTGATTTTTAAAACAAATGCATTTACTTTATAAACAATAGATTTGCAGGAATAAAATTTCTAGGCCATAAAATTTAGTTATACAACTACCACCATTATCTGTGTTTAGGATATTTGAATCACTCCTTAGAGAAATTCTATTTATATTAATAGTAAACTCTATTTCCTCCTTCCTTGGAAAGTACTGACCATGAATATACTTCTGTAATATGGATTTTCCCAGTTTGGACATTTCTTAGAAATGGAATTAAACTATATGGTCTGGAGTTTCTCACTTAGTGTAATGTGTTTGAGGTTAATTCACGTGATGGCACTATTAATAATGCAGTTTTCTGCTCATAAAATATTCCATTCTATGGCGGTCTTCACTTGCTCATCAGCGGGATGAGCATCTGGGTCATTTCAACACTTGACTATAATGAATTATCCCACTATGAACATTTATGTATGTTTTTGTGTGGACACATGCTTTCCTTTTTCTTAGCTATGTCAAGGGAATGGAACTGATGGGTCACAGTTTCCTGTACATTTGAAAGACTTTCTGATTTCTGCCCTGCTGTCCATTCCCGAGCTGTGTTGAGTTCAGTTTTTCCAAACTGAACTTGATCATCACACTTGATCTTGTCTTCTGATGTAGACATACTAATGCGGGGTGGAGTGCAGTCTCTGACTTTGGCTGGACATTGCTGAGCATCTTTCCATTCAACTATTGACAATGTGTATTCCTTCTTTGGACAACTGTCTCTTTTTTCATTTACAAATTGAACCACTTGTCATTTTATTGTTGAGCAGTAGGAGTTCTTTATACATCTCAAATATAAGATTCTTTTTAGAATTATGATTTGAAATTGTTCACCTCCTTCTGTGGGTTGATTTTTATCCTTTGATGAACTCAAACGTGCCTACTTTTTTTCTCTTGTTGTTTATAATTTTTGTTGTTGTTTGAGACAGGGTCTCACTATGTAGTCTCAGCTTCTCTGGAACTTGCTGTGTAGACCAGGCTGGCCTTGATCTTACAGTGATCTACTGCCTCTGCCTCCTGAGTACTAGAGTTAAAGGTGTTTGCCCCCATACCAGGCTATTGTTCATACTATTGATGCTCTGTTGAAAAAGTTTTGCCCAACCCAAAGTCACAAAGCTCCCAGTCACTGTTTCCTCCTCCACTCTTATCTGCCTTCTGCTTTGAGTGGCTTTCTGTTCATGGTGTCCGGTAGTTCACCTGCACTCTGCTATGTTCATGCAGTTGGAAATACTGCCAAAATCAATTGGTGATGAAGGTGAAGATGATTTCTGGCCCCTTAGTCTGCTCCACTGCTGTTCATCCTCATGTAGAAACCACAGTTTCTTGATTGCTGCAGCCAGACTTAAAATATAGAGATGTGAGCACTTGAATTTAAGCTTCCAAGGTCACTGTCTTATTAACTTTAGGATAAACTTTTCAGTCTGGCAAAAATATCAGCTGGGATTTTCAACGTGATGACACTGTACCCAAAAAACTGTTGGAGAATATTCCATTTTAAAGACGTTCACCTTTCAAGTCCATAATCAAGAGCTGCCTTTCCAGTTCCATTTATTTATTTACTTATTTTTATGTGTATGAGTGTTCTGCCTACATGTAAGTAAGTGTACCACATGTGTGTAAACTTACAGAGACCAGTTTTCAGCCACCATGTAGGTACTGGGACTGAACCTGGGTCCTCTGCTACTTTTTACCACTGAGCCATTTCTCCAGCCCCCTCTTTGATCTTATTTGACCAATGTTTTGTCATATAAAGTTTATACTTCTGTTAGATTTTTAGCCCTAGGCATTATATTCTTAATTGGTCTGCAGCTGGAATTCTTTTCACAGTTTCACTTTTGAATTGTTCTTTGATTAGTGCTGCAAAAGGAAATTGAGTTTTGCATATTGCTCATAGTCTGTAATTCTATTTAACTGGCTTAATAGCTTTTTTTTTTTCTGGATTCTTTAAGATTTTCTATGTACAATTTCAGTCTATCCTGCATCCAGAAAGTTTCATTTCTTTTTCTTCCATAGCTATCCTAGGCAGAGCTGTAATATTTTGTTGAGTAGAAATAACCTGACTTGGACATCCTGGGATTGGTTTTAATCTTAGGCAGAAACTTGCAATGTTTCATAGTTAATAATGATGATATCTACCATTAGTTGTAGATTTCCATTATCTGGTTGGGACGTTCCTTTCCGTTCATGGTTTTCTGAATCCTTTTACCATAAATTGTGTGTTGGATTTTGTCAGGTACGTGAATGATATGATGATATGAAATGCTACATGGTCTGTGTCCTTTCCACTCTTAATACACTACATCACACTAAATACTTCAGGATATTACGCCATCCTTGCATTACTAGAGTGCATTTTCATTAGCCGTGGTGTATAACCCTTTAACATATTACTGGATTTGCTTTGCTGGGGTTTTGTTGATGATTTTGCAGTCACATTCTTAAGGGACAGTGGGATATCATTATCTAATTTTTCTTCCTTTTTTAGAAGTGTATTAATTATATAAAATAGTGGGGTTCCTATGAACCCCGCCAGCCCACCGTTTGTTGCTTTCAGCTTTTGCTTTGTTTTTAGATTCCATGTATGAGAGAAAACATGTGGTGCTTGTTTACTTGAACCTGGCTTAATTTGCTTAACACACGATCCATTTTATTGATGATATTAACTTTATCACCCAGGCTGATACCATAACTCAGCTATGGTGAAGCAGGCCAGGATAAAAATAGGTATGCAGGGATCTCTACAGTCTTTGATACTTTTGGGTGCATGCCTGAGAGCGAGCAGAATGGCAGCTTCAATGGTAGCTCTGTTTTTAGCTTTTGGATGGGTTTTCATACTGTTTTCCATAGTGGCTGGACTAATTTACATTTCTGAAAGCCATGAATAAAGATTCCTCCCCCCCCATATTTCAAAAAACAAAAACATGTGTTCTTTGAGGGATGGTATTTTAAACTTCTATTATTAATTCATACCTTACAGATACTCATATGTAACATAGTTTTATATTATTTTAAAATTATTTTATCCCATGAAGTCGGGGTGGGGGTAGAAAGGTGAGGGTGGAGAGCAGGGAGGGGGTTTGAATGTGAGCAAAATACAGTGTATGAAATTCTCAAATCAAAAATACTTTAATTAGCATATACAGTATTAGGTTTCATTATGGTATTTTCAAACAAAAGTTGTTTCTGCTGCCCCCGCCCCAATTCTCTCCACCCCGCTGTCCAGCTGACACTTCCCGCCTCCCCTACCACAGCTCTTTGTTCTACTGATCCCTTGAGTTGTTCTTTTGGGCTCATTTCAGCTCTGTTCTTCCTTCATTTCTTTCCTTCCACTAATTTTGGGTTTGGCTCGTTCTTGTTTTCCTAAGATCTTGAGATACATAATTAGCTATCTATCTGAGATCTCTCAGAATTTTTAATGCAGACTCTCATAGTTACTAAGATCCCTTTTTAGAACTACCTTTGCTGTATCCTAAAGATTCTGATAAACTGTGCACTCATTTTTATTTGAGTCTAGGAAATTTTAATTTTCAATATCTGATTTCTTCAATAACGTACTACTCATTCAAACAGGCTAACTTCCACATACACCTATATTTTCTGTAGTTTTTCTTGCTAGTGATTTTATTCTATTATGACCTGATAGAATACATGAAATTATTTCAAATTTATTGGTATTTGTTGAGGCTTTATTTATGGCATAATATGTATTTATTAATGAGATGGCGGTATTGAAGTCATGTACTGTTATTGGATCTGACCATTCTGCTCCTTTCTGTTCAATAGTGTTTGTCTTGTGAAAACGGGCATACTGCCACCCAGTGCGTGCATGTTGGCAATAGCTATGTCTTCTTGATGAACTGTTCATTTTATGAATATGTCGTAATCTTTATAGCTTTTGACTTTTTTGTTCAACACTTGTTTTGTAAGATGTGAGTGTAGTTACTACTTGCTTTCTGGCTCCATTTGCCTAGGACATTGTTTTCTCATTTTTGGCTTTTCCGTTTCCTCTGTGAAGTTTTTGCTGATGGGGTTAGTCTCTTACAGGCAATACATAATTGGGTCTCTTATTTTTCAGTCCAAGCAGTGAATTTTGTCTTTTAGCTGGAAAATGACTTCATTTTCATTTATAATTATTGCAGACTAATTCCTTAGAACTTTTTTTTCTGGTTATTTGACTACTCTGTGTTCTTTTTTTTTCTTTTCTTTTTTCCTTTATTTATTTTAGGGGTTTACTGGTTAACTGCTCATAATAATGATTAATTTCAGGAACCTCTTTTCAAGTTGCTGTTGCTAACTCATTTTATTTATTTTCAAGGTGTATAAAAATGATTTTATATATGTAATACACAGAAATTCAATAATTTTTTTAAAAAAGAATACAAATAACAATGAATGCTACCAAGATCTGAAGAAAGTGGAGCCTTTACACACTGTTGGCAGGAGTGTAAGCTCGTGCCACCACTTTGGAAAGCAGTCTGGGGATTTCTCTAAACACAGACGTAGAACTGCCATACGATCCATCTCTACCACTCCCGGTTTTATACCAAAGGACTCTATATCCTGCTACAGAGACACTTGCACATCCATGTTCATTGCTGTCACAGTAGCTAAAAAAATACTTAGCCTAGAATCCCATCAACTGACAAATGGATAATGAAAATGTGACAGATGCTACTTTCATCCTTCAATAGGAGTCTCTTTCTGCAGAAAATATCAGTGAATTCACAAAGTATTGTGACTAAATGACAGTTTAATGCTCACCCTAAAGAAGGCATTCACGGGTTGGAGGGATGGCTCTTTGGTGAAGATCACTGGCTGCTCTTGCAGAGGACCTGGGTTCGATTCCCAGCACCCATATGGTGGCTAATAACCATCCTTAACTACAGTTCCAGGGAATCCGACAACTCTTCTCACCTCCTTGGGCATTGCACAATACATGCGCACTTACTGGCATGCAAGCAATACACTCATACACATAAAAATCAATAAAATTAAAAAAAATTATTTTTATGTGTATGAGTGTGTTGCTTGCATGTAAGTGCACCCATGTTGTGAAATGCCCAAAGAGGTCAGAAGAGGGCTTTGGATCCCCTGAGCTGGAATTATGGATGGTTGTTAGCCACCATGTGGGTGCTGGGAATTGAACCCAGGTCCTCTGCAAGGGCAGCCAGTGCTCTTAACCATTGAGCCATCTCTCCAGCCCCTCATTTTATTTTTAAATTGCCCAAATGTGTTGTTGATTGAGCCTAGTAAAATGTTTATTTCTGCTATTATATATTTTTTAAACTTTAAAAAAAATATTTTATTTATTACTGGAACTGGAGCTAAGGATGGTTTGTAGCCGCCATGTGGGTGCTGAGAATCGGGTCCTCTGCAAGAGCAGTCAGTGCTCTTAACCGCTGAGCTAACTCTCTAGACCCCGTTATTTTATTTTTTAACACAGATTTTTTTTGTGTGGCTCTTTTTATATTTTCTACCTCTCTTTGATGTGTATCATAAACATTGTCCCCATACTTTCATGAGCATTTTAGTTATTTCCTCAAATGCTTTAAAAAAAAACTTATAATAATAAAATCTTTGTCTAGGAGCTCTAATGTCTAGGCTTGTCCCAGGACTGCTTCTAGAGACTTCTCCCCCAAGCTCTGCCGTGTTCAGGATCCATGTGTGGGCCACACTTTCTCATTCATTTCAAGCCACTTTTTTTTTTTACAGTGCTATAATTTGAACCCAACACCTTGTGTGTGGTAGGCAAGCATTCTACCACTAAGCTATATCTACAGCCTGCCATGTAACTTTTTAAAAGTTTTACATTTTTAGCTGGGCGTGGTGGCACACGCTTTTAATCCCAACACTGGGGAGGTAGAGGCAGGTGGATCTCTGTGTGTTCAAGGCCAGCCTGGTCTACAGAGTGAGTTCCAGGACAGCTGGGGCTACAGGGAGACCCTGTCTCAAAAAGAACAACAACAACAAAAATTTACATGTTAAGTGCAATGTATTGCTATTTTGGAAAATAAATCAGGTTTCCCCTCCCAGAACTCATTGCTGCCCCCATTTGTTTTTGTTGCTATTTTACCTGTTTTTTGTTTAGTGACTTTCCTCTGTAACTTCTGTAAAGTCAGGTTTCTGTTCCCCATGTAGCCACTGAAGCCTCCACAGTATCTTACTGCTAGTGATTTGATAGAGATTCTTAGGCATACATTAATTACACAAAATAATGTTTCGTTGTGACATCTCATACATGCCTATTTTGATAATATTCACTCTGTTACTTTCACTTGCCCCTCTCCTCCTTATGGACAGAAAGGCTAAGGTGGAGTTGTAAGCTGTCAGAGCGTTAAAACTGTGTCTCAAAGTGTAATACAGAGTTGTCAGCAAAGGCTGGGAGGCACAGCATTTCAAGGCATATAAAGAAAAGACAGGAATTTAGGTGTTTTAAGGAACACTTGTAACATTTTCACAGTTTATAATGTCTTCTTTTGTCTTTACTTTCTGTTTGGACAGAGCTTCAGGGTCACCTAGAGGTCAGACATGCACATCTTCTGAGTATTTTTCTGAGCTTGAATAGCCCTACCTACCGGCACAGGATTGTGAGCTCCCTGGAATATATCGAATCTTTTCAAAATACCTGTGAGCATCTTTCTTGTTCTCAGATTTTCTTTTCAATTCTTCGGGTACCTTCTTTCTGTACTTACAGAGACCGCTGACTGAGGTAGCTGTGGTGCCTAATAATGTCTCCTGATTGTTCTCAGCAAACACCTTAGGGATTGAGATTTTTCCACTGAGCCGGCTTTGAGGCAGGTCGAATCAAGACAAGCATTGTAAATAGGGGGTTTTCCAAGGAGCTGCTAGGCAGATGAAATAGTAACAGGCTCTGGACATGCAGCTCTGTGCAGTGCTCATGACCTATTTTCCCCTCTCTGCTGACTGCTCGGAGGCTGGCTTTCAGAGTCTGACTGTGAAGCTCGTTGCTTTCCAGTTCATTGTCAATCTCAAGAGAGGCGGAGGGGAATAGTGCACGTTGAAACCCCAGGCCTCCGTCAGTTCTTATTGAGACCCAGATATTTTTATTGAGAAAGCACGCAAGGCTTTGTGCCAAGCATTTGGTTAGTTTCCAGAATTCTAGAACGGCTTGTTTTCCTGTCTCTCCCAGTGTTCTCCTGATTTCTTGAGGTGTCAGTTTCCAGAGTTCTTCACTCTCCTGTGCCACAAATGCACCTCTGGATGCATCTGTTTGTCAATGGAAAAGTGTTTCGTTTTTAAATATTTGTGCAAGATGAGTAGGGGGTTATTTATAATAGCAATTTACTAGAAAGAACCTAAATTCTCAAAATTGCTTTCAGAGGAATGGTATACCTACATCCATCAGCTGTGTAAGTGTACATATCGTGGATATGAAATATGTTAAATAGTAATAAATAATGGAGATGCATATATAGAAAAGTTACAAATATATTCCAAAATATTAACATTGGCTATTTGGGACTATTTAGATAATTTATTGAAAAATATTTAACTGTGTGTGTGTTTTTTTTAATGCATGCTCCATGTTCCTAAAGTAAATGTACTTCTGCTATTAAAATAAAAATTATTTTCTAGTTAAAGGAATGCATACGTCACACCGTAGTTCTCTTAGAATGTGGTTGAAACTTGCTAGGCTTCTGTAATTTTAAATGGGCACAGATCCCTGCTTGAAAGGAAATCTACCTGCCTTGTTCCTTTAAAAACAGGTCAAACCGAGCAAAGAAGAAAAAAATACACCTCCAGGCTATTAGGTAAAGCACGTCACTTGCTTGTTTAGAAGGGTTCCAGAGACACTAATACAATTTCCCAGAACTTCTTTTTTCTGTTAGAATCTGCACAGATCCCTGGGAATGTATAATTTCCCCCATTGCTTAGCAACGGGTCCATTATTTTCAGGAACTCGTTAAATGAATGAATGCATTTTGATGACAAGACAGCTTTATTCATGTCATGCTCTGGGCCACCATGTAATAATAAGAGATAACAAAATGAAATATTGCAAAGATCATGTCTCTAGTCACTTCTTCCCACAAAAACCCTCAGAGGAGCTGGGTTGCTAGAAACTTTCTATGCAAACAGATTTTAAAAGCTAATAGGAAAAGTGTGTTGATTCTGCAGTAATTATATTGTATGTGCACACATTCACACTTCCTTTATGTCAGTTGTTGGATGACCTTCTGTGAATAAAATACTAGCAGAAATGCTCTATGAATAAGAGTCTTTGGCAGTTTCCAAATCCCCCCAGCCTCTGGCTTTCTCTGTACTCATGCATGTCACATTTCCCAGTTTAGGCAGGCTCACACATTTGGCCCGGGAAGAATGCGGACTGGGCAGCACCCTACAGAGCAGTTCTCTCTGTAGGAAGCAATGCTGGATGCTGACACCCTTCGGAATGGAAATGGTTCAAAGCAATCATGGCTTAACTTTCATATTTTGACCCTCAGGAAACTTGGGGATATATTTTTGCGCCTAAATTCCAGTAAAATGTTTACTCTGAGGTCCTGAAAAATTGTATTCCCTTCTAAGAATATCTGGAAAAAAATCACGCATATACACACACACACACACACACACGCATTCAGTGATATTAATAATAGAGTTAAGAAGTCTAAATTGACCTGAGACATAGATTATGTCACATATATATGATTTTTTAAAAAGATTTATTTTTATTTTATTTGTGTGTGTGTATGCGTGCGCATGCGCCGTATGTGTGTGGGTGCCTGAGGAAGCCAGAAGAGGGCATAAGATCTCCTGGAGCTGGAGTTACAGGCAGTTGAGAGCTGCCTGATGTAGGTGCTGGGAACAGAACTCTGGTCCCCTGGAAGAACAGCAAATGCTTTAAACCACTGAGTCATCTCTCCAGCCCCTATATAGGATATATTTTTTTTTTTTTTTTGAGATATAGTAGTCTCAGGTATCCCAGGCCTTGAACTCACTATGAAGCTGAGGATGACCTTGAGAGACTGTGTTCTCCTGCCTCCACCTCATGAGTGCTTAGATTATAGGCCAGTGCCAACATGGTGCTGGGACTGGAACCCAGGGCTTCAGCTTCATGCATGCTAGGCAAACACTCTACCAACTGAAAAACATCCCCAGCCCCTGAATATATGTGATTTGATAACATGTTTTTGAGATGCTAAATGTATAATTAGGCTTAAGGTGGTGCCAGCGGCAGGACTCTCTAGTCCTTCTTGTCATCCCTTCTTAGACCAGGAGGCTTTAAGAATAGTCCAAGGGGCTGGAGAGATGGCTCAGCTGTTAAGAGCACTGACTGCTCTTGTAGAGGACCCAGGTTCAAGTCCCAGCACCCACATGGTGGCTACGAACCGTCCTTAACTCCAGTTCCAGGGGAATCCGAAGCCCTCTTCTGACTTCCGTGGTATTGCACTGACAAGGGCACTCACATATATGTAGGCAATACACATACACATAAAATAAAAATAATAAATAAAATATTTTTTAAAAAAAGAAGAGTCCAAGGTAAAACCAACATGTGGATACAGTATCTTCTACTTCTGGTTCACCTCTTCCAACTGACCAACGATTCTTTCTGCCCCAAACTCTGAGTTCAGGTTAAAACTAATTTTGAGTTTACATATAAAAATTTGGGGACAGCAAGATGACTTAGCCAGTAAAAGTGTTTGCCTCTGCACCTGATGACCTGAGCTCCATCACACACATGGCAGAAGGAGAGAACCAACTCTTGCAAGTTGTCCTTTGACCTCTACATGTATGCTGTGGTATGCATGCCCCACATACACACAAATAAATAAATATAACTTAAAAACTGCTATAAAATCTGTTGCAAAAGAGGCTACTTTGATGAATGGTGAGAGGTATGCTTGTCTAAATGTAAGGCGGCATATTTAGCATACACTAAGAAATTGCGTTTGTCTAGGGATGTGCCAGATGTAGGCTTTTCTCTAGGATCTATGACCTCTCCAGTTATGTGCATTTGGCTATGTTTACAATACCACACATGAGTTCCCTCCCATTGAGTAGGCTTTAAAATCTAAATAATACAGAAGTATATTGAGTAAAATTTGTGCTTTCATTTTAATACCCCATATATGGAATTTTTATTTGAGCATGTGATTATTTCAAAATAATACAAATAAACTTCAATTAGGTGACCCAATTTAATCCAGAAATAAATGTCCCCAGTATGTGTCTGTGCCAGAGTTTGGGACATGAGGCAGGACAAGGGCTAAACAGACATGAACTATAGTACTCATAGTCAGTGAGCTCACGGTTGTTTGGGGAAAGAAAAGGCAGAAAGGGGCCGTGCCGTTAAAATAATGTTGAAATGAGTAAATTAAGAAGGTGCTATGTAATCCAGGGAAGAACAAGTCAAGTCATCAATGAATGCTTCATGAAGAAAACAGAAGTTTGGTGGGCTTTGAAAGGTAAGTAGGATTTAGAGACGCAAATGTAAAAAAACAAAAACAAACAAACAAACAAAGAAAACCCCATCAAACTCAGATTAATTCTCCCCAAAAGAGAATTATGCTGTGGCTTTTAAAAAGACAGAATATTGAATTTCTCTGGGTCTTATTTAGATTTTTTTTTCCCACAATAAGATGGGACAATGCAATGGAATCAACTGCATAGCATTATTATAAAAATTAAATGAAATGCCAAATAGTTTAGAATAAGAGCTGGAGAGCAGTGCAGGCCAGGAAGCACCACGCCCTCTGCTTCTGTATTTCCACTGCCCAGGATGAAGTGCACAGCTCCACAGAGGGCTGTGTCAGGGTGCCCTTCATTCCTGGTGTCTCCAGTGAAAACAGCAGGGCTGAGTCTGACCCTTCACTTTCTTTAGAGAAGGGGATTTCTCAGTGACCGTGCTTCTTACAAAGTCTGTGATGCGTGGTAGGAGATACGGCTCAGTGGTTGAGAGCACTGGCTGTTCTTGCAGAGGACTCAGGTTCAGTTCCCAGCACCCACATGATGGCTAACAACCCTGGAGAAACTCCCGTTTCAGAAGATCTGATGCCCTTTTCTGGCCTTGCATGCCAGAGTACACTAAACACTGGCAAACACTCATACACATAAACCGAAAATAAATTTAAAAAAATTTTTTTAAAAGTAGTCTGTGATGAAACACTAATACTGTTTCATTTTTAGTTCACTGTAGACTAATAAAAAGGAACACTGGACAAATAAAGTGGAAAAAAAGTCCCTTTTTTAAAGCTAATTAATTAATGTGTGTGTGTGTGTGTGTGTGTGTGTGTGTGTGTGTGCGTAGTGTATAGGCATCTGCATGGAGGTCAGTGGACAACTTGTGGAGGTTATTTCTCGCCTTCCGTCATGTGGATTTCAAGAACTGAACTCAGGTTGACAGGCTTGGCAGCAAGCACCTTTATACACTGAGCCGCCTCGGAAATGGTCTTGTAAATACTAGCTTCAGTTGACAGAGTCTCTGTCAAATTGCTATGAAGGTATTTGAGTGCTCATTCTTCATTTTGAAAGGTAGCTTGTCCCAAACAGGGATATCGTCTATGTGGGCTCCTCTTGGAGCAGCACTCTAGGGCACAGTTCTGGACCTGTGGTAGCTCCCCCTGACCAAGCTGCTGAATCGCAGCCACACACCACTGTGCTGTTTTAAGCATGGTTCTCTCTGATTCACAAGTGAACAGCACTCTTTCCCTCTTAGACTCCTTTTGGACCCTTTCTTCTATGCTTGTTTTCCATATTCATGGCAAAACATGTGACTGTTGACAAAGGAAGACGGTGCAAATCTGTCAGAACGTTAAGCTTCACCGAAGAACACCACATTGCCTTTGTTATATCCACATGGCACTATACCATACCAAGCACACCTGACCTCATCTTACATCCACAGACTTTTCATAGCTGGTTACTGAACTTGAAACTCAAAAAATCTTCAACATGCCCTGAACTATGTTTTTTTTTTTTTTTTGGCCCTGAACTGTCTTAAAAGTTCGTGGCTTTTGATATCCCCACAGAATTTGAGAACTTGATAAGCTGCCTCTTGAACCTTTAAAACCAGGAGGACCTGGGCTCCCACCCTCTCTCCTCTGGCCTGAGGTACCCAAGATGATCACCTGCTGGGGCTGAGCCCAATCCCTCCTTTTCCTCCCACATTCACATCTCAAAGCATCTTGCCCAGCATCATGGCAGCCTATTTCTACCTCTGACAAGCTTTTGTGCAGACGTGCTAATTAAAATGATAAATCTCACTGTTCCCATTTTCCAGTTGCAAAAAATTTTCTTGAGTCAAGGATGACTCGAGATGCTGATGATTGCTTCTAATGAGCAGACTAGGAAAACCAATCAGTTCCTTCTTAGAGAAAAGGCTCTCAAGTGTACTCACCTATACTGTGAGCAAAGGGATGTTTCTTTAGCAAGAAAAACATTGATGATTAAAAATATAAGAGTGGGAGTTGGGGAAATCTCAAATCAGAAAAGATTTAAAGGGGATAGAAATGAATCCATAGGTGGCAGATTCTGACCATAAAATCTGCTTTCAATGGGCTGCTCACCAAGACACATTAGCCTGAATTAAAGGAAACACCCAATATTGCCTTCATCTTTTCCTCATTTAGACTTATTTTAAATCATCTCTATTGGAAAGTATTCAGACAATGCATAAGCTCTGTATATGCAGGTACATGTGAGGTCAAGAAATGGGAGGTTCTAGCGCTTACCAAGGTATCTGCCCCAGCCTCTTTCCGTCATAACCATTAAAAGTCTTGCTGATGGACCTGAAGGTTATCTTCAGTTTAGGGCCATTACAGACAGGGCTGCTCTGAACGTTCTTGTGTATTCGTTCTCATTGAATATGCCCATAATTACTTTTGGTATATACCCAGGAGCGGAATCCCTAGATCATATAATATGGAAATCTCCAGCTTTAGTAATAATGCCAGTGGTTGCCCTGGTTTACACTCTCATCAGCAGTATAGGACTTCTGAGGAGAGAAGTCTTTTCCTTATATTAAAATGTGTTTAACTGTATGACATCCATACTTTTGGAATTTTATGGACCAATCTCCACTGATTGTCTGAGAAGAGTACTCAGGAAGTACCTTTGTTCTCCAACAGACCTGAGTTGAGTGCTAGCTCTGCCAGTAGTTTGCTATGTATATTAGACAAGGCACATAACATATTAGATTCTGTTTGCTCATTTGTAAGACAAATGTGATGGTAGCACACAATTTCTATGATTGCTTGTTTATTTATCACTTTTAAGATAGTGTCTTAGTTGTAGCCCATGCTAGTCTTGAATTTGGGATTCTCTTGCCTCAGCCTCCCCAGTGCTGGCATTATAGGTATGTGCCACCATGTCTGGCCTATTGTGTTAATACCACATTTAAAGTGCCTAGTATTTTGTGTGGCATATAGAAGACTTCAATGTAATGGATACCACTACATTATTCTAATTATCATTTGTCCTCATGATTTCCGTTCTAAACCCACCAGTAAGAAAGATCAGGATACAACATGTTAGACTTGGCTATCTGTATTTGCATACTATCCAATAATGTCAAACCTCAGGAAACAGTCCCAGAAAAGGGCCCAAAGATAAATCAGGGACCTGCTTTGTTTAACTGGCATCAAAAGATGAGTGGACATGTGTCAACAGACTGTCTCCTCAGTTGCCCTGACAGTTCTACACTTCCTGGCACTTCACAGTCAAAATAATTGGTGCCCTGAGCTCTTCCTACCTCTCCAGGGTCCCTAAGTGCTCAAGCCTTCTTCTTCTAGGGGCATCCACCTGGCATGCCCTTGAGTACCAAGATCATAGCTCCGTGGCAGTGACATCCAGTTGAGCCATAGTTCTGGGATGCAGCTGCCAAGAGCTGTTCCCAGAGGGCCACAGTGCCTGGCAGCCAGCAGCACTGAGAATCAGGAATCACAGAAGCCAGGATCAGGACGGAAATTATTGTAAAATATCCTACAGTGAGTGAGTGGGTGGGAAAGCAGCCAGGGCAGCTCTGTGCCCAGCTTGCCTAATCCCACAGCAGCTCTGCTTTCTGCTCCTTTTGTCTGTTCTTCCATCATAAAAGATTGCATTTTCTAGAAGCAGGACTCAGACAGACCTCTGCATGAGAGACCCATTCGAGTTCCTGGTACAGGCCCTGGGTGGAACTCCTGAAGGGAGGATGGGAGGATGTGGCAGCACTAAGGGGCAGGGCAGAGGTTGGCCAAGTTTATGTTGTAAGGAGGTGCTTAGCCCTGTTCCTGATGAGGAAAGGAGATGCGGGTTTGATTACAGGGTCTGTTTGGGGTATTGCTTCGGCAAGACTAAATATTTTTAAAATTTTTATTTTCTGTGTATGAGTATATTGCTTGTATGTATGTAAGTGCACCCATGATGTGCAATGCTTTGTGGAGGTCAGAAGAGGGTGTTGGGTTCCCTGGAACTGGAGTTATGGATAACTGTTAGCCACAATGTGGGTGCTGGGGACTGAACCCAGGTCCTCTGCAAGAGCAGCCAATGCTCTTAACTGCTGAGCTATCTCTCCAGCCAAGACTACTTATTAGATGACATTATTGCCCCTTTAAAATAAAGCTTCCTAATCATGATTTCCTTCACTGGGGCAGGGATGTTAGAAAAGACTCAGGAGTCAATTGGACAGGGACTTGACTGGGGTTGGATACACACATCTGCACATCCCATAATTCTAAACAGGTAAGTGGGATCTTGTACTACAGCCTGATCTAATAGGTACTCAATCCCACTGGACCACTCATGCTTTCCGTGTGCCACACCAACAGTCTCCTCCAACTGTGTCCCTCCTAGTGCCTCCTTCTCACTTGGCTTTGCTACCTTTATTTCTTTGTTACTACAAAGATCTCTTCTTCTCTGATCAATCCTTCATGTCAGCTTAACTTTTCTAAAATTTTTATTTATTTTTATTCTATATGTATAAATGTTTTGCCTGTATGTATGTAAATGCACCTGTGTCACGCAGTGCCCTCAGAGGTCAGAAGAGGGAGTCAGATGCCCTGGAACTGGAGTTGCAGGTGGTTGTTAGTCACCATGTCGGTTCTGGGAACTGAACCCGGGTCCTCTGTGAGAGCAGCCAGTGCTCTTAACCACTGAGCCATCTCTCTGCCCCCTCAGTTTAGCTTTTTAACTTTAATACTCACGTACAAGGTGATGGGTTTCATAAATGACATTTTTATTCTTATATATCATGGACCATGCTCACTTCCCACTACCCTTTCCCATCTCCCAACCAGTCCCCTTTATCTTTCTGGATTGTTCCTCTACTTTTATGTCTCATATACCATGTGCTTGTGTATGTATATTGTGAACCATATATGAGAGAAAAATATGCATTTGTGTTTATGATTCTGAGTCTGGCTCATTTTGCTTAATATGATGATCTTCCCTCCTATCCATTTTCTGACAAGCAATAATTTCGTTCTTTAATATAATTGAAACAGTTGTTTCTTTGTATCACTGTTCACTTAAAAAGGTTCCCAGTTCCTGTGTACTAAAAACAGAATTATTGTTTGGAACTCAATGCCTTATACCTTTACCAATTTGTGAAATTCTAATTTTCACAGTTTCACAGTGAGTCTTCTTTAAATTCAAGTTAGGGAACTCATTGTTCCCATAACAAGTCACAACCTTCTGATGAGAAGCCAGTAGCTTAGGAACTTGTAGTCCATTGGTGGGGAATGTAGACACCCACCTCTATGGCAGCTCTGGACTGATAAGGAGGACTCCTGTCTACAACTCTTTCTTTCTTAGAAATGTGTAGATGTAGAACTTACTAAATGATGTCCATTTAGTAAGGGAAATATAAATATATTAGAATTGAACTTTTACCATTTTTTCTCATATTTTGGGGCCACTTGGGTGAAGCGTTTTAAAATGAGGTCTTTCTCAGTGTTGAAATAAGCCTGTGTTAGACATTTAAACGCTGGCTGTGTATAGCGCCCTTGCACTGGACTTATTAATAAATTTGTGCACTGTGATCTGGCAAGTGATTTGACCACTAAAGCAACTGTTTATTATGTTTCTGAGTTGTCACATAGAAAGGTCCTGAATGTTCCTGGGGTTTGAGGAGAGCGTCATATTTTCCTAATGAAATTGTTTGTGAGATGAAATGATATATTGGAACAGACTGCACAAATTGGAATATGTTTATTTACTTGATCAACTTAAAGTTATCCTTAGGAAAGAAGTCTTTATCAGATCAGGTATGGTGGTACATGCCTATAATGCCAGCATTCAGAGGTAGAGGCAGGAGGATTGCCTGGTCTACAAAGTGAATTCTAGGCCAGTCTGGGCTACATAGTGAGATACTACGACAAATAATAAAAAGCAGACAGACAAACATTTATATGGATGTTTAAGATGCATAACAAAGCAACAGTGGCTTCCCTGCTGTGGAAAAGCAGAGCTGTGGTTCCACAGTGCATAATCGATGTGATCGTTAACTCAGTGTCCGTTAAAATATTTCAATTGTCATAAAAAGTACTTAGAAAATCTGATGAAAGTTTTTGCAAATTATTTTTCCATGAGTAAATTGATTGGGACATACATACACACACACACACACACACAAATAAAAATAAAAATAAAATCTTTAAAAATAAAAAATTTACCATTGATAAGAACATACATGAAGAGATTATTTACTTTTATTTCTATCCTGCCAAACCATATAAATAAATAAATAAAAAAACCAGCACAAATCTTTTCCCTGGTTTGAGAATACTAGCCAGTAAGAACAAGGAAAAGATCTGGGGCTAGCTGCACTTGACTTTTGAAATAGTTATCTACTGGACAAAACCTGCTATATCAGTTTGCTTAGAAATTGATTGTCAGGATTCAATCCTGGTGATTTTTTTCCATTTTCATTCTGTACTTGTTAGACTTTTGTTAGATTATGACTACACACAAACTATTTTATTAGAAATAGACTTTTGTTCTCCTGGAACTAAGTGGCCAATTATAAACTTCACTTTTGAATGAGTCTATTCTTCTCTCTTAGAAATTTATTTTTAGCTACAAATATCTACAAGGTGATTGTGCCCATTTTGCTATTTATTTCCTTTGGATTTAAACTTTAAACTCAGCAACACTGTTTGGTTTTGTTTGTAAGCATTATGTTATTTTATTGTGGTTGTGATATATTTTATTCAAGATGCACATTAGTGAGAAAATGAGTTGGTTTAAAGAAAAAAAAAAAGTAGATAAAAGTATGTTTAGGCAGCCTAACCCGGATTGTGTCATCAGATAACCAAGGCTGTGAATACCAGCTTTAGTCGAAGTCGACTTACTCAGGGACATTAAAGGTTTCCCTTCTTCCAGGCCATCCTCTGCCATCTGTCGAACTTGATCCACTTTTCTCTGTTTAGGATTTAAAATTGTGTTTATCTTCTTTGTTTGCCTGTCTTAAAATGTTCCTGATTTTATTCTTTCAGTTAATTGGCAGACACCCCACTTAGGGCATAGACCTGAATGTCAGGTGCATACCAAATGCCAAGAGAGGAGTGGTGGGTGCAGTCTGCTGTAGGCACAGGCAATACGGGCTGCACTGACTTTAAAAGCAACAACAAATCGCATATTGTATATTCCACAGCTGTTGGATGAAATATGCTATAAACATTTATTAAATCTAAAAAAAAAAACTCACTCAATTTTATGTCTTACATAATATTGTATAACTGTATTAATTCAACAGTGAACATAAAACTTTTATAGTCACTTTTGAAAGAGATGTATCTTTGCTCTGGAAACTGTTACTGAGTACGTTAAAGCTGTAACGAAATGCTTCTGAAAAATAAAAAGCGTGTTGGCAAAAAAAAAGCAACAACAACTGAAATCCAGTCTGTCTTTTATCATCATGTGTCAGCAATTCTAAACATAGTGATAAAATAAGTCATTCCAAAAGAGTTGTTGTTAGACTAAGTTCTCAATAATTGCTGTAGGTACTGTTAGGTTTTAGTAATATATATGAAAGCTTCGCAGGAGCATAGTTTCATTACCTATCCTTTAATAAACATTGTGTTGTACCTGGAATAATTTTTAGAGAACCTGTAGTGATAAGCTAGCTCCCAATAGGTCGTCTACGCTATTTCAAGAACACATTCCAGTTTTTAGTCACAAGTTCATGACGGTTTGGAATCACTGACTGGTGCTGCCTCGGGGTCTGGTTTATGTCTCCAACCCTGTGGTGCTACATTCTCATGCCTTTAGACAGCAGACTTGAGATGGACAATTAGGGCACAGGAAATGTAGCTACTTAGAGTGTTTATGTTTAAAATTTCACACCATTGGAGCAGTGTATACTGGGCAGTGGGGTATTTTTTTTTTTAGTTGGAGCAGATTTTAGTTCATGTTCATAATATTTGACTGGATTTGAATAATATTTTTAAATTGAAATGTATTTAAAAATTGTCATATAACTGAACAAAAAAATCAAGAAAATGATGATTATTCCTGATTACTCTTGAAAACTATTTTGTTACATAGGAGGAATGTATTTTAAATGATCTGCTACATTGACAGAAACTCAACACCATATACCGGAAAAGGAATATATTTCACTATATTTTAAGTTATATCTCAATTTTTAAAACATACTAAGATCTGTTCTAGGTATCAGATATGCTAGCTATTTCTGTTAAAATGAAAGAAGTTGCATCACAATTAGACATGAGGAAGGCTGACACAAGTGTTCTGGGAGCAGGCGGCACTGTGGAGTCGCAGCACCCTGGCCAGTATTTGCTCCCAGTTGGGCTGTCGATAAAGGCTTGTTGGAAGAGGGCGTGAATTACTCTTTGATCAACTGGCAGCCTGCAGTTTGCTAATCTGCTATCATGTGGGGTGAAAAGCACTAATGGTCCCTGCCATCCTTACTTCCCGGCACCGGGCTTCTCTAAGCCCCCAGAGCTGCTTATCCATCACACTAGCAACAACTAGAAGCTCACTGAGGATCCAGGTGCTATGGTAATTCTGAGCTCTCTGGGAGCGAGTCCAGGTATGTCTTATGACTGGATATTTTTCCTTTTGTTTTGCTTCGGCTGTTTCCATATGCGCTTTATTAATAGGTATGATTACACAAAACATTGTATTAAAATGATGTCTGTTTTCCACTTGTGGGTTGACTTTACTTTGTTTTTATTGATCTGGAAATCTAAATACCTTCTTAATCGAAACATGGATACTGCGGAGTTTTTTCCTAACAGTAGTTCTATTGTACCCAACCTAAGTGCCTTAAATCGTTTTAAATATTTAAACCCCATAAATATATACAATCAGTATGTGCCAATAAAACACATTTTTCACAGAAAAGTTCACTTTTGGCTGGGCATGGTAATAACGTGCCTTTAATCCCAGCCCTCGGGAGGCAGAGGCAGGCAGATGTCAGGAGAATCTCTGTGAGATCCAGGCCAGGCTGGTCCACATAGTGACTTCAAGGAAGGCTGAGATTAGGGGAGACCCTGTCAAAAACAACATTAACAACAACAACAAAACCCCAACCCCTCCCCCAAATTTCACCTTCGTCCCCATGACCGCCTGGCAAATGTTGAGGATAAGGAGGCTCAGAGACTATGGAGGGCATACTCTGGGCATACCATTGATCAGGGCAAAGACGGTCAATCAAATACCCTTCTCCCACAATCCAGCACTCTCCCACAAAATAATGAAATATGGATGCCCAGGCTGAGCCATGAGCTGCATTTATCTAGGAGGTATCAGTCACAAAGAAGTTAAGGTACGCGTGAAAGAAATCTTCCATCTCTTTCAACTGTGGGCATCATCTGCTCCAGTGAATATATATGGTTTCTAACAACCTAGAATGAGTTCAGAATTCTCGAGAAACTGGATATCCAAAGAACCCCAGGTAGATTTCCTCTGTACATTTGAACATTGTTTCGGAATATGTCTGACTGCTTCCCATAAATTGTAAAGATTTTACCTTGAACTTGTTTCCTCTACAGCAGACACAATCTGACTTGCATAGGCTATGCACAGCTCTTCAGAGAAAATGCTATTTGAATTTGCATTATTCAAGGTAAATAATGTTAGCTGCTGTGACAGATAACCCTGTGTTCTTAGTGACTTTACACAGTATAATTGATTATTTATCCTCCTGTCATGTCCTAGGCAGGTGGGTTGGTGAGGGTCCAGTGTTGAGAGACTCAGGCTCATGCTCTCCTCTGGGTCTTAAGCATTCTCTCCAGTCCACCAGCCAGTGTACAGTAGAGGGGACATAGGTAGAAGCAAAACTGACAGAAGGTGACATACATCATGTCCATCCTTTTTCTCGACTTCTCCCCCCACTCCTAGTACTTAGCTTCACTACCAAATTCACTTCAATAAGATTTATTCCAGGGAAGTAAGAAATTCACAAACATCTTTGAGCAGTATCTGTGTCAACCCAATTCCAGCTGAAAGACCCCACACTCTAGCAAAGCACTTTGCTAGAGGGGTCAGAGCCCCTGCTGTGTATTATCTGAGAATCCTATAGAAACTATCTCACCCTGTTCACAGTGTGACAGGACTAGGATCTACCAGAATCATAAGAAGGTTTGTTTTAGAAGAATCAAAACTGAGGCCTCAGTTATGGCACAGCTTTAAGCACTACATTGCTATCCAACAACAAAACTGGTAAGTGTTGGGCTACAGGGATGGCTCAGCAATTAAAAGCACTTGTTGCTCTTGCAGAGGAAATGGTTGGTACCCAGCACTCACGTGGTGGCTCACAACTGCCTGTAACTCCAGTTCAGAAGACCTGATGCCCTCTTTTGGCCTCCATAGGTACCAGACATACCTATAGCACATGTACCCATGCAGGTACTGACACATGCACATGAAATAAAGAAGTCTTTAAAAAAGATGTTAAGTGTAAGGCATGATGGTTTGCCTGCGGAGTAAAATATGGTCCAAGGAGGTATATAATCTCTCCATGGTTTTCCTAAGACTTCCAAAGCAATAGGCTCTAGGTGGCCTGCATGTGCTCAGCTTGAAGTCTTCCTGTCTAAACTGGTCCTGCTTTTCTTTCAAAGCACTTCAGATCTCAAACATTTCCCCTGCTGCTTTACAGTTGATGTCTAAAGAAGACAGTGTTTTGTGATGAAAGATCAAGGCAGGCATCAGTGATTGGTGGGGGATGAATACTGTGGTGGTGTGAGGATTCATTTTATGTTCCTCTTTTTGAAACAATCACTTCAAAACTCCTCTTGGTTTTTTGCTGCAGCCATGTTTTTGAGGGGCTGCTGACAGTTACCGCTGGTTCAAGCTCTTCATGTTAAGATGCTTCCATCCAAAATTCTCTCCCTCCATTAAGACAGGGAATTGAGCAACCCAGGACCTGAGAAGATGGGGCTTGGAGAGTTCATGGGACTTCAGGGACTATTAAGTGGTATTTGTTTAGAGGAACCATGGAAGTCTGGATTTTATTTCTAGAGCTCCTCGGGAGAAGAATATTGTAGTAGCTAATTTTGCTTGTCAACTTGACACATCTGGGAAGAGAGAGCCTCAATTTGAAGAATCGCCTCTATCAGACTGGGTCATAGTGAATGTTGACTGCCTGCTTACCATGAGGTAGTGGGAAGGGCTGCTCCATCTGAGAGGAGCAGCAAGGACAGCAGCAACAGTGTTTTAGGAGACTTGAGGAATCTGGGTAGAGAACAGAATGCATTTTGCAAGATTGTGGGCAGTCAGGGTGGATGGGGTCACAGACCTGGGCAATAGGAAGCTGAGAGCTTTCCAAAGAATAGTGGAGGTGGTGAGAGCAGGAGGACGAGAGGGCTCAACTGGATTGTTCATGTCAGAACCGAGGCTGCATTCTTCTTCCTCTGGATTGGAGGAGAGGATTGCACTTACTCATTTCACACAATCTGGGATGTTATATAGAGATGCGTGGACCACGTTAAGGGTTTGTTGTGGCACAACTGCCTGTAGAATCATCTCACCATCCCTTAGCTGTGGCTGCATTTGCAAATAAGGTTTGTAAGGAAATCAGATGAACAGTGACATCGTGGAGTCTCACTGTGAAAGTTATTTCTCAAAAATTTACAGTTTACATTTTAAAATATCAATCAAAACTAACCCAGATAAAAGGCATTTAGCCTCTAATTTGTATTCCAAACTGATTACAAAATGGCTAATCTATTTACTTTGCTCTTTGCTCTTTGCCTACATCTTCATCTTCTGCCTTCCTGATGATCCCAATACATGCCCAAGTTTATTTCATTCCTAGACCTACATAGATCTAATTGTTGATGTCAGGTTTACATAAAGCTAAATGCCCTTGATTCTCCATAGCCTTTTCCTTCTATTGATTAATCTTGACTTCACCTAAGACTCTAAGTGCCTGTCTATTTTATCTTTATGGCATTATTATGCTGACATTATAATTACCTGAACAAATAAAAGCCTGACTCTTAAATTTAGTTTTTAAGAGTGAGCCTGAACTCAGAGGACACTTGTTCCCCGATATCTCTGGGAGCTTTCTGTCTCAAGGAACTTTGCTGATGGGACTGCCTCTGAAACTGTTCCCAGCCCCATCCATAATTTTACTCAAAATGGCTTCTCCAACTTCAACTGACTCCATCCTAATCTTAACAAACCATCCAGCCTTTTCATCCCTAGTTCTAGAATATCTCATTCACCCAAGGTCACGAGTCCTTCCCAGTCTGCAGTGAGATGGGTGCATAGCCTTTCAGTGCTCTGATATGTTAATTCTCAAGCATATCCCCATTCATTCATTATCTTTTTGGGTGGAGTACCAAATTGAGGTTGCCAAGGGAACAAAATAGGTTCCCAGGTCATAAGACTATAGTTTTGCTGGGGTTAATTAAAAATCATTAGTCCAGATTATATTCATTTATAAAAGTCATTCTCACGTTTTTTTTTTGTTTGTTTTTTTTTTTGTTTTTTTTTTTTTAATGGGTGCTTTTAGTTTGTTGTGGAAAATAAAATAGGTATGGGATGGAGCTTATTTTAATCACATCAACAATAAAAGCAGGATCAAAGAAGCAGCTTGATAAGCAGCCTTGTGAATAAGCAACCCCAAAGGCTCATTCCAGCCAGGGAACACAGGAAGGAAACCTGACCAGGACCAGGTCTCACCAAGCCCTGGCTTCCTTGTACTCTGATTATTGTCTATTGGAAAGAGTAAGTTATTTAGGCTCCAGTCACTTCTCTGCTTCTCAGTATAGTCTGACTCAATCCAGTTCTAACTTGCTGCCTCTAGAAACCTCCTGTAGCCAAACTGGCTGGTCAGACTTCTTTCCCGTCGGTCCTAAATTAAGATGAACCGCCAGTCCCTTTTCTGTACTAGAGATACTCATGAGTCGAGAGAATAACCGTAAGCTCAAGGATGCACTGCTTCTGAATCCTCATACATGGCTTAACAGAGACATCAGGATTGACACAGAATGTTAGACAATGAGTGTTTGGGGTCCATTCACAGCATCTGTCAGAGTGGTTAGGGACAAACATGAGCTATACTATTCAATCATTTGCTTCCCAAGAGCTGATGTGTGTGCAGTTGGGCTCTGGTACTGGTTCTTAAATTATTTTGTTGTTATTTTGTATGCATGTGTAAGGAGATCAGACGACAACTGTGGGGAGCCTGCTCTTTCCTGCTACCTAGTGGGATCCTGAGAGCCAGCTCAGGTCATCAGGCCTGAGCACAAGCACCTCTCCGCTGAGCCCTCTGGCACCCCTGTGATTGCTTTGAGGAGATGGTTTCTTTGATTACTAAGCTCAAGACTTGCTGGGTTTTTTGGTTTTTTTTGTTTGTTGGTTTTGTTTTTGTTTTTTTTTTTTTTTTGAGCAAGCACATTGGCTTCATATAACCTCTGAAGTCTCCAGTAGAGATCTGTGCCCAGGAGCAGCCATGTCCTGGGACAGAAGGCACAGAGAACAAGAATTAGACATGAGAAGGAAAAAATATATATGTTATAGGAACGTGTGAGGGAGAGACATTAATGCTGCCTAAGGCTGTGACCTTGACTAGTCTGACCTCCTAAACTGGATGGGCACAGCAATCTCTGCCCTAGGTTTTCGAGGGAATTCTTAATTTCAAATCATGTTCCTTATTGTCAAGCCATGGCTTTTTAACGTATAATTAGGAACGTGGCCATCAGGAGGAACGTAATAAAAATCAGTGTCTTCCAAGATACACGGAGCTTGGAGACATATTTAACAATAAACTTCTGGTCCGGGTGAGCATGCTGAATGTAACCTATTATTGAGTGAGTTACACACATTACAATAGACACTATTAGCTCTGGTGATTGCTTCTTTGAATTAATTATGGCCAACAGGGATTTCTTGGAACTAGCTTTTGCTGTATTCACATTTTGTTTTCTTAGTGGCCCTGTGAATCCTTTCAGTACTTAAAAAATGCTACAGTTTTAGAAGTCAGGTGCTTATTAGACTAGACAATTACCAGGATTTAGATGTTGGGTACTTTTGTTTTTAATTATAATCCAATGTATGCCATGTAAGGAGTAGCACTTAAAAAAATAATGTGAATGGGCCTGGAGAGATGGCTCAGTGGTTAAGAGCATTGACTGCTCTTGCAGAGGACCCAGGTTTGATTCCCAGCACCCACATGGAGGCTACAAACCATTCTTAACTCCAGTTCCAGGGGGATCCGATGCCCTCTTCTGACCTCTGTGGCATTGCACTCACATGGGTGCACTCAATATACTCATAGACATGAAACAAAAATAATAAATAAAATATTTAAAAAATAGTGTGAATAAAGTCATTATAGAAAAAAATGATAGATAATAAAGCACAAATAAAAAAGTATTACCAGAAAGATTGAAGAATAATGACCGTTAAAATTAAGTTATTTGTGGCCTAGATTTGTTTTTCCCCAGAGGCTGGGTGTCTAGGTGTGTGTATATATAAAATGTATCTGTATGTGTATATGCTTCTTCCATGGCTAGAAAAATTTTGATACATCCTACATGCTACTGTTTCTGAACTATTTTTATATAACATCATTATGAATTTATCTTCATATCACTACTTTTGTCTTCCACAGAGTATTTTTAATGCTGCATTTTATTTTATCATAACATCATTTTATAATTGAGACAGTTCGCTGTTATTTGACATTAGATAATTTTCAGAGTTTTGTTTAAAAAATACTGACAAATCAGAGGTCAAGCTATGATGATTTTCTTAGAGAAAATACCTACAAATTATACTTTAAAAAGATCAACTATACCTTAAAAAGATCATTATAGCTGGCCATGGTGGCACACACCTGTAGTCCCAGCACTTGGGAGGCAGACACAGGCGGATCTCTGTGAGTTCAAGGCCAGCCTGGTCTACATAATGAGTTCTAGGACAGCTGGGGCTACAGGGAGACCCTGTCTCAAAAGGACCAAAAACAAAATCATTATGTTTAATTCAAATTGTTAACACATATTAATTATAAAAATTAAAGTTTCACTGTGACAATAAGATGGACTTTCTGTGTGAGCAGCATGAGCAATTCTATCCCCTGCACATTTGCAACTCTGTTGTCTATTAATGCATCTTTATGTTCATGTTGAGTTCATACTAATTAAATCACAGTGAAAAATTATAAATGTGAGAGCTGCACATTGGGCTTTTCTTAGAGTCCAGATCCTAGGCTGAACATGTGCCTGACACTGTACACATAGCCAACTACACATGGTTGGAGACGTCATGGACCCAAGAGAAAACCCTACTTCTGTCACTTCCTTAGACCAGTGTAATTTCTTATTCTAAAGGATACATATTCTAAATATGTATCCTTATGTTCACAGACAAGTGTAGCTCTCATCACTTATCAAAGCCTTTCTTCGCTACAGATGGAGACTATCACAAAGTTCTATAGCTGGTCAAAATGCAGAAAATAAGTGACTATGAGGTGCCCTGTCCTAAATGATACATCTGCAATAAAACCTCTAAACCTAAAACTCAGGGAACATGGAAGAGTGGCCAGAAATATTTTAAGAGTTAGAGGAACAAGACATTTGCAGCTAGTTAATACATTCTAGACATGATGGGAAGCTCTACATGGGAAGCTCTACACCATGAAATATCCACAGTATGGCAGTCTAATAAGATCTGCATGACAAAACCAGTTGACATGCCAATGTGGATGGGAAAGATTTCATAGGGTCCCATCTCAAGATGAGGAGCTATAGGTAATCAGGATGCTGAGGGAGGGAGAATCCATTTTCTCTAGGTACTAGCTCCCTGAGAGGTTATCTAATCCCCAAGTGGGCAGCTCTAAACATAGGTACACAGGAGCACTGCTAAATGGACTCAGTGCATTATACATACATACATACATATATATATATATATATAAAACAATCATAATCAAAGAAGAGGACAAACAGTGAAGGAATCGGGGAACTTGGGAAGAGTTGGAGGGAGGACTGAGGGGATAGAAATAATGTAAGTATAAATTCAAGTATGAAATCATATTAGTCCAAAAAAACTACTGAAAAATTACATGTACACTATTTCTACATGAGATTCCCAGAATTACACAGGCTATTGCCACACCCTTGATTGCTTCCCAGAACTTAAAAGTAAGACCCTATTGCTAAAGACAACATACTTTGGACACAGGATTTGGAGCAATGGAGCTGGAACTGACCTGGAAGCCACCTCCCCTGAAGGCTAGCTCTCATAGTTTTGGAGAGCACTATGCAAACTGGTAAGTGAGAACATCAATGGCCCAACCCCAACTTCAAGGCCTAATAACCATATCAATGGCCAGGACAGCAAATGACATTGGTACAGTAGTGGCACTTTTGTCTTGGGGGTAATCAACAGCTACCTAATTGGACTTAAAGCTCACTCAATGGGAAGAAACTCATATCTGGTACTGTAACCAAATACATATAGGTGGAGAGGCCATAGATCTTAGAGAAAACCCCAAGGCTGTCACATCTCTAGACAAATATAATTTCTTACTATGTGCAAAGTATGGATCCTTTAATTTACAGACAAGTATCCCAGTCACCATCCATCAAAGATGCTTCTTTTTCAACAAACAGAGATTATTACAGAGTTCCACACTGGTCACACACAGAGATTGTCTGTGAATCACCCAAGCCTAAGTGGCACATCTACGATGCAATCTCTATACCTAAGGCTCCTGGAACATAGGACAAGGGATAAAGGGAGCACTAATGAATCTTTCAGTTCTCATCAACGAAGATCCCTCATTCAACAGAGGGCCAAGAAAACAAAACACAGATTGTGGGTCCTTAGACAGGACTCCTATATTAAACTATACCCACCCAGGGCTCAGGGACAATTTTTGGAAGAGGGGGTGGAAAAACTGCAAGAGCCAGGGGAGAGAGGTGCATAACCATATGGAAATAGAGTCCTACAGGCTCCTGGGACCCTTCTCATATGAATCTACAGCAATGATGTCAGCATATACAAGACCCATACAAACTCAAGCAGACAAAAACCCAACACGCAACTATGGAAATGAGCAGCCAGCACCAATCTTAGTCAAAGAATTGCTGGCACTCTTGGGTGTGTGTCTGCTCCTTGGAGTCTGGTCATTTTACAGACATCACACCCTTAAGGAAAACTGACTTTCCCTCTCCCAGCAACTATCATTTGCCAATAGATCCTCAGCTAGGGTTGGGGCTTCTTGCCCACCTTCCCCAACCATGCCAGGTTTTTGTCTGGCTTGGGCTTGAACGGGTCTGATATAGGGGTACCATTTAAGTCTGAGTACTATACAGTCTCTTCTTCTTTGCACATTGACCAGTTACTAGTCTATTTCTTTCTGAATAATACACCAACAGTTTATTTGGGGCAAGCCTGGGCATAGATTAACCATTCATATTAAAACAACATCAACAGCAGTTGCTCAGGAAATCCAAATCTGGGCATCATCCAATAATGGAAGTAACCTACAGGTTTGGAGAAAATAGTTTGTTATAGATCCTGGAAAGACAGGCACAGTTAAAGCTATATCAGGAAAATCAGAATAAATACCTAATTCTTCAATGTCCAGGCAATGCAACGTACCAATAAGCATCAAAACTTTTAAGAAACTATGATCCTGTATACTATGCAAAATAAGGTACCAGAAACTGACAGCATGGAAGGACAGGGAATTAAAAGAAGCTATTATATGAAAACTGAATGAGCTTGGGGGAAAAAACAGATTTTTTTTTTGGAGGCAGGGTTCCTGTAGCCCAAGCTGACTTGGAACTTGCTAGGTAGAGCAGGCTGACCTCTATCTGCCTCTCAAGTGTTGGGATTGAAGGTATGTACCACCCCACCCAGCAAAAAACGTTTTAATATTTTACAGAAACTTGAGATGAAAAAAAATTTTAAATTGAACAACATTTCTTAAGTTGAAAAGTACACTCTGCAAATTAGAAATTCAAAAGAAGCCATCGATGGTAGCTTAGATCAAATAGAGGAATTGTATTAGTTACTTTCCTCACTGCTGTGACAAAATACCTGACTAAAACAATTTCAAGAAGGAAGTAAGAATTCATTGGTTCACAGTGTGTGAGGGTATACACACTGTGGTGTGAAGTCACGGCAGCAGAAGTATGAGGTGGCTGGTCCCATTGCATGTGCAGCCAGAGGGAATTCTGTTTCTCAGTTCATCTTTTCCTATCTATTCAGACGTGGACCCTAGCCCCTGGAATGTTACCACCAACAGTGAACTCAGTCTAGAAACTTCTCATAGACACTCTAAGAAGTTTGTCTCTGATGTGATTGTAGATCCTGTGAGGTTGATGATCAGTATTGATCATTATAGAATTAGTGAGCTGGAAGCCAGGCTATCTGATAATAAGAGAGGAGAATAGAGGAAAAACAAAGAGGAGAGACAAAAGCCTATAAGACTTCTGGGACAGTCTTAATAGAGCAAATATAGGCGAAAGCCTGTAAGACCTCTGGGACAGTCTTAATAGAGCAAATATAGACGAAAGCCTGTAAGACCTCTGGGACAGTCTTAATAGAGCAAATATTTGATTTGCTGAAATGTGAACTCTGAAAACAAAAATGATGCTAGTAAGTTAAGAGATAAGTAATACAGAATGATGTCAAGTCGGATATCTAAAAATTGGAATGTGGGAAGGAACAAGTATGCGTGTGGGATCTTCATGCACTTTTATCCTGTTCTTTGTTTCTGTTCTTACCTTTCCAAGCATGTTATTATTTCAAAATAGCTTGTTATAAGCAAAACTTTTTTTTTTTTTTGGTCTTTTTGAGACAGGGTCTCCCTGCAGCCCCAGCTGTCCTGGAACTCACTAGGTAGACCAGACTGGCCTTGAACTCACAGAGATCCACCTGCCTCTACCTCCCGAGTGCTGGGATTAAAGGCATGTGTTATCATGCCCGGCTCAAAACTGTTTTTAAAATATTTTAATTAATATTCATACCTGCATATAATGTGGATCAATCCACTCCCCACTCCCTCTCCTTCAGTCCCTTCCCTATCACCCAACCACCTTGTAACCATCATCATAATATCCACAAAACAAGTTTATAATGTATAAACCAAAACCAAATAAGCAAGAAGTCAAAACATACTATTAGAGAAATTCACTGAATCACAACAAAAGGCTGTAAGGGCAAGAAAAAGAAAGCACATCACATAATAGTCATAGCAGGACCTTATCAATTTTCCTTGGATGTAAATAGATTAAATTCCCCAGTCGAAAGACAGAACAACTGAATTAATTGAAAATAAGAGCCAACTCTATATTGCTTACAAGACACTTGACCTCTATGGACACAAATCTCAACTTGAAAGTGAAGGGATGGAATAAGATATTCTATACCGGTGGAACCCAAAGAAAGTGGACTAGTCAAGAAAATAAACCTTAAATCAAAAGCACTAAAAAGGCAAGATCATTATATAATTATCAAGGGATGAATGCATTCATCAAGAGGAAAAAGCAATTCTACATATACATATGAAACTAGCTCCCTCTTGCCAGTCACAAACATCAACTCAAAATGTATCAAAGACTTGAAACTAAGAAACTGGAAGAATAAAAGGAGAGCATTTCAGAACACTGGAAAGGGCACAGTTTTCTTTTGACAATACCCCAAAAGCCATTAAACAAACTACACATATTTAAAGTACATCACTCGAGTTTTGACATATGTACTTGAAAAATTATTATAATTAAAGTAGCAAAAATACTCATCACAAAATTTCCCCACAACTCTTTACGGTTTTGTGTGTTGTTTACAACATTAGGCATGAGATTTACACTATTAATAAAACCTGAAGTGCACAGTGCAGCACTGTATTGCTAATTATGGACACAGAGTTGTACCAAATTCCTCATCTTGTGTGTTAGTGACTTCACTCATTCCTTTGTCAAAACACTTGACAGAAGCAGCTTAAGAGAGGAAGGATTTATTCTGGCTCATGGTTTCAAATATTTTAGTCTGTCGTAGTAGAGAAGGCATGATGGAGCGGTTCTGGCTTCTTCACTTGACAACAGGCAGGGGCAGCAACAAGGGGTTGGAACCAGTGTTATCACCTTCAAAGGCTTGCAGCTAGTGCCCTACATCTGCATATAGGTCTTACTTCCTAAGGGTTCCATAGGCTTCAAGTTAGTGCTACAAGCTAGGGCCGAGCATCAAAACATGAGCCTGTGAGGGAACATTTCAGATTCAAACCACGAAGTTCTGCTTTTGACCTCATGACCAAAGGCTCATGACCATCTCACAAAGCAAAATTCATTCCATTCACTTTGAAATCCCCATATTCTCAGCATTCATCAAAACCCCAAAGTCTCTGAGACTCATGATGACCTATTAGCTATGCTGGCCCTGTAAAACAGAAAAGAAAATTACAGACTTCTAATAAACAATGGTGTAGAGAAAGAAAGGACTGGACCAAAGCAAGACAGGCAGCAGGGCAAACATTATACCCTATAGCTCTATGTCCAGCTTCTAGCGCATGTGCTGCCATGAGGTGAGCTACAGCTGGCTTGTGGAGTCCCATCCGTAGGGCCTTGTCATTTGCAGCACACTTGGTCTCCTATCTTGGGCCAGGTAAAGTCAACCTGAAGCTTTCTTTGGCAGATATCACCCATTTCTGGACCCTCCAAAACCCTGGGGTCTCCCTTGTAATTCAGGTTTCACTTTCATAGCATCATGCACACCCTGCCCAGGGGTTCCTTAGGAATCTGACACTATCACATACTGCCTAGACTCACAGGCTTTTCTCTGAATTCTTTGTGCCAATCCTCACAATCCTGCAACTCACACATTTTCCATGCCTGTATTACTTTTCTGTTGCTGTGATAGAAACACTGATCAAAGCAACTTACAGAAGGAAGAGTTTATTTAGCTTACAGTTCCAAAGGGGCAAGAGTTAGTCCATCGTGGTGGGGAGGCATGGTGGTAGAGGTGCCTGGAGGAGGAGTGGAAGCTAAGCTCTCACATCTTCAAGCAGGCACAGGAACAAGAGAGCAAGAGAGCAAGCCAGCAAGGCTTAAGAGCTCTCTGAGTCCACCCCCAGTGACTTGCTTCCTCCAGGATAGCCACACCTTCTAAAACCTACCCAAACAGCGCCACCAACTGGGAACAAAATGTCCAAATACTTGGAGCCTATGGGGGACATTCTCATTCAAACCATCACAACACCTTTAAATCCAGTACCCATATGAGTGATGCTATGTTCTGTTGGCAGGTCAAGAAATAACTGGGCTCGCTTGGACCATGGTTATAGCAGCCTCTGAGTGCCTTTGTGTCTGAATCTGGGTAGGTTGTCTGTGTTTCATCAAGATGGAGGCTTTCTCTTTTTAGGAATACTTCTTCTTAAGGAAGTCTTCCAACTGCATTTGCATTTTTGTATGTTGGTGCTTTTGATGGGTATGTTTTACCCTATCAATACTTTTGCCACTATCTTACATGAATATCTTCTTTTCAGTGGTGCTAATCTCCAATAGCTATAGCTGTTTCATCCATATTTTCTGTATCTGCATTAAATATGCTTTTTTCTTGTCCAAACTACAGATTTTAAAAGTAATCCTTTGGCTCTGCTTTTTTGGCTATCAATTCTAACCATAATCAAGAATAAGAACAGCCAACAACAACCATGCCATAGCCCAAATGTTATGCTGCCTTCAAATTTCCCTCACAAAATTAATTAGTCCATATCATTTGAATGTAACCTCACTCAAATGTGCATAACATGGGCAGGACATAGCTAGATTCTTTGCTATAATCTAATATAAATAGTCCAGGTCCCAACAGAGTCCTCATTCCCATCTGAAACTTCATGAGCACAGTCTTACTAATTTCTGCTGGAACTTTGTTCTCCCACCAAAATTGCCTGTTTGGCTCTCCTGAGGGCATTCTAGGGCTTCTCTGACCTGCATGTCCAAGTTCTTCCATGATCTTCTTGTAGACTGCTCCAGAGGCTTACAAACCACACGATCAGGTTTATCACAGCAAGAAACCTGATTCTTTAGTGCCAATTTTTATATAAGTTACTATCCTCATCACTGTGACAAAATACTTGACAGAAGTATTTTGTGTGTTAGTTACACATTGTTGGGACAAAATACCTCCAAAAGCAACCTAAGGAAGAAAAGATTTATTTTTACTCATAGCCCATCATGATGGGGGAGTCCTGGTGGCAGGAGCTTGAGACAGCTGGTCACCTTTCAGGTATAGCCAGGAATCATCCAGGAAGTGGAGGGAGATGAACGCTCATGCTCAGCTCACTTCCTTTTTTATGCGGTCCAGGACTATAACCCATCAATCATGCCACCTGTACTTACGGGTCTTCCCACCTCAGTTAACCCAATCTAGACAATTCCCCACAGACATGCCCAGAAATCTGTCTCCAAGGTGATTCTGGAACCTGTCAAGGTTTCAATCAATATAAAATATCACAGGGAGGAAGGGCATATTTTGACTCATGGTTTCAGAGGTTCTGTTTATCACAGTGGGGAAGGCTTGGTGCAGTAGCTCCAGATTATTCACATGGCAGCAGATGGGATGTAGGGATAGCAGATTGGAACCAGGGCTTGGTATCACTTTCAGAGACCTGTCCCTACTGACCTGTACAGCTAGTCAGGCCTTACCTCCTAAAGTCACCACAGTCTTCAAAGTGGCACCATAAGCTGTCAACCAAGCATTAAACATGCAAGTCCTTTGGAGGCATGTCCTATTCAAACACTAACATCTTGCATAACTGACACTTCTTTCTTATTGAAGACCAACTCCACATCTCTTCCCAACTTTCAGCTAGAGGAAAGGGTTTTGGAAGTTTTCAACTTAAAGACATGATGTTTTAACAGATGGAACTATTTAAACATCATGCAATATGTCTATATATTAAAACAACATGGTACCCTATCGATATGTATACTTTTTACGTGTCTATGCATCAGTTACAGATATTTCTAACAAGTTTAAGAGATATTATACTTGGATCACCATTTTTTTTTTTTTTTTTTTTGCCATGAGGATATGAAGATAAAGATAATTCAGTAGCTTTTCCAAACTCTCACAGCTAGTAAGTAGGAAAGAAATCAGGATCATTTCATTTCAACCCTTGAGCTTTGACTTATAGAACTACCCTGTTACAACAGAGGATGCATAGTAGGACTAGTCTGCAGATGCTATGTAAACTCTATGAAGGGGTGGCTCCCCAGAAAGGGACTTAGACTTTGAAGTTTGCATGGCGAACAATTACTGGGAATAGCCTCTGTGGATGAGGGTAGGCCAGAGAAACAGATGTGTGGAGGGAAAATTAAATAGCAAAGCAGTGTGACAGAGCCCTCAATTAGTCCTCTAGTAAGTGCTGGGTAGGGGTGGCCTTTCCGTGTGTCCTAAGCTGGGGCAAGGTTGGGCTTTTGTAACACAGTCATTGAATATGAGACATGCCAGATGGTGGCTTAAACATGGGTTAGGCAGGTCATAGGACTGAAGAGAATTACCAGAAACTCAGCTGTGAGCTCTGATGAAGGCGTCTCCTATGACAGCTGGGGAATCTGAATTGGGGGTGGGGGGCTGGTATTTCCCTAGCACCACACAAAACTGAAAAGTTCACAGCAGCTGTTCAACAGAAATGCCCTCCTGAGTCAAGCACATATCCACATTCTAGCCTGTCTTTAGATCCTTTAGGAAACTTCTACCTGAACTGAGGGAGCCCATGAGAACACTATTCATTAGCCAGTAAGGTCCCAAAATTTCCTGTGGGGACAACTTCTGTGATGCTAAACAAATGCTAATCTTTCTCTCCTGGTTGAATTCCCCCCACCCCTCCATTTAGCCTGTGTGAGTCTGAGGATCCCAGACCTCTGCATAGTCCTAGGAATGGCCAGGACCAAATGTATCCAGTAACAGCCATGGGTTAAAGCATAAGTATAGATGAGTCAGGTTGATTTTTGATGGAACCTTTAGGAAACAGTCATTGTCTACTGCAGCTGCTAAAAATAGACCTGGCTGCCTTTGCTCAGAGAGAACTCCTTTAAAGAAACTGGAGAAAAAGAGACACAGAAAGAGCCAGAAACAGAGGGAGAGAGACTGAATTTGGAGGTGGGGTTTTAGCCCCTGAGTTCAGTTAAGCCTGAACTATCTTGCCCTGCTAGCCTCCGTCTTTTTAATCACCCAAGCAAATTATTATTTTTTTCTTTCTTAACACTGAGTCAGGTTATGGCCTTTGCTATGAAAGTGTTCTTATAACAGCAGAGGTAGGGGAAGAGTTCAGGACTTAGTGAGCAGTACTCCTTGACCATCAGCTGCAGGTGAGAGAGGTCTAACATCCCCACAGATCACAGGAGGCAGAGTGGAGAGAGGACTTAATCAGAGTGACATGTTGAATGCTAGGAAAATTTAGTCAGAAGGCATGCTCTCTGAAAGACCCTTAAATGAAGAGAAGTAAACGTGTCCTGACCTCCCCCAAACATTTTACTCAACGTTAAAAACCTGGGTATGAATGGCAGACTGGGTGACTTAGACCCTTCTCTGTGCTAAGAAGGATGCAAAGATGACTCAGTCCTGGACTCTGGTGTTCAGGGGAACCTATAAAAGCTTTTCTTAAAATTGATATGTTTGAGATAGGGCTGACGAGATCTTAGTAACAACGGAGTGGAGAACATGAAAGGCACGATAGAACTGAGGGTGCTTTTAATCAAATGATTAATTAGGGAGTGATAAATTAAATTTTGGTTGGCTGAGACTTACATGTAATAGAAAGCACCAGGAGGTATGCACACGTTTTATTTATTTATTTATTCATTCATTCAGTCATCATTCTTTTTTTTTTTTTTTTTAATTCCAGAAGCAGATATTTGTGAGGTCTAAGAGACCTGGGTTGTGAAGGCAGCAACGTCATAAACCATCACTGTGTTCCTGTTCAGGAGTGAAGCAGTGTATGCTTCTATAGAGTCCACATTCATCACACACCTGCTTCTCTACTCGCTGCTCTAACACTTACTGTGTCAAGCCTTGCTTTCTGTACTACATGCCTCCTCATGTACACCAGACATTATGTCTTCCCTGTCTCCCATTTCTAAAAGTTAAAAGTTGATAAGAACTTGTTTCTAAACAGATTTGGATGCTGTGTTCATTTTTTCTATTTCTTAAATTATTCAGTTTCATCAGACAATGACCTCAGTCTAGGCTAGAATAATGAAAGCAATTATCAGTTACTTTGTTGCATGAATAAGCCCTAGTTTTATTTTGTCAATCGCCTGTTAAGTGCTCCCTGAATTCTTCTGTTTTCCTCCGCTAGTCAGGACTGAGTAGCTGCACTGCTGACTGGAAGAGCAGAGACAGGCAGGGAACACAGACTCAGAGACTGCAAATTCCCCTTGAACTAGAACAACCTATTCTGATCAGAGAAGATGAGCTTCACTTAGCATTTTACCAGAAATGCATTATCATAGTAACTTAGGGCTGTGGTGGTGTGCACTGCATTGAATCAGTCTATATTTTTCCTGACCACTGGTCACATGATGTGCTGACACTTATTGGGTGTCTACTGTGTGTAAATCTTGTGGTAAACCTCATCTATAACAAATAAAACTTGGATAAAACCCAGCTGGGAAGGGATCACTAACACTAAAGGTCTTTAGAAAAAGCCAAATGGAAACCTACCAGTATAGAAGCTTCTTAAAGTACATACATATACATTATAAAAGATTTAAAGGAGTTACCTTTTAGCAGGAGGGCATTGCCCCTACTAGACATCATAGACTAGACTAGTAAATGCCCAATGCCAGGGATGGACTCTCTGTTTTGAAGCTGTTGACCAGGGGACCCATAGACCCTCAAACAATACCAATTATTGCCTCTGCCTTTGGGTACACATCAGAACCTGGTGGTAAGATCCTATTGCTGAAAATACTGCATGCATGAGTTAAAGAACAAGGAGAATCAAGCTGGTACTGACTTCAAAGCATCATCTCTACTGGCTAGCTTTCATAGTGCTGGAAGGTGCTATGCATGTGCGTGCTGGGAATCAAACCTAGGTTCTCTGCAAGAGCAGTCAGTGCTCTTAACCACTGAGCCATCTCCACAGCCCCATAAATAAACTCTTGATATCAGTACCTATTTGAAATTAGACTCAACATGTGTCAGACTTCCTCCTAATACTCCAAGCCCGGCCACTTTCAGGAATGTGGCCAATTAGCAACATAGTTACAGGCACATGCTCAATTAACTGCACAGCTAGAGAAAACACTGGAGAGAAACCAAGCTAAAGGCATCTTTTCAAGTCACATAGAAACCCATCAGCCAATTTGTCTTTATTAGTGAATTGGGAAGGATCCTTAAATTAGATTGATATCCACGAACTTTTAGCATCTGCAAGAGAAGAAGTAAATGGTAACTCCTAAAGAAATGCCCAGAATCTACCAGTCATCAGACAGTCCTACCAGAGGTCTAGGTCTGTGGACCTCTAAGTATTAACACTTAATGTTTAGAGAGGGCTCACCATCAACTCCACACTGTTAAAACTTTGTAAGAATTATCTAATTTAAAGTTGCCAATAACTCTATGACATAGTTTGTAACTAATCCTGCTTTAAAAGATGGGGAAACTGAAGCACAGGAGGTTGTTTATTCAATTTGGTCCCAAAGCTATGAGGTGGTACAGTCAAAACAGTCTGACCCATGTGCTCTTAACAGCTTGGCTTTGTGGACTCAGAATTGTCATAAGCCCTGAAAAAAAATCCTTTCCTTCTTTACCTGGCAAAGAAAACGCTGTACACACCTCCCAGGGTCCACACGGAACGGTTTGGGTTTTTGCTTTAACGTTCCCTGTTCCTCCACCACCACAAATGTCCTTTCCGTATTGCTGCCCACACTGCAGCTCCTCTGTTCCTCAGGGCTATTTCTGAGAAGACTGTGGTGCATCACGGTCAGGAGCCCGGTCCTAGAACCTAATCCTACCTCTCACATTTGCTGATAATGAGTGGCATCTCTGTAAGCCTCCGTTTCCTCATCTGTAAGATAAGGGTCCTGAAGTGGTCTCTCACTGGGGTCTTATTGGAGCACCTGCTGCTTTGCTGACTAAAACAAATCACCTAGCAGCATCTGGGTACACAGTATGTGTGACAAACTTTTCAGAATATTTTCTTAATTCTTAACGTCTGTGCATCATGAGCACCCCAGTGGCAGAAACATCTCACGTTCATTTTACCCCTCCACAATCGTTTTATAGTTTCTCACATGCTGTGTTTATTGAATATTTCTCAGATAAGATTCTTTAAAGCTTTTGTTTTTTAATATTTTAGAATTTCATACGTAAGTATTGTTTTTGCATTATTTTCATCCCCTCAGTCCACCACCAACTCCTCCCCTGTTACCTCACTGCCTCTCAAATTCTTGTCACCTTCTTTGATTAGATTGTTACAGATATACATATATAAATATATAATGCACTGAGTTCATTTAGTGATGCTCAAGTGTACCTGTGTTTAGGGCTGGTTTCTTGGGATTAGATAACCTCTCAAGGTGCTGGTCCCTGGAAAAAAACTGATTCTCTCTCTCTCTCTGAGCATCCATTGACTGTCTGTAGCTCTTCATCTTGAGGTGGGACCCCGTGACATTTCCCCTACCCACCGTGGCATGTTAATTCTATTTTGTTATGCAGATCTTATTATACGGCCATACTGTGGAGATTTCCTTGATGTAGCTTCTCAATCATGTCTAGGATGCATTAACTAGCAGCAGGTGTCAGATAAGATTCTTATACTGTCATGCTGGATCTTAGTATTTAAGTTGCTTCAAATCCTTTTTGAAGTCAAACTCTAAATGAAAAAAAAATCATACATATAGCCAAAGAAGGCTCAGATTCACAAACATAATCTTTTTAAGCAAACACACAAATCACGAGACAATACATTGATTTATTTGAATAGCAGATGCTAAATAAAAGCTAGACAAGTCTGTGTCTGTCTAGGCTACTGAGAAACAGCAGGGTGAAGACTACACAGAATCAATCAATCTGGAGCACAGGGAAGAGAAGGGCCATCTGGCAGAGGCGATGGGAAGCTTCATTAAGGTCTGGTAAGCCCCCAATACTAGGTCATTAACAGAGGGATTTGTTTTGAGCTCTGTAAAACTGTATGCATAATTGCACTGTGTAACTCAACTAAACCTTTGCTGCTTCTGAGGTGCTCTGCTGCCTCTCCAGATGCTGCTCCAGATGTTTTCCTGCACCCCGAAACCTCTGCCAACATTAATGTTGGCTACAGCGGGTGAACCCATTCTTGCAACCATCCTGCTGTGGTCAAAGATCTCTAACTGAAACCAGTAGTGAGACAGAACTCACAGTGGGTGGCCCCCCTTTGTAGACCACCCCAGGGAGATCAGGTATGTTTCCTTTGTGACTGTCTTACCTTTTAAGACTGGGAACTGACAAGGGAACAGTGGCTCCTTTAGCAGCTGTGAGCTGGAGGTGTACCTTGGAGGGGATGGGGGTGGGGTTTTTTACAGGACGACGACGACGACACATCCTGTCTAGTTGTCTGGAAGCCTCAGAAGACAAGGCAGGGAAATAAAAGCTTTTCCTTTCACAGGAATTGGATGCCTTCTGTGACAGATCATTCTGCAACAACCCTGCAGTGCTCAATTAGTCCACTTCCTACAATGACTGAGGGAGGGGTGGCTGGGATGAGGACTGGGGGTCACAGAGACCAAAACAAAGAAACGCACCTGACCCAATTATCAAGTTCAGAGAGAAGCTACAGGACTTCCAGGCATGCAGTTGAATTGCAGTGTGAGCCCCACAGCATGGCAGATGGAACACAGGGAGGCTGCTTCCAGTCACTGTGTGCCTGGTGGTAGGTCGGCCCTGCCAGGGCCCTTTAGGAGCTGGAGCTGGACATAGTGAAAGCCCAAAAATGCAGTCTTAAGCATGGGTTCTTTTACTGGAGTCTCTCCCAACTCATAATCCACTCCTAAGCGTACCCTTATGTTTGGAGGGGAGTTATCGCCTCCCACATTATGAGTCAGGTTGGAGTGGCAATCACAGCCACATATCCACCAGCTTTGCAAGTGCATGTTCCAAGACAAGTCCTCCAGCCTTGACTTTGATCATACAAGCAGAGAGCCTTGCAGCAAATTCCTTTCTGCTGGACTTTGCTTAAGTATGTTTATGGCCTTTTGTGAAGAACCTCGTGGCAAATCCGGACCAACCTGATAAGCATTGAAAGGAGGTATTTGACACCGGTCTTCCACGTTTTCTTGGTTCCTTTTCTCCAGACATCTTACAGGCATTAAAAGGCATTCTCCAGATACGTAGAAAGAAATAAAAGACTTCCACTAACAAACAAGCCAGGGTACCAGCTGTAGGCAGTTTGACCCACAGTCTGTTGGCTTGTGGCCCCAGAAACAGCTCTGGCAGACTGAGGTCTTATGGGAAGGTTTGCATTGAATTAATCAGATCACTGAAGGCTCCTCAATCTCAATATCATAACCATTTATGCTCTGGGGTTGGAAACTTTCCCTGAAGTCATCTGGAAAGTTTTAAAATTCTGTACCAGACTCTCAGGCACTGGCGCCCTCAGCACCCATGTCTCAGGACGCACACATAGGGATGTTTTATTCTGAATTGATTGCTGTGACACTTGACTGCCTCTGTGCAGAGTCCCCTGCCAAGTCTTCTCCTTGGTTTTCAGTAGTTACCTCACATTTCCCACCGCAGCTGTGTGTCTGCCCACTGTGCCCCTCTTCTAATTGCAAGTGTCTTCTAAACTAGGAAATCAAGTGAAGAGGGCTTCGCTTGTGGGTAAGCTACGTGGGATGGCCAGGATTCCCTCATCCTGTGAAAGGAGAATCTCATGGATTCTGAAATGATTAACTAATCAATGCTATATTCCAAACATGGGGGATGTTACCTGCTAAGAAGTAAAGTTAACTTTTTTATTTTTTACTTAATTTCTTCTGTGATTCCTTCACCCGCACCCCCTTAAGACTGACTCATGGATTATGGCAGGGGTGACAGTGTGGAAATGCTAAGCCCAGGTCTCAATTGGTGACACAAATCATTACGGCCTCCCTCAGGAAGCCTCAGAGTTCTAATCAGACTGTTCTCACAGAGACATACACATCAAAGCCTGTTCTTGTAAGAGAGGAGGTGTGGACAGCCTGTCAGTTAGTCTGCTTCTATGAAGCTACCCAGGATCTAGGAGGTTTAAGTAGAGAGCCTTTATTTCTTTATGACTCATTAGGTTAGAAATCAGGGCCAGACTCAGTTGGGGTGGCTTATTTCTGCACCACTTGGGGTCATCTGAAGACTTCAGCCCGGGCACTTGGTAAGAGGGAAGGCTGGCTCTCTGTCCTCTTGGTTTTCCTCTCGTGGATACTAGCTTCCAAGTCAGTGGAAGTTGCCTGACTGCTTGCTACCCAAGTTCATAATTCCCATGTTGTGACTCCTGCCACGCACTGACAGTCAGAACAAGCCACAAGCCCCGTGCTGACCCTAGGAGTGAAGGCCGTCTCTTGGAAGCTGCAAGGATTTTGGCCATATTCAATCTACCACAGCAGGAACCCCAAATTCATTACTTTTATAAAGGACTAATTAGGCACAAAGTCTCCTGATTTTAAAATACTTATTCTGATTAGTGCTTGTGAATTCACAACACGCTTTCACATTATTGCATTTATCCACACGACAAACTTTTGAAGTGTGTCACTTCTCAGTGGCAGAAAAGGGCCTGGAAACCTAAGAAAATCAGTCACTTAACTCAGGATCCCAGCTGCAAAAGACCTTCAGTCTTGCGCTTGTTCTCTACATTATTTTGGGTAAGGAATTCCATTTACTTCCAGAGAGGCTGATTTCCTTAATTATAATCATGTTTGTGATCAGAAGGAAGCTTTCCTCTCCCCCAGGCGTATGCCTGCTAGTTCAGAGCTATCTGCCTCTGGAAGGCATTTGGTTCTAACCATGTTTACAAATTCCAGCATCCTTCCTGAGAGTCCTTTGCATTACAGTGATCAGACTGGCTTTGTTATGGGCAGAATTATAATCAGCTGTTACTCTTACACAAGAGGGTGACCAGAGTCATGTCTCTAAGAAAATTTGGCAGCAGAGAGAAGGGTTTATGGCTAAGTCTATACAGAGAAAAAAAACATTGAACCCTTTGCCTTCAGAAATAAATATACCACATCTAACTATCCCATCAAGTGGGGAGGGAGTAGTGGAGGGAGGGAGAGAGGGGGGGAGGGAGGGGGGGAGGGAAGGAAGGGGGAAAGGAGGAGAGAGGAAGGAGAGAGGGAGGGAAGAGAAGAGGAAGAGAGAGGGAGGGAGCAAGCAAACCTTCTTGAGAATTTACTAAACAATATTTAAAAAATAAAATATACATTAAATCATAGAGCTGTGCCTCCATACTGACAAGAATGTGTCAAGAATATGCAGAGGGATTAGGGACAATTGTTGTCAACTGAAAAGGAACCAGTCAGTCCTAAAATGACGTCACTGAAAACATCATCAACTCACTGAGTTAAAAATGTTCACTATTTTTTCATAGATGCAAAAGAACCAGAGGCTAAACTCTTAGAAAAACACTAATCTATGTACCATATGGCACTTATCAGACCACACTCATTCATGCTGCTGAGGCCTTACATTTTATCAAAAAAGAAGCTCTTGCCAATAACATTTTTATTGTGTTTTTTAAGATTTTCTTTATTATTTTTATTTTATGTGTATGAGTGTATTGCCTGTATGTATGTGAGTGCACCTGTGTCGTGCAATACCACGGAGGTCAGAAGAGGGCTTCGGATTCCCCTGGAACTGGAGTTAAGGACGGTTCATAGCCACCATGTGGGTGCTGGGAATTGAACCCGGGTCCTCTGCAAGAGCAGTCAGTGCTCTTAAGTTTTGTGTATTTCGTACAATCAATTTTAATCACATTTAGATCCCCTTCCCCATCTAAACCCTCCCATAACTCCCCACATACCAGATCTCATGTACTTTGTCAAATAGGCTAAGGCCTATCCAGTTAAGCTTTTGTACCCAGATGTCCCTTGGTGCAAGTTCCTCTACTGGAGTTTAGTCAGCCTATCCAGAGTCACTCCCTTAGAGAAGATCAACTCTTCCCCACACAACAGTAATAAGCTGCCAATAGTTCCTCCATTAAGGTTGGGGCCTGCTGCCCATTTCCCCAGTTCTATACTGGGTTTTTGCCTGATTAAATCAGCATGGGTCCTGTGCATACTGTCACCATCGCTGCAAGTTCACATGAGCAAGTTCCCACATGCCTGGGAACCTGTTTCCTTATGTTCATGCTCCAACCTTGTATCTTATAATCTTTCTGCCCTCTCTTCCACAATGGTCCCTGAACCGTGTGTGGGTGAGGTTTAATATAGGATTCCTATCTGGGGACACACACTCTGCAGTCTCTTATTTTCTACACCTTGGCCAGTTATGGCCTTCTGTGTGCATCACACTCTCTTGCAGGAGGAAGCTTTGCTGGTGAGAATTGAGAGATGTGATAGTGTTCTCTCATCTATCCCCTGTTCCGCTATGTTCCATGAACCTTAGATGTAGAGGTTCCACTATAGATGTGTCACTTAGGGCTGGGCATTTCTCAGACATATACTCTGTCTGTGTGACTAGTTGTGGGAACTCCGTACTAGCCTCTATCTGTTGCAAAAAAAGAAGCTTCTTTAATGAATGGTGTACTGTGTACTTGTCTGTAAATATAAGGATCCATATTTAGCTTACAGTAAGAAATTTCATTTGTGTAGGCATATGACAGAGACAGAGTTTTTCTGGGATCCATGACCTTTGAGCCATGTGTATTTGGCTATGTTTACAACCAATAACTTCTTATTCCCAGCTTTGTGCAGCATCCAAGGAAATTTCTCCAATGTGTGAGACGCTAAGACTCTGAAATTAACCGGGTGTTCTAAATCACAATCTAGTCCAACACTGGGTTCACTTCTGACTTAGTGTCCCTATTGTATTGTTGCATTTTTAAAATGTTAATGATTTGGTGATTATTTTCTGAATACAAATATGCAGATAACGAAAAATAGAAACAAAAACTTCTAAGTTCCCACCATCTAGAAGTGGTCACTATGAAATCTATCTTATCTTTAATAGTAATGCAATTACGTATGTGTGGAGATTTTTATTTGCTGTTTTTGCTGTTGGTTTTGTATGAACTTGGATCAAGAACATTTTTTGGAGTTATTCCAAAATCTTTGAAGATGCAGTTACAGTGGGTTATTTGCATATTCTGTAATTCATTTAATCAGTGCCCTATTATGTGACACTCAGGTAATAAACTTTTGCTACCATAAATAACAATAGCATGAAAATTTTACATATAATTGTTTTATATTTGTTTTTTATTATATTTTTAAAATTTGTAATTTTTATTTTATGTGTATAAACGTATTGCCTGCATATATGTAAGTGCACCTGTGTTGGTACAATGCCCAAGGAGGTCAGAAGAGGATGTCAGATTCCCTGGAACTGGAGTTATGGACGGTTGTTAGCCGCCATGTGGGTCCTGGGAATCAAACCCAGTTCTTCTGCAAGAGCAGCCAGTGCTCTTAACTGCTGAGCCATCTCTCCAGCCCCCAAATGTCTGCTTTTAAGGCAGAGGTAGAAGATTAGATGGTCAAAAGACATTCTGATTGTTAAGATACTTGGTATTTCTTACATAATAAATCTTCCCATTAAGTTCAAGTGAAACACAAACTGCAGTGGGACATCTATATTAACTAAGACGGTCATTTTGTTTTATTGGGACAGAATCTCTAGCTCAGACTGGCTTTCTACATATGTAGCTGAGGGCTACCTTGAACTTGCGATCCTTCTGCCTCTACTTCCTGTGTGCTGGGATTTACAGGCATGTGCCACCATGCCCAGTTTAAGCAGCGATGGGGATAAAATCCAGAGCCTGGTACATGATGGGCACGCACTCTATCCACTGAGCTACATCTTCGGCTCAGCAGGGTTTTTCTAAGGAATTTCTGCTGGAAATTCTCTTCTTGGAAAGCCAAGCATATGCATACTCAATGAATGATGGCTTCATCTGGCTTCTTTAGCTCTCTGGATCTCTGATCTAGAATTTTACCATTACCTGGGAGGTCATTGCTATAGCGCAGGCACATGCTCTGTTCTTTCACAATTCATTCTTCTGCTTACTGCTCTGTTAGATACTATTGGAAACTTGGATTCTTTTTGGAGTAATTGTTGCTTCTGCCTTCACTATATTAAAAAATGTTAATTAAAAATGTTAATGTGATTTTAATTATTTGCTTTCAGTTTTTGAAGGAGAGAAAATTCCTGTCTAGATTGAAGAAAAGCAAAGAACACTGAATGGGGGGAGAGGAGGCACAGTTCTCTGAAAGGACATAGGTCCCTGAGGAACGCTGCTCTATGCTTTGTAACTTTGGGTGACCGATCCTCCCTTGCTTCATTTTCAATAGTCCTCTTCCCACAGCTACTTTTGATGCCAATGCTAAGTGAGTATCAAGTACCTAGTCCAGCACAATGAATAGTTGGCATGGAGCTCATGTTCTGGAGCTCATGTTCTGGGAGCATACAGATGGCTTGTGTCAGGTAGCTTTCAGTCGCAGTGACAAAAATAACAGGAAAAGTTTAAATGAGGAAATAGTTATTTTGGCTCATGGTTTCAGAGGCCTCAGCACATAGTTTGCTGGCTTCATTGCTTTGGGCTTGTGGTGAGGTAGAGGATCGTGGCAGAAGAGCAAGGCAGAGCAAAGTGCTCACTTCATGGGGATCAGAAAGCACAAGAGACATAAAGAGGCTAGGGACAAAGGTATATTTCACCTTTCTAAAGCACAATCCCAAGTCAACCAGGCTTGCTCTCCTAATATCCTGTTCAGGTATGAACTCATCAATGGGTTAACCCACTGACATTAGTGTCTTTAGGACCCAGTCACCTCCCAGTAGTGGGCACCAGCTGGGGACCCAGTCTCTAGATGTTGTTGAGGGGGTGGAGGGAGGACACATTTCACATATAAACTACAACACTGATGAAAGTGTGGAGAAGTCCTGGATAGAACACATTGTCTGAACCTATGCAAGAATTCTGCAGAGGAACTGGGGAAGTGATGTTCATGTTGAAACCTGAAAGGTTAGGGCAATTGGGGTAGAGCAAAGTGAATACAGGGACGTAGAAATGGTCATGTAAGAAACAGAAAGGAATTTAAACTGTCCATGATTTCAAAGAAACAGTTCTTAAGAAACTTGAAATTCCTTACATTGGTAAACGTTAACTATAAAGAGCCCTACTGCACACACACTTAATGATGAGGTCCGATGTTTTCCCCCTGCACTGGTCTGGGGCCACCACTTCTCCTCAGCCCGGTATTGCATTCCTAGATGGTACCGTAAAGCAAGAAAATGAAATTAAAAGTGTGAGGACTGGAAAGGGTGAGAAAACCTTCCTTATTTGAAGATGGTATGTTTGTTTAACAAGCAAGACTATTTCCTGATAAGCTTTGTTACAGGTACAATGGCATCAGGAACATCAAATACCCAGTTAAAGTTCACGATAACAGGCAAGAATTCCCCCATAAAATCATACAATGCCATTAGAAGAAACACTAAGGTTTGTAAATAATAATTTATAGATTGGAACATTTCTTTTAATGCATCTGTGGAACGTCATCTCAGAATCCCTTCTCTGAAAGTCAAGAGGTAATTCTGTAAATACAGAACATGAGAAGGTAACCTCTACCAGAACACTAAAACTGATTGACATTAACAATATTTAGCAAGGACGTGAAGGAACTGAAAGTCTCACATTGAAATGGTAAGACCACTTCAATATTGTTTATTGTGATTAAAACTGAACATATACAGCCTGCATGAACAATTCCATCCCTAGATCTATTCTCGCCCCACATTCACGGGGATGCCTACGAATGTGCATTAAAAGGCAAGATTGCTCAGGACACTATTTTTCATAAAATCTCTAAACTGCAAGTGACTCAGATACCCATAAAGTCTAGAGTGGATAAATAAATTGACATATGTTCACATAACAAAATGTGAGACAGGGTGAAGAGCAGTGAACTAAGCCCAGGAGAAGCAGTAGTGATGCATTGAATAGACGTATCATTGAATGAAATAACGTGGACACAAAATAGTGTGTATTATGTAATTCCAACTCGAAGTAGAAAAAAGAGCCCATGGGGACAGGCATAATGTGAGCAACTACCAGTCATAGGGAAAAGACACAACCGTAAGTGGGAGGCATCAAGTAACTGACTTCAGGAAGGGCTGCAAATGCATCATTCTACCTTCTGGGAGGGCCACCTTCATGAGGATTATCACAACTTCATGTTAGAAGTTGAACACATGTCTATACAGAGACATGGTGTAAAGGGTTCTAGAATGTGATTAAAGCATTCAATCTGTGATTAGACAAATTTATAGCTGTTGGAGCATTCATGGAAAAGAGAAGGAAATGAGAGTGTGTCTGTTTCCTTCACACAAAGGGAAAATAAAAGCTAGTTAGGGCTAAAGAAGTAAAGGAAAAGAATATCACAAAAGTAGGATTAAAAACTTAGTGAAAGGGATTCAGAACAGGACATAAAGTTAACATTTAGTTTAAAGACCAATAAAGGTGATACAGCTTTAGCAAAAGCAGAAATATTAGCAATAGAAAATGAGATGTCACTTCATATACGTAAGCATTTATTTTATTTTTTATTGAATTTTTGCAATTTTCATACAGTGTAATTTGATGGTATCTAGATCCCCTCCCCCATCTGCACCTCCACTACCCAATTTGATGTACTCTATTTTACTGAGGTCTATAGAGTCTAATTTGCATCCCCAGGTCCTTCAGTGTGGGTCCATGCCCTGGAGCCTGGTTAACCTACTAAGAGTCCTATCCTTGGAAGACACTGCCTCTGCCCCACCCTGAAGGCATTTGTTGCTAGTAGTTCCTCAGATAAGGTTAAAAGTTTCATCTCTACTGGCTAGCTTTCACAGTGCTGGAAGATGCTATGCATGTTACCTGAAGAGACATTTCATCAACAGTCTTACCCAACTTTGAATCTTGGAAGCTACAACAACCGGCCTAGCAAGATATGTAGCGCAGATATTATGCATTATGTATATTAAAGTAGCACTTTCTAATTGGATTTAAGTTCTGCTTCAGAGGATGGATCCCATACCGGATACTGATATCAGGCCTAGGAACCTGATGCTAGACAGGTCACAGGACAGAGGGGAGATTACTAGTTTTCTGCTAAATAGTTGTAGTATTAAACTGACTCCTAATGACTTATTGTTATAGCCGTAGATTAATGCATCTCTCAGCTCTCACCAGAGAAGCTTCCTTATGCAGCAGATGGTGACAAACACAGAAATACACAAACCTTAAAAAGTAAAACTATTAAAAAAAGCTTGATGCCAATAGAATTGAAATTTAGTTGAATTGGATTATTTAAAACACACACACACATACACACACACACACACACAACAACAACAACAACAACAACTTTAGCTACTCGAAAACAGAAACAAGAAGAGATAGGAAATTTTATATTCTCAGAAACATTGCAGACATTGAATTTGTAACATAAAACCATCTTTCAAAGACAGTCTCCGGAGATCAATGGCTTCATTCACAAGTTCCACCAGCCGTTTATAGACATGATGCGATACTTCGGGAAAATCAGAAATTAGAAAAAGGAGAGTTTTAATTCACTGAGTCAGCCCTGGTGGCCAAACCAAACAAGGATGTCAGGCATAGCAAAGTCAGGCCACACCCATGCTAAGACAAGCCTTGCATAAGACATTAGCAATGTAGTTCCTTCAGTATTGTGTAAACATGCACCCATCATGGACAATGGGGATTCAATCATCCAAATGCAAGTTTCATATAACATTTGAAAATCAACTGAATTGGCCACATCCAAAGAATAAGTATGTTCCTGCGACCATCTCCAGATACATCTTTAAAAATTAACAAAAGTAAATGCCAATAATGACTTTCAAAAACTCTTAGCAAGCTAGAATTTGAAAGGAACAAGATTCAAAGAAATCTTTGAATGGTAATTTGGACAGCTTTCCCTCGACTGTCAAGGGTGAGGTACTCTTTGGTACCACTTCTGTTTTACCTTAACTGCCCGATTTATCCAGGGCGGTGTCATGCAGAGCAGAAAAAAAAGTTGTGAGGACTAAGAAGAATATGTTGATGTATTTGTGAATGAGTTACTGGATCAGAGTCAATGCAGATGAATAAGACACATTGACCAGGAGCAGTTAGAACGTAGCCTTTATGAGGCAAGCACTCTCCATTTAGAATAGCTTTGAAATAGCAAACACCTCATGATGCTTCACAACCTCTTTGCATAAAAACGTTATTCAGAACTTAAAGGAGATCTAAATAAAAGGAGAGATAGTCCAGCCTGTGTTCACAAACTGAAGACCTAATTATGAGGATGTCAGTTTTCACTAAATGTACCTGTGGTTTCAGTGCAACTCTCTGTTTCCCAGCAGTGTTTTGTTTTTGTGAGTTAATTCTAGAATTTATTTGAAAATCCAAAGCATCAAGAATAACCAAGACAATCTTGAAAGAAAAGAACACAATTAGTAAAAATTTTCTTCTAGCTACCAAGACTTTATGGAGTCAAATCAAGAACAAGCAGATACGGAAAGAGAAACTTGGCCAATCACATTACGCAAAAATATCATTCCAAATGATGTATGGAAGTAGACAGAAGTAGAGTTAATTAAAGGGAAATTTAAGTATCTGGAAGAACTAACTTCCTCCATCCTTCCCTCCTTCCCTCCTTCCCTCCTTCTCTCCTTCCTTCCCTCCCTTTCCTCCTTCTCTCCTTCCTTCCCTCCCTTTCCTCCTTCCTTTCTTCTTGTTTGAGAGACATGATCTCTTGTAGTACACTCTGGCCTTGTGTTTCCTATGTAGAGGAAGATACCTGGAGCTACCACTTTCACAGGGCTAGGACTGCAAATGTGAACCCCTATGGCCAGGAGAGAGAAGAGACTGTCAGTCTCAGCCAGGCTCAGTCCCTACCAGGAGAGAAAATTTATTATCAAAATACTTAGTGAGAAAGCTCTTTGGGAACAGACATAACAGGAGACAGACAGACGATACTATGGTTGCATTCAGGAGTATATACAGAAGATCATAGTCATTTGTTGCTGCAAATACAAATGATTTTTGGATGTGGCTTTTATATAGTTGTTTAGACAGTCTCTGGGTATGAAGACTATATATGTGTATGTGTATATTGATTTTCCTTTAAAATCATAGGCTTTACTTTTTTTCTTCTTAAGTCTGTTGTACAGTTGTGGGATGATTCTTTTTAGGATTAGTCGGTGTCTGGTTAGTAAAGATATCCATCGTGTTGTTTTATAAGGGACAGAGAAAATTTTCAGTTCCTACAGACTCTACTATGAAGAAAACATTGATTTGAATGTTTCTTATACAGTTCTCTGAGCACTAATTTTGATTTCTCTCCAAACTCATTCTCTGCCTCCCCTTTCTGCTATTTTCTTTGCTTATTATACTCCCATAGAAATTTCAAGACAAAATAGCCCTGCAATTATATGTTGTGGCTGTTCAATAATTGCGAGCACAGTGCTTGAATGTTTCACACAATGAGTCGGTACAAAGACAGGACTCTTTCAGGTCATCTTTGCAGATATTTGTCATCAGACAGATGTAAATATAGCCATCTGGGAAAATAGTTTTTGGAAAGAAAGCCAGTTTGAAAGGGGCTGAATAAGAGTTGCCAGAACCTTACAGTCCACAAACTCACTAGGAAATAGGAATCACAAAGCACAAGAACACATAGAAGCAGCATTTGTTCATGCTGAAATGAAAGAAGAGCTGTGGGAAGGAAGCTGGGGAGAGCAGGAGGCGCAAGCTTTGCTTGGAAATCTAAGAACTAAAGCATCGGTGTGAGCAAGCAGCCTACTTAATTACAGAACTGGTGAGAGCCAGCAAGCTGCTCTCTGAGCAAAGCTGAGGGACAATGTGAAACCACTGTATGCATGGAGATGGACACAGCCTTCTAGAAGGAAAACTTAAGGAAAATAGAGGTGAAATTTGGCAAGTGTTTTCTTGAAAATCTGTAGAGTCTGTTCTTTGTAACAAAGAGATAGTATATTAATCTTTAGAAAGCTGAACTTTTGGTATTTTTTTGTGTTTTTTATTTAACAAGGTAACTTAGAAGACAGGACTGAAAAACCAATCACCACAAAGAAAAACACTTGAGAAATGTGGATAGAAGTTGTCAGAGGTGAGGAGTCTATGCCTTTCTTAAAAACATCTAGCATTAAGCAGAAATTATAATCAAGACCACAATGTCATGTAGTTGGGATGACTATCGGTTAACAGGGTTATCTAGTCTGAGGAGAAGAAAAAAAAGAATGGCAGAAATGCACACAGAGACTTGTGGCTTGAACAACAAAACAATCATCACTGTTCAGCAGAGACTTGCTTTAGACTCAAAGACACAAACAGGTGGATGTAAAAGAGCAAAATGAGCAAGAGATCTGAAATAACTACATTAACATAAGAACTGACCTTTAATACAAAAACTGCTATTCAAGATAAAAGGATCAATGCGCGAAGAGGATAAGCCATTGTAAGTCTATATGCACCTAACAACAAAGCATCACGATGTAAAAAACAGAGACAGCATTGAAGCGAGTTAGGCAAATCAATACACTGTTGGAAGCTTCAATACTCCATTTCCAATAATGGTTAGAACAACTGACAGAGGCCACTAAGGAAATAGAAGGTATAAATAACAGTGTCAAATAACTAAGCCTTTCGAATGGCAATAGGATCCTGTAACCAGCAATAGTAGAAAAGGCTCTTCTCAAGTGCCTTATAAGTTCAGCCATACAACAAGCCTCCTTGAGCTTACAACTGAGCTCATATAAACTTTGTGCTGCCACCTCAAAGGGATTAAATTAGAAAACAAGCACACAATTTGGAAAAAAAAAAATCACAAATATGTAAAATAAGAAAATATTCTTAAACAACCAATATGTCAAAGAAAAAGATCAACTTAGGGAACATTTTGAGATGAATGGAAAAAAAAAAACCCCACAACATGCAGGGCTGGTGAGATGGCTCAGGGGTTAAGAGTACTGGCTGCTCTTGCAAAGGACCTAGGTTCAATTCCCAACACCCACATGGTGACTTACAACAGTCTAGAACTCCAGTTTCAGGGAATCTGATGCCCTCTTCTAGCACTGCATGACAAGAGTGCACTTACATGCATGCAAGTAAAACATTCATATACATAAAAATAAGTATATAAATTTAAAAAATTTAATGACATACCAAAATCATGAGATACAGCAGAAGCAGTGCTTGTAAGTTTATTGACATTGGTAGCTCTGCTTGATGAAGCATTGTCTCTAATCAATAGCCTCGTCTTTCATCTTAGGAAACCACAACACAAACAGAAAATGAAATCCAAAGCAAAAAATAAGGAAATCATGAAGAATAGAAACATAATAGAGAAAACCACTCAGCAAACACAGCCGAGTGTCTCCACGTACCAGCCATCATGAGGTATAGCTGCCATTGTGGGTGACTGTCTTCGTGCTTTCTTCCTGTCATACCTTGCTGAGCACCAAAGACTTCCCTTCAGGTGGACAGACTGTAGTGTGCCAACAAGGTGTTAAAGGTCTTCATGTTCCAATGTGCTAAGATAAATGAGCTCTGAGGACAGTCATTGAGGTGGGTGCAGTCTGATGGACACTGGCCCATGTCACAGACGGCAAGCAATCTGACCTCCATGCTGGGAGCCAGGCTAGGACTCCCCAAAATTGATTTTTGTCCTCCATGATGGCTTTTGTAACCTTTTCCAACTCAGGCTTTGATTGAACCAGACCCTAGTAGTTTCCAGACTAAATGGATTTCAGAAGTTTGAAAAGGCTGCACTGTTTGAAAAATGCACACCCTACTTGTAGCTACAGAGGGAACCCTCCTCTTCATCCAACTACACTCTAAATATTGAAATGTCATTTTCATAGTTAATATAGTTTTTCCAGAAGGGTTATTTTTCAAAATTGATCCACATTAGGAGAAGTACAGTCTCTTCTTATTAAAAACAAAAACATTTCTTTGCATTTGAAATGAACCAGTGTAAGAAGTAAGATTTTGTTGGTGGGGATATGAATAAACATGTCAACTGTCACTTGTCTCTCAGGCTGTTCTTGTTGATGGTTGTCAGTGGCATCCTGTTATTCTATTGAACAGAGAAAGGACTTGCCTTCTAAGGTCTGGTAATATCTCTGGAATTAAGTCAGAAACGGGCAGCCTACACTTGGACCTCAGCTAACTACCACAATGTCTAACAGCCTACTGAAAGAAACACTCTCTGGTGGCAACGAGCTAGAGCCTCCCTTGACCTGGAGGCTCCCTGTACTTAACTCTGAATTTGATTGTAGTTCATGTCTTATATTGTTTTGGTGTCTTGTGATCTGATAGGAAGTATCTATCTTGCAAAGTTTTGTTTAGTTTTAAATTTTGTCTTAAGTTATAACATACTTACAGTCAAGTTTTTACATCTTCAGTGAAAACCCAGTAAGCATTTATGTACGTTCACGTCTGTTTAACCACTTTTATGGCAAGACAGGGAGCAATCCAGCACTTCAGAAAGTTCCCTTGTGAGCTTTGGTCTCTAAGGCAGTGCTATTCATCTGACCCCTGTGACAGAAACATGGGGTTGGGAGTCCATAGAGAGATAAGTTCTCAGAGCATCTGTCTTTTAGGATTTCTCCAGGATAGTCTAGCATAAAGTATATGAGAATCTAGACCTTTCCAGTATGTGATGTGGTCACAGACAACCATCCCTGAATCATCATGATAGCTAGAAGTAGAGAGGTGTTTAATAAAATGTTTTTTAAAGGTTTTTATACCAGTGTGTTATGAAAAGAAGATATTGAGGAGAGAGCTTATTTCTTAGCTATTTCAACCTCTATTTTATTTTTGTCAATAAAATAAATATTTATTCTGTAGTTCATTTAATAAGGCAGTTAGTTTTTACTGAACACCTGTCATGTGCCAGGATCCAGAAGAGACCTGGAGGCTGTTGTGTCCACCACAGCTACTGGAATCTGTATGGCAGGCATTGCCAAGGACATTGTATCACACAGCGGGTTTTGTCACCCACACTTTCAAGTCTGTGACTGCATTTGCAGCTTTCTCTTTGCTTATGACATTTGCACTTCTCATCTCAATGCTTCAATAATTCTCCACACCCTTTACATCCTTGCAGCCAGTAACTATGTTGCTTACTTAAGAAAAATGAACTTGGAGTTGTAATGCCTTAAGAAATATGAGTCAAAGGGTATATATCATGGCTATGCATTTTTCTTTTTTCTTCTTTTTCTTTGTGATCATTTATGTGTATGTGTGTGCATGTGGAAGAAGGAGGTCAGTCTCCAGTGCCATTTTTCAGGGGCTTCCCTGAGGGCCTTGGGCTCACTGAATGGGCTCAGCTGGCTGCTGAGCATAGCAAGGCTCAGGGATCTGCCTTCTACTGCCCTACAACTGTGATTCCAAGTATACTATGACACCTACTTCGGGGAGGGTTGCTGAGGAATCAAACTCAGATCCTCTTGCTTGCATGGCGAACACTTTCCTGACTCGGCCATCTCCCTAGCTCCTGACTTCTCTATGCATTTTCTAACCATGGCTTGCAAAGGAGTGACAGATGAAAGATTGCTTTGGAGTAAGGGGCAATGTGGCATGAAAGAAAAGGAGGCATTTGCCTGAACATTGGAATCCTCAGAATGAAGTCCTTGAACCTATAATAAGCGAGGAATGTAGTTTTTATCATCTATTAGTTGTAGATTGTATGAAAACTTTGCCTACTTGCATAGGTTGCATAATGTCCAACACAAAAAACTCAATAAGAGAATTCTGGAGCCCAGTTGGATTCGTTCTGGCTTGAGAAAGCAGGTCCTAAGACGAGGAGGGTTAACTTGTCTTGCCAATGGACCAAGAGAACAAATGTGGAAGGAGAGAAAGCACTGGGCCAGAGCTGAAGTTGGAGTGTTCCATGTCTCCAGGTTGTTGAATGCTTGCGCTCTAGTCTCAGAACATGGAGAATCTGTTTAAGCTTTCCAGCAATTCTCTAGAAAAACTACCATTACTTTTGTATATCAGAAGAGGCTGAAGGTCTTCTGTAGATCACACAGCTAGTTACTTAACCATGTGTCATGTTGTTCCCATGTCTACACCTCTGTTGAGCATGCACACAGAGTTAAGGCTGTGTGTAGACCCAGCAAGAAAACATCATCTACAATAGTTTATGGGCCTCATAAGAAACCAGAACTGCTAACACCTTGATCTTGAACTTACTGTCTGTGGAATAATGAGAAACAAGTATCTGCTGTTTAAACCACGCAGTCTGTGGTATTTTATTGTGGTATCCTTGTTTGTTGTGGGGCTCTGGAGCATCACAAAGGTGGCCATTGTGGCTGACATTCCTTTACGGTGTGACCTGGGTAAGCCTGTCCTCTGCTTCTGGGACACAGGCTTCCCTCCCATGAGACAAGGATCTGACTAGTTGCCTTCTCTGAAATTCCCTTTGGAACTGTGGTGCTGTAAATTCAATGCCGCGAGTCGCTACAGTCTCAGCTCCCTAGGGAAACGTGTTGGTTAGTTTTTGTCGTCTTGGCATAAACTTGAGTCATGGGGAAAAAGAACCTTAGTTGAGGCATTTCCCCATCACTTGGCCTGTGCGCACATCTGCGAGGTGTTTTTTTTTTTTTTTTAAGATTTATGGAATTTCTTTTTTATTGATTTTTTTGTGCATATTTCATACAGAACATCTCAAACAATCTAAATCATCTTTATACCCCCATCCCTACTGATACCCTCCCATAGCCTCCTCCTGGAGCCCATATACGCTGTCATCACTGTAATTGTCCACTGTGTTGTCAGTGCCCCAAGCTGTTCCCTAGTGCAAATCCAACCGCTGAGTCTAGTCAGCCTATCTAGAGTCCCTTGTTTTAGAAAGATCAACTTTTCTTCATCTAGCAGCAAACAGTTGCCAACCTTCCTGTAGATAAGATTGGGGTCTGCTGTTCATTTTCCCAGTTCTATGCTGAGTTACTGTCTGCCTGGGTTTGTGAGGCATTTCCTTAATTGTCAAATGATGTAGGGAGACCTAGTCCTCTGTGGGCAGTGCCATCACTGGGCAGGTGGGCCTAGGGTTGTATAATAAAAGTAGCTGAGCAATCTAGGGAGAGCAAGACAGTAAGCAGAATTCCTCCATGGTCTCTACTTTGGTTTCTGCCTCCAGGTTCCTACCTTGAGTTTCTGTCTTGACTTCCCTCTACGATGGACTATGAGCCATAAAGTGAAATAAACCCTTTCCTCCCCGAAGTTGCTTTTGGTCAGTGATTCATCACAGCAACAGAAAAGTAAGTAGGACAGGAAGAACTGGACAAGATAACTCAGAGTACTTTGCAAACTTTCTGGATTCATCAAGTCCAGCTGTGGATGATCAACAAATGTTTGTTGAAAGGATGGACAGTTGGAAAGATAAACCCCACCAAATCTATCTAGCACCGTCTAGCCAGAGAGAACTCTGATATGAGTATACAGAATAGTGAACTATTAATGACCACCAAAAATTACTTAGAATTTCTCTAATCAACTTTTTAACATAAGCATGATTTTGTAAATAAGGAAACTGAAGTAGAGGAAGGCTAACTATTTTGAGAATCCCCATGCTGTTGTGCTGAGGGGACTTCAGACAATCTTGAATTCTGAGCTATTAGTATGACTGCCCCGTGCTAAGGTCAGGATTCAGCAATACCCGGAGCTTTCGGTGGTAGACTCTCTGTGCTTTGTGAATTTGCTTTCTTTCCCTCCTCAATTTCCTGATGCCTGCATCTCATAAAAGGATTAGCAGGGTAACATAAAGTAAGCCTATTCTGAAAGAAAATTAAGAATTTCTAGAAATTTCCTAGTTAGCAGAAGATGCAGTTTGCTGGGTTAAGTATTCAGCCTGGTCTAAAAGGTACAGGGCCACTAATAGATCTATTTGCCTGTTTGTTCATCTGATTCTATCTTGGATGGAATTCATCCACTGGCAGGTGAAATTCAAATCATCTCACCTGCCTCTCAGTGGTCCTGGCTGGAATTGAGTAAGATGTCCTCATATTCGTATCCAATGTGATGCACCTTGCAGTCCTTTGACGACTAGAAAAGGCCATGTTTTGAGTAGATAGACTCCAGTATTGTTTGTCCCATTTTCTCCTCTGGCTTCATGAGTCACAGGGGGAGGGTGGAGAGTAATCAGGGTCTATACGGCTGATACTGCTGTGGACCCAGGAAGGCAACACATGGCTTTGTACTGAGGCAAGTCACCTTACATGCCCAAGTCAAATGTTTATCTTATAACACAAATGCATCCTAAGCTCTTCCTGGGAGAAGTGAGCATACAAAGCTAACTTCAGGCTGCCTTCCATGGCCTGCAGAGGCTCAGGCTAAACGGAAATACTCTGTGGCTCCCCTGTTTATTGAATCTGCTATTTCTGAATTCCATAAAGATTTCAAATCATTGTAGCCCACTGTTATCCATATCCAGTCAGTGAAACTTCCCTGCTCACACTTGAACTTCTTGCTGTTATCCTTGAACAATTTGTACTCTCCCTCTGGCCATCCACTACTAACCTACTTTCTAAAAGTCCATTTTGTAAAAGCCAACTCCTCAGAATTAACTAGGGAATTTTGTAGATCTACAAATTCCAGGGCTCTTTGGCTGACAGTGAGATAACCTTAGAGCAGGATGGAAGACTGTTAAAACAAGTATTTTCCCATGACAAAAAAACTGGTAAGCTGTCCAGAGAGGGGACCCAGTGGTTGGGACAGTAGGATAAGGAGGCTTTGCACTGTGTGCCTTTTTCAATAGTTTGGATTTGTATCTGTTGAGTGTATCATTAATTCTGAGAAAATAAATGAAATTCAAAATGAAGGCACAAATAAATGCACAGAAGCATATCCCTAGGTGATCCTGCTGCATGGCAGGCTTGAGAATCATGGTGTTAATTCATCACAAGGGGGGAAAAGAAATCCAAATTGCTTAGCTCATTTATCCATCTTCTAGAGTAGACTCAGCCTTGGCTCCACAGTGTTTAAAATGGGCACTAGATGGAGGAAACACAGTAAATAGTTCTTGAATTTAGAGCAGTCTTTATGTGTTCCCTGTAACAGGCTGTGGTGACTGATGGTCTGCGGTTTCTTTGTGTACTTACATATTTACCTATAATGTGGAGAGTCAGAGCACAATACCTTGAGTGATTAAACTCTAATTTTGAAGATATCTAGCACTGGAGTGGGCTTCGTCATAGCTGGACCAAGGGGTGATGGGGTTCCTGTTCTGATCCTGTTCCTTAAAATATATAGAGGCCATTGAAGATGCATTTAGAAAGGGTGTTGGACCATCAATATTCAGAGTTCTCTATATGGGGGTGTGTGTGCTATATATAGAAAAGACAAGGGAGCATTCATGGAAGAGGAGTGTCTATGGTGACCAGGGGAGGACAGAGAAGTAGTCATGGAGCAGGAGTGTACATAATGATCAGGGTCATAAGGACAGTCAGGATTTCAGTGACCATGCTGTCATGGGAAAGTTGGGCTTGGCGCTTAAGGCAGGTAGGGTTATGAGAATGACAAAGTACAGTGTGGGAAAAGGCTGTGAGCAAAAAGTAGGTGAGTCTTTTGGGGAGATTGGGGGTGGCTAGCCATGGAACAGGAGAATGAACAGACACAGACTACACAACGCAGCAGGTGGGAGGAAACAATGCAAAATATGAAGTCTTTGACATGACACATACACACAAAATTATAATTATTATATCATTATAATTTTTAAGTCCTGCCTGGGAAAATTACGTGAATTATGGCCCTGAAGGCAACCTGGGCTGCTAAAAATAGCAACTAATATGTCTCAGAGCTTGTTGCAGAAGCTGTACTGTGCAGGGGAAACCAGGATCTCCTGCAAAAGAATAAGTTCCTGGGACACTGTCAACCACGATTTGATGTTGAGCCTGCTGTGAATAATGAGAGAGCTTTGAGTGGGGAGAAGATAAAGATAATCATTCCTTAAAGACGTGTGGAAGCAGAGAAAATAACGGTTTTCTCCTCTCCGATGTAACAAAGAAGGAGAGATGGGTGATGATAAAGGGCGGCCCAGGATGGGGTGGAGGATGTGAATGGCAGAAACTGATCCTCTGACAATTGTATCTCCACTAGGGCTCAGAGGCATAGCCAACCTGGACTTTTCTTCCACATTCTCAGCTCAGTAAATCCATCTTCTCTCCCTTAAGTGCTTCCTGCTGAGACTTTGTTGGGGGGGGTTCTTCCACCTACTTCTGAAAGCTGTCAACTAGTCAGACTATGATCAGTGTCAGTATGCTTCCTATAAAGCAGAGGAATACTAGCTACATGAGCGTTGGTGCTAATGAGAAATAGAGCAAAATAAAGTGCTTCATAAGCCAGTGCTATTTCCCCACAAATGTTTTGAGGGAGGAAATAGGAAGAAGATCACACAAAACTATCTACTTTCAGAGTCAGTCTCATTCCTCCAGGACAGCAAAGGAACCTGGCCCAGGCTGAATCATCCTTATAAGCTGCAGTGCCCAAACTGGATACACTCATTCACCTGCTTTGAAGACTAAGCAGGGATTTAAAGGTGCAAGCTGCCTCTTGATGTAACCTGATGCAAAATGACCTCTGCTTTCCAGCACAAGGCCTTAAAAATCAAATCATACTCCCTAACAGGATTTAGATTTTTTTTTCTTTTCTGCCTTATTTTTAATGTTCACATTCCTATTAATAGTTCTTTGCATGGGAGATGGGGAGGACTATAGAAAAGGTGCTTTCCATGGTGACTGGAGCCCATACTGTTTCTCATTCCAGCTGAGTGGTACCCGGTCCCCTAAACCCCCTTCCCCACCCCCACAAGCTACTGCATAGCTACTTTTCTGCAGCTAGGCCTCTAGGAATCTGTCAGATGTGAATTTACAGGGGAAAAATTGCTGGGCACAGCCTAGGACCAAAAGAGTTGAGTGGACATTGCTTAAGTGAGGGATTAAAACACCTAGGGAGAGGACTCATGGAAGCAGGAACTCCAGGTTGAATGTAGAGCCTCCTTACATTTTGTTCCCCAGATGTATCACTTGCCTGTGGGTTCCAGACATAAACAACTACGGAGCCTTAATAGTCTGGGCAACTGGTTTACTGTGTGTTCAGGGACTGTATTTTTGAATAGTGTTGATGCAGAAGCACAACTATCATCTCAAAGGAGATAAGAGTTTATTCTGGAGCCAAATATCAGTGACCATGACCTTGGAACACAGATTTAGGTCACCCCACATTTCATGTTCCAATGGAAGCAGTTTCATGAGGTTTTTATAGTAACAAAACAAAGAGAGCCATAAATCAAGGCACCTTTCAAATACATCAGTGGGTATATTTGGAAGGTGCGTTAGAAGAGAGCAGACTTCTGCTATAGGCCTTAGATACCGTCTGACAGCATCTTTTGCCTTTGAGCTGGTGGAAGCTAGTGGTCCGCTAAGTGAATACATCTCAAAAAGTATTTATCTGTTAGTCACAGGATGCTAGACCAGACACACAAGAGGGGAACGATTGGCTATTTAGGAGATTAAAGTTAGCGCAATATAAACTGTAATTAGGCTCTGGGCCTGCACCTTTCCAAAGTCTCCTAAACATTGAAGTTCTAATCTGTTGACCAGCCCTGCAGAAAGCTCAGTTTGAAGATGCAGGATTTGTTTTCTTCCTGGGGCCTTTCATTCACAATAGTAGTCACAGTTATTACGGAGTTTCTCCTGCCTCTTAAATTCTTTCACAGGTGACAGTCCCAACCATGTTAATGGTAAGTTTTCTGCTGCTTCATGCAAAGAGCCTTAAACATGCCTGTACGAAGCTGGCATCGAACTGGTAAAGTAAAATGATTCAGGGGCTGTTAATTACCACCTCCCAAATATGTGTTCTGCAAGTTCATTTTCTTGTTTTGATCAAGAAGTAGAGAGTTTTATCTAAGTTGGAGTGCTAGAAATTCAGTGCCCCGCAGACTAAACAAGAGGCTAAATAAAGTAAGAGCATTCATTGGTCTTCAGACTTTGAGTGAAGGCTCAATGCTGTATTCCCAGGTCAAACTGAATGGGAACTTACTAAACACTACCTGGAAAGCTGGATTCTCTTCCTCAAGGGTCTTGATTTGGTTCCTTGCCAAATGGGGTGATCGCTATCTATTACATGGGAAACTGAGGCTCCCTTTGGGGGTTCTTAGCCTCATTAATAAAATAATTTAGAAATGGACTCAAGGAAGCTCAGGGATACTTTTATTAGAGTTAAAGAGTAAAACATAGTATAGGCTAGGTAAAAATCCCAGCAGCCACAAGGGAAGAGAGATGGAAAAAGTCGTGTCTTTCAAGCTAGACACCCATAGAAATGACAGCTTATTAAGGAAGGAAAATGCAAGAGCAGAAGTGGAGGAAAGAGCCTGAAAAAGCATCCAGGCACGTGGTGTGTGGTCTTTGATAGCCCTCCTTCCTGCTTGTTTTCTCCTTTGTTCTTCCTTAAGATGAGCCCCAGACAGGAAGGACTTCCCATCTGTGAACCGGCATGTTGCACAGGTTAGCCTTAATGTAGCTTCTGAGATCCTTCTCTCCTACTGGAACCAATCTGGACAGTGAGAGTTCACATTCCCACTCATTAATGCTATGCAAATGCCTTAACTGAACTCAAGGAAGAGTTCACTTTTTTATTTTAATTTTATTTTATGTGTGAGTGTATTTCCTGCATGTATGTGAGTGCATCACGTCATGCCACAGAGGTCAGAAGAGGGCATCCGATTCCCCTGGAACTGGAGTTAAGGACAGTTCATAGCCACCATGTGGGTGCTGGGAATCGAACCCAGGTCCTCTGCAAGAGCAGTCAGTGCTCTTAACCACTGAGCCATCTCTCCAGCCCCAGATTTCACATTTTATTTCAGCTATTTTACCTATCTTTATGCCAAAAGCTGGGTGTGGTGGCGCATGTCTTTAATCCCAGCACTTGGGAGGCTGAGGCAGGTAGATCTCTGTGAGTTCAAGTCCAGCTTGGTCTACATAGCAAGTTCCAGGCCAGCTGGGGCTTAGGGAGACCATGTATGAAAAAGACAGTTTTTTTTTTAAAAAGGGCCTTTTTATATTGTTTAATTAAAATAAATATATTTAACTCTTTTATTTCTCTAATTTTTTTGCATGTTCCAAGGAAATTATTTTTCTTTTTCTAGATATGAAACTTACACCATTCTAGAAATTAAGCTTTTGAACAAAAGTACACAGTACAGAGATGTGAGGGGCAGCACTGGCCTAATTCCTGTGGATTCTCAAATCTCCAGCTGGGGGTCTCCTTAAACTGAGCAGGATGTGGGTGCCAGAGATAAGGAAAGGTAAAACAAGGAAGTGAGCAGAGCCAGGACAGGAAGCAGCCTGCCCACCCCCCGCCCCCTTATAATATAGGGCCTCCCTGCTGGCCTGGAACTTACTATGTAGACTAGGCTGACCTCCATCTCACAGGGATCTGCCTCTTTCTGTCTTCTGAGTGCTGGGATTAAAGGCATGTACTACTACCATGCCTGGCTGGCTGCCCGTTTTTGAAGGGTATAAAATATCAGAAGAGATAGATCTGAGAAATTGTAACAGTTCTGATCCATTCTTCATTCAGGGAACCAATTACACGTTAAAATAAGTGACAAAGGGTGTGAAGGCCAAATCTGTACCAAGCTAATACGGGTAAAGTAAAAGCAACAAACAAAACCTACAAACAGCAAACAACGCACGCGCGCACACACATACACACACACACACACACACACACACACACACCCCACACAGATGAACATAAGGAGGCATGCCTATAATCCCAGTGCTCTAGGAGTCTGAGGCAGTGGGATCATGAGTTTGAGGACAGCCTGGCTACATGGTGAGACCATTTCAGAACATAGATGGGTGGATGGATAGACAGGTAGATAGATGATAGATAGATTAGATAGACAGACAGACAAATAGAACAGAGTATCATTCCTTCAAACAGTAAAAGCATGCCAGAAAGGTGTGTTCTGTAAACAGAACAAAACTGAAATCTATGATTTCAACACAAACTGAAAGATATAAAACATTAAAAAGCAATACAAATTAGAATTAGATAAACTCAGAGCTTTCGTGATAAAGATTAGGAAAGAACTCTAAATGACATTTACAAAATGTTGTCTTCCTATGAATTTGTCTTCCACTACTACATGACTAGAAAGACATGGGGCTGAGCACTGGTGGTATATGTCGACCGTGGAAGCGCCTGTAAAATCAGAACCAAGGCAACATTGTTGTTTACCATTGCTATGTGCTATGACAGTGTGCAAACATAGAACTCCAACAAATATAGACAGGAAGGGGCAAGGCATGTAAAAATAATGCTCATGTTTAATGTAATCTTGTTCTCACCACTATTGATGTCGGTACCAGCACTGTTAACCGATAAGGTGGTAGATAGAAAATAAATGAGAAAACCCAGGACTAATGATGGGATAGCCTCTACCACGCCTAGTGTTTGTGAGAACCGAGACTTGAGGAAGGGAGAGAGAGAAGATGCACATGGGGTGTACAGAAGGCTAAACCAAAGTTTGCTAGGAAGACTCTCAATGGGAAAATGCAAAGGAGATACATGAAGTCTTGTGGGCTGAGTGTGTGTGTGTATGTGAGTGTGTTTATGTGTGCGTGAGTGTATGTGTGTGAGCATCTGTGAGTGTGTGAGTGTACATATATACCTGTGTTTATGTGAGCCTGTATATATACATATTTGTGTACATGTGTTTATGTGTATGTGAGTGTGCATGTACGTATGCGTGTATATATGTGTACAAGTGTAACTATGGGTGTATGTGTGTGTTTATGGGAATCTATGTGTATGTATCTGTGTAGATGTATTTTCAAGCATATGTGTATCTGTGTATGTGTATATATGTGTGTGTACATATGTGTATCGTGTGTGCATGTGTACCTGTGAGTGCGTATGTGTGTTTATGTGAGTCTATGTGCATGTGTCGGTGTGTGCACGTGTGTCTGTGAGTCTGTGTCTATCTGTGTATGTGTGTGAGTGTGCATGTGTGAAAATGTGTGCGAATGTGTATCTGTGTATTTACGTGATGTGTGTATGGGTATTTATATATGTGTGTATCTATGTATGTTGTGTGCATGTGTTTATGTGTGTATGAGTGTAAGTGTGCATGTATATGTGAGTGTATATGTGTGTACATGTGTATCTGTGTGTATATGTGTTTTTGTATGAGTCTGTGTGTACGTATATGGGTATGTATCTATGTGTATGTGAGTCTATGTATGTATATGTGTGTATATCTGTATGAATTTGTATGTTTGTTTATGTGTATGTGAGTCTATGTGTGCATGTGTATGTCGCTGTGTATATGTGTATATATGGTATATATGTATGTGTGTATCTGTGCATATGTATTTGTGTATATAAGTTGATGTGTGTATATGTGCATGTATGTGAGTGCGTCTGTGTATGTCTGTGTGTGTGTTTGTGTGTCACCATACATTTTCTAGCTCTGTGTGACAATGAAAATGCTTGGTGTCATGAGCACTGCAATAGCAGAGATCTGGGACCCAGACTGCAGCTTTGAAATAAAGTTCCCCACTAAAAGACAGCTAGACCTATTTATTTATTTATTTATTTATTTATTTATTTATTTATTTATTTTCTGTGTTTGCATGTTTATGTGTGCACATGTCGGGGGGTGTGAGTGTACCTGCACATGTGTGTGCCTGTATATGGAAGCCAGAGCATGATGGTCTCTCTATCACTCTCCACCTTATTTTTTGAGAGAGTCTCCTACTATATCTGCAACTTGCAGACTGGCTAGACGGACTGACCAGCAAGCTCTAGGGATTCTTGGCTCCCCTTCCCCGATCCCAACACCGAGATTACAGAAATGGACCAATGCACCTTACTCAGTTTTTTAAAAGATATTTTTGTTGAGCTCCCGTACATTTTATACAACAGTTCTTAATCAAATTAAGACCACTTTCTCCATCCAAACGCCTCCCAGGCCTCATGTATTCTGTCATACATGTTAAGTTCCATCCAATCAAGCATTTTACTCAAACGTCCTTCAGTGCAAGTTCATCCACTGGAGTCTATAGTCTGTCTAGAGATCTTAAGGAAGGTTCACTGTCCCTCACCCAACAGTAATCAGTCTCCAGAAGTTCTTTGTCTAGGGCTGACACACTGCCCATTTCCCTCTCACCACTGTGGGCCCTTGTCTGATTGAGTTAGCATGGATCTTGTATAGGACACCTGCCACAAGTTGACATGAGCAAGCTCCCAGTGGCCTCATAGCCTGTTTTCCTATGTTCATGGACCAACCCTGGTTCTTACAATCTTTCTGCCCCCTCTTCTGCAATGGTCCCTGAGCCATGGGTGGGCAGGGTTTAATATAGGAGTCCTATCCAAGGACACGCACTCTGCAGTTTCTTATTCTTTAAAACTTAGCCGGTTGTGGCCTTCTGTGTGTATTGCACTCTGTTGTATAAGGAAGCTTCGCTGGTGAGAGTTGAGGGACGCACTAATATTCTCCTCACCCCCTGTTGTACCATGTTCCATGAGCCGTAGATGTAGAGGTTCTACTGTAGATGTGCCACCTAGGCCTGGGCATCTCTCAGATGTATATTCTCTGTGTGTGACCAAGTTGTGGAACTCTGCAGTAGCCTCTATCTGGTGCAGAAGGAAGCTTCTTTGATGGGTGATGTACTGCACACTTGTCTGTAAATATAAGGATCCATATTTAGCATATGGTAAGAAATTTCATTTGTCTAGACATGACAGAGATATGGTTTTCTCCAGGATCTATAACCTCTCCAATCATGTATATTTGACTATATTTATAGTGCCACCCATGAGTTCACTCCCATTGAGAGGGCTTTAAATCCAATTAGATTACTGTTGATTACCCACCTCAGATAACAGTGCCACTACTGCACCAGTAGAGGTCATTTTCAGTGCCAGTCATTATGTTTAATTAGTTTTAGTACTGAATTGAACCACTGATTGATTTCCTCCATTAGCAGCTTGCATAGTATCCTCTAGAACTATGAGAGCTAATTTCCAGGGAGAAGGCTTCCAGGTCAGTTCCAACTCCATTGCTCCAAGTCCTGTGTCTGAATTATGACCTGTCTTCAGCAGTAGAATCTTATCTTTGAGTTCTAGGAAATAACCAAGGGCTCTGGCAATAGCTTCTGCTATTTTGGGAGTCTCTTGGACTACCCTGACCAACCACCCAAACGGAGGTCTCTCCTGTCTGGCACTGTGTTCCATGCCATACAGCCCCCAGGTATACAAATGCACTAATGTTCAGACACTGTATACGTATTTATCAGGGGATTCCCAAATCAATACATTTCCCTCTGTCTTCCTACATTACCTATGATCCATTCATCTCTCCATCCTCCCCCTATTCAACATCCTTCCTCCCACCCCGGTTCAAGTGTCCCCATTATCCCCATCCTTCCCCATTACCCCTCTCCTGAGTTCCCTCTTCCCCTACCCTAATGGTCCTCTGCATGGCCTTCCCTTCCCCCTCCCAGCTGAATACTCCCACTCACCCCATAACATTTGTTTCCTGCTATCCCCCTCTTTCCTCTATTTTGAGCTTTTTCTTTCCCTTTACCTACGTGTTTCCTTTCCATTTTCCTGGCTCCTGGTGTTACATCAGGATATATAGTCACATATAAGGGATTTCTGCTATGAGCTGCAAATGAGGGAGAACATACACTGCTTGCTTTTCTGAGTTTGTGTTACTTCATTTAATATAACAGTCTATAGTTCCATCCATTTACCTGCAAATTTCATAATTTCATCCTTTCTTTCAAGTAGAACTCCATTGTGTAAATATACTACATTTTCATTTTCCACTGGTCATCTGAGGGACATTAGATGGTTTCCATCTCTTAGCTATTGTGAAGAGAGCAGCAAAAAACATGGATGTACAGGTATCTACAGAAGGATAAGTTTTGGGGGCATATGCCAAGGAGTGGTATAATCAGATCATATGGTAGATTCATTTTTAATTTTTTAAGAGTGCTCCACAGTGCTTTCCATAGTGGTTGTATGAGTTTGCAATCCACCAGCAGTGAACGAGAGTTCCCCTTTCTCCACATCCTCGCCATCACTTGCTTGCCCAGCTTTTTACGTGGGTGCTGGGGGTCTGACTCAGGTCCTTATGCTTTCACGCACTTACTGACTGAGCCCTCTCTCCAGTCCCTAGTTAGACTGGAGATGATGTCAGCTCCAGACATCGCCCTAAAACGAACATGGATCACTTGTCACCACCAAGGGAGGGCCTTGAAGTCATCAAATATTACTTCAGTCATGACAAAAGATCTTAGGACCTAAGTTAAAGAGGCTTTCACTGGTCAAACATGAGATAAACCGTGTTTCAGTAAGAATAAAAACCATGATGGATTGCAACCCATCAAATATGTTTAAAATCTATGAATTTACAACATTAAAAAAATTAATCACCTCCAGAGGTTGAGAGGAAACCGATTTATTATCTTGAAGTCAGTGAATAAATTAAAGGAATTGAGCATGTTTCTCTCTCACCTTTATGAATTGTGCTAGAAGTTAGTTACAAAACACCACAAGAAGGAGGGTATCTATAAAGATTACAGTCACACAGTGCCTAACCATCTTCTCAGGCTGACCATCGGCGACTTTGAAAACTTGCCTATTTTTCTTTCTTTTCTGCCTCATATTTGGCCTACTAAGCTGGTGCCTGCTTTTCTCGGTGTCTATAGCAATTTGAGACCAGGTACTATGCACACCTTCCTGCAAGCAGAAACCCTCATTTTTGCTCACACCTTAATTACAGTCAAAACAATCTCTTTTTCTTACTCTCTCCAGCAGTTTGGGGTCAGCTTGTAAAGCCAACCCCACTTGCTTCCAAAACTCTCATGATATTTTGTTCCATTCTGTGGAGACAGAGTCATACTATAGCCCAGACTGGTCTGGAACTCGCTATATAGCCTAGGCTAGCCTCAAACTTGTGGCAATCCTCTTGCCTCAGTGCTGAGATGATGAACATGGCTTAAAATCCCCATGTTACATGTGACGATCTTTCTCCCTTCTGGGTACGTGAGGCATTATTGGTCCTGACACATCCATCAGCTTTGAGTGGGAAATCATTTTGTCTCCATAAAATGAAGAGTAGGCTTGTCTGTGACTATTAGATGTTCTCTAGCCTCCAATAAAAAACCTGTCTAGAGCCTGGTATGGTGCTGAATACTTGTAATCTCAGCACTTGAGAGACTGAGGTGGGACGATTACAAATTTCAGGACAGTTTAGGCTACATTAGTAATGTACTGTCTCAAAAATTTGGAAACATTAAAGAATATATTATTGGGGTCAAAAGATAGCTCGGTGGGTAAAGTGTTTACCACACATGAGGACCTGTGTTTGGATCCCTAACACTCACATAAAAAGCTGAGTGTGATCACAAGTGTCTGTAATCTCAACACAGGCAATTAGATTTGTAAAAGGACCCCTGGAGTTTTCTGACCAGCCCAACTGAAATGGTCCAGATTCAGTGAAGAGACCCTGTCTTAAAAAATAAGGTAGAAAGTTATTGAGGAAGACACTTAACAAAAACCACTCGCCTCCACAGGTGCATGCACAGGTGTGTACCCCTACACATATGAAAACGCCCACACGCATATAACAAGAGAGAGGCTCAGCATCAAAGGCTACTGTGGTCATGAGGAGAAAAGCAGATATTGCATGCCTTCTGTAGTTTTTATTTTATTGATATATATTTAAAAAGCAAAGTTGGATACACTTAATGTGTACATTTGATGATTGGATATATATGTATATATATATATCAAATATATATGCATATATAGACATTAGAAAATAATCACCATAGTCAATGCAAGTAACATAAGCGTCACCCCTCCTAGCTACTGTGTTATTTTTGCAGAACACTTAAAGCATTGGCAACCATAATCACATTGCCGTGTATGAGACCCCCTGAGCTTATTCACCTTGTGTAACTGAAGACCCATGAAAGGCTGATGGCAACAGATATTTGTTTAATAAAAGTCTGCATATAAAATGATGTGATTGAGCATTAGGTTGATAGCCAGCCTATCCCCGGAAGGATGTAATACACACATGAGGATGGAAGTTCTTGTGGGAAGGAACACAGTATGTGTTTGATGGGAATCCAGAAGCGAATAGGTAAAAAAAACTTTAACAAAATATGTTGGAATACACTGTGCTAGTAAAATTCTGAATAATCAATTGAGTAGCCGAAGAAGTTAGAGCAAGTTGATAGGATGTGACAGTAGCATGCACCCCACTGTAATGAGGTCAGAAGCACTGCGGAGGATGGAGTGACTTGTTCAAGTTCATGTAGCTAATGGAAAGCCGAGTTAGGCCTTCCATGGATTAGGAATCCAGGCTCAGTCCTGACTTTTCTGCATCCTGCTTTCAGCACACACTTCCATTCTGAGGCCATATGGTACAGTAGAAAGTCAGCATTTCCCACCTTAGTCAGATGAGCTGCCCTCAGTGATCCATCAACAGTGTAGACAACAGGACCTGCCTCTCCAGGCTGTTGCAAAGACTGATCAGGTCAGCAGTCAGCAGTTGTCCAGAAGGGTGTCCATTACTCCTCATTATGCCTGTCACTTTGTGCTATCTAGAAGGTTCTGATAGAAACCAAGTGCTTCCTACAATGTTTCTCTCTCTCTCTCTCTCTCTCTCTCTCTCTCTCTCACCCACCCCCCCCCACACACACACGCACACACACCCCTCTGTCCCCATTTCCCCTTTCTCTAAATGATAAAGATCAGACCCTCATATACTCATAGTAGAAGTCTATATTGGGTGGTAACTATTTTTTCTGAAAAGACTTCTGGTAGCAAATTTTAAGAAGCTTAAAATGTAGGAAGATTTTGTTACATACTCTGTAGAAGTCAAATATAATCAATAGTGACACAATAAAAATGTACGTACAAATTTAAAGCAGTTTAGAAAAGAGTATAACGTTCCAAAAATTTAAATCTGGAATAATGTATAATGAAAGATGATTTTGGAAAAATAATAAATACCAATGCTTATAATACATGCCATAGTATAAAAAAATGTTTAAGCAAGAAATGAATGATAAATGAGAGTGTACGTGAATACCAAGAACCCAGGAAAATAAACAGCCATGCAAGCCACGTGGCTTCTGATGGAAACTATCTCAGCACTGTTCTTGAATCAGCAATGAGCCTCTGAGGTGGGAGCTCCTGGTAAAGCAGTCAGGCTGCATGCCTGGAGGCTGCAGCATCACAGTGGACCACCCCATGGGGCTTTCCTTCATTCAAATACTCTTGTATTGAGCAGGGAAAGGAATCTTGAATATGAACAGAGAAAGCTATCACTTTTCTGATTAAGAAATATGCTCTGCTGCTGATGATTCTGCCTCCTCCCTCCTTCCCCTTCCCTTCCCCCTTCCTCCTCCTCCCTCCCCTCCCCACTCCTTCTCTCCTCCTTCGTTCCAGTTCCCCTCCCATCATTTCTCTCTCCCTCTCTCCTTTTCATTCCCTTTACCCTCCCATCCCACCCCTCCCCCTTCCCCTTCTCACTCCTAGATTCCCTGCTTGTCAGGGATTGGCTCATCAGCCACAGGGACCTGGGGCCACTGAAAGGCCACTTTCCACTTCACAGTGGGCATAGTCATGGGAATGCCAGTCTCTTTGTCATGACAGCATATTTTAAGGAGTTGAGTGCAGGTCTGCTTTGGTCACTTGGTTCCTGTCCCCAGTACCTGACATAGAGAAAATATCTATTGTCTGTTGAACAAATGAACAAATGTTTCTAAAACAGAGGAGAGGGCAGAGCACCAGTTCTCTCCAATGTTCAACCTTCTTTCTATACTGGGAGATGCACTGGAATTGTCTATAGGAAAGATATCTGCATAGACAATATGGGCAAGATAGATTGTTAGTATGTGGAAAACTCTCACTTCAGTATGAACACTGCTTACCACTTATTACATCCTAGATGGCCTAGGCATTGTGCAAAACACTTCATACATATCTTTTCTACTGTGGCGTGGTGTCTCTGTTTGCATCCTTCTCTCCCTCACTGGTCAGGTTCACATAGCTGCCAGGTCAAGGTGTCAATATGTTTCCTTAGCTCACATGCAGTCTTCAGTACCAAATCTAGAAATCAGGAAGATGGGCAGCACCTGTAGGCATCCTCCGTATCTTGGGGGATGGAATATAGCGGCATCTTCAGCAGGAAGTGAGCCTGCCTTGGTCAGGGACCCAGAAAGCTGCCAAATATTCCTGCTGGTTTGTTCAGCTTCATTTGAAAGGGGTGTGAGGAAGATGAAGGTCTTCAATCAGATCTTTAATCCTGGGCTGGGAAGGAGCACAGCAGACAAGTGCTTGCCAAGCATGCACAAGGGCCTGGGTTCAATCTCCAACACTACTACAAAGAAAAATGAAAAACAAAACAGATCCTTAATCCTATCTTGAGAGAAGGCAAAATCATGCTGTTAGAGAAGAGCTGCCTTTCCTACCTGTTAGAAATTCTTGAAAAGATGCAGCATAAAGTCTGCTAGAGAAATGGGGCTAAGAATCACACTGAGTTTTTTTTTCTACTTCAAATTATATTTTTAAAAAATTTTTTAATGATTTATTTATTCTTATTTTATGTTTGTAAATGTTTTGCCTGCACATATGTAACTGAACTAGTGTCATGTAAAGCCTGTGGAGCCAGAAAAGGGTACGGAATTCCCTGGAACTGGAATTATAGACAATTAGATGCCGTGTGGGTGCTGGGAAGGGAACCCAGGTCCTCTGTAAGAGTAGCCAGTGCTCTTAACTGCTGGGCCATCTTAGTCGTCATTCCAGGCCCCTGTCTATCAGATTTTTGATAAACATTCTTGGTAATGAGATATATTATTGGAGGTCAAAGAAGCACAAGTTTTAATGAATGTATTAATGGGACTTAAGTTAACAAAAAATAAAACAAATACATAACTGGATGCCAATTTGAGTATTTGGTCTAGAAATGATGATACATTGATCTTTACCTGATTATGGCCTCTGAAAAGTAGAATTTAAAGGATGGTGTCGATCCTTAATACAAATCATTTATGAGAAACGTAAGTTCAAACACTTCTCTGAATTAAATTCAAAATTAATAGTTAAAATAAAAATTCTAAGACAAAAACAATAAAAGAATAGTTGTTAATGAATATCTAGCTAGAGAATAGTGATAAAATTAATGTAAGGCTTATCTACATAGCACATGATAATTAAAAGTACCAGACTGGTAGAACTAAACTTATTGGATGTTTAACAGCCATAGTTTGAGGCCTATACTAATGTAGTCAGAGGGACTTAAAGGACAGATTTTGCCCCTTGTCCTTTGAGGTCGACTAAGTTCCAGGGGATTCTGGAACATCTCTCAAAATGTCCTGTAACTGTGGTGAGTTACCTGTCCTCTTGTTCAGGGAAGCCATTGAGACCCTACAAGATGGACTTGAACCAGTGTCCAGTCTACAAAGAGGAGGGTCAACTCAGACGAAACATCTCATCCATGCTTCCAAGTGAAGCCAGCCATGGTCGAGCAGGATCTTTGACTTCTCTTCATACAGATGGAACTGGTAAAAGAAAGGAGCCAGAGGCTCCTCCCAAGCCCATGTGACCCCTGAGGAACAGATCCTCAAATGACCTTAAGTGTAAAAATAGATTTATTTGGGCCAACTGTATGGTCTTAAACACCCAAAAAGAAAGTATAACCAAAGAGTAAAGTCATCAGTATACTTAAGAGTTCAAGGGATTACACTTCCCAGACATTAGGCCCAAGTCTATATAAAAAATTATTTAAGCAATTATTTCTCATTGATGATTTTGTTCCTAACCAGAAAGTGCTGCTCAGATGTAAGACTTCAAATCTTGGTCTCCAATACTGTAGTGCCCACCTGTAGCTAAGGGAGACAACCTGCTATTGTTCTAAAATGATGGATAAATTTGTTTTCTCCCCCTATCTGGAAGCCTTTGTGAGGGAACTGACACTGATTCTAACCACTCCAACAGCTATCAAAATACCTGAAAGCAAATCCTGAATTCATCACTCTTGAGTCCAGCCTTAGCAGACCAAAGAAAAATGAGGAGGAACTCAGTAGAGGGATGCTTTTCAAAACCCTTCTCAAGAAATTCCAATGGACTCTCTATGAACATTTGAAAACTGCCCTGTTCTGACTTTTTCTAGTCCCCTGTCTAGAACTTGTATTGCCTTTACTTCTCCTTCACATCTCCTATTCAGGATTCAAAGACTTTCTTTTCCTCCTCGAAATAAGAGTTATGCAATTTGGGAGTCTTTTAGATAGCCACTCCAGTTGCCTCACCCTGCGTCCCTACTCAGCTTGGAAGAAGCCAGAGCAGTCTGCGTCCCGATACCCTATTGGCAATTTGGGTAACCTCTTCAGAGGATGGTGTGATAAGAATAGGAGGTAGGAATTGGCTAGGCAGTTAGGGTGAAAAGACCCCAAAGAAAAGTAGCCAGTTTCTTGGCTAAAACTCACAATGACTTTGGGCCTCTTAGCAACATACTCCATTCTAAAGGCCAATAATGTCAAAAATATTTGGGAGCTTTTATCTAATCCTTAAAAGATTTTAGGGTTACCTCTTCAGAGGGGGGAATGTTAGAGTAGCCAAAAGTTCCATAAACAAATAAATCAATCAAAGAAGAAGAAAGAGTACATGAAGTTATCAGAAAAAAGTGATGGGGAGATACCGGAGGAGTTGGAGGGGAGGGAGCGGGCATGGATTTGATCAAAACAACTTATATGCATGTATGAAATTCTCAATAAATAAGGCTTTAGTAAATGTTGATTTTTTTTAGATGGGTCTTTTTTTTTTTTAGAAGAAGCATTTCATTGCAACTTTAACATACTCAAGAACAGTTTCCAGAACAAAGATACATCTCTTTCAAAAGCAGCTATAAAATTTTTAGGTTCACTGTTGAATTAATATAGTTACACAATATTGAGCTCATCATAAGCCCTGTAAGACATAAAATTGAATGTTTTTAACCTTTAAAAAAGATCTTCATTTTAAAATATACTGTTTCTTACAGAAAGACTCATTGTTTTTGCTAATAACACTGAGATGTTGGTGCATGCATCTCTAGTCTGTATGTATCTGATTATTACTAGTCATAATTGGTTGAACTCGGATCTTTGGCACCTGTGTATGTCTATAAAGTCAAAGCCAGCCATGGTCGAGCAGGACCTTTAACTTAACTTCACATAGGTGGAACTGGTAAAAGAAAGGAGCCAGGGCTCCTCCCAAGCCCATGTGACCCCTGAGGAACAAATCCTCAAACGGCCTGAAGAGTAACAATAAATTGGTTTATCTGGGCCAACTGTATGGTCTTAAACACCCAAAAGGAAAGTATAACCAAAGATTAAAGGGGCCGATATAATTCTTTATGAGTCCATTTGTATAGCTAAAGGCTACATAACAAGCAACAATGACAGATAGGAGATACCTTCTTTTGAGTTGTTGGCCAGGGTGACCTAAGGGACTCCCAGATAGTAACCCAGCATAGAACTGGGAAGATGAACAGCACACCCCAGTCTTATCTAAAGGAATATTGACAACTGATTGCTGCTAGATGAGGAACAGCTGACCCTCCTAAAACAAAGACCTCTAGGTAGGCTGACTAGATTCACCAGATGGACAAATAGTGGGGAACTGGGGGTTCTGACAACAAAACGGACAGTAGCAGGGATAACAGAGTATAAGGGCTCTAGTTGGGGGGGAAGGCTATGGGAGGGTGCCATCTGGGAAGTGGGTGTATAGTTGAATAAGATGGTTTGGGATGTTCTGTGTGATATATACACAAAAAAGAATCAACATATTAAAAATGAATTATATTTGAGGAGGAAGCATAAATATTTACATCATGTTAATTAGCAGAGGTGATAAACATTACCATTGAAATCTACCCAATGACTTTAGATGGATTTTTTTTATGGGAAGATCATGTTTATTTAAATTCTTCTAGTGTTAGACATATGTTCCTCATATTAAAAATACATAACTAGAGGGCTTTATACAGACATAAGAGGTAAATGAGCAATGAAGCTTAGAATAATAAAAAATATATATAGAATATATATATAACTAACATTTCAGAATGAAACACATTTGTCAATTTTTAAGATATTCTTGAAGCCTTAGTTCTTTTTTTTTATTGATTTTTTGTGTATTTCATACAGATCATCCTAAACAATCTTATTCATTTTTATACCCATGTCCCAAATGGCACCCTCCCATAGGCTCCCCCGCCGCCACTGGAGCCCATATACTCTGTCATCTCTGTTACTGTACACTGTGTTCTCATTGCCCCCAGCTGTTCCCCAGTTCAAGTCCATCTGCTGAGTCTTGTCAGCTTATCTAGAGTCCCTTGTTTTAGGAAGAACAGCTCTTCCTCGTCTAGCAGCAATCAGTTGCCAACATTCCTTTAGATAAGATTGGGGTCTGCTGTTCATTTTCCCAGTTCTATGCTGGGTTTCTATCTGGGAGTCTCTTGGGCCACCCTGGCCGACAACTCAAAGGAAGGTATCTCCTATCTGGCATTGTTACTTGTTATGTAGCCTTTAGCTATACACATGGACTCTTAAAAAAATATACTGATCACTTTAATCTTTGGGCATACTTTCCTTTTGAGTGTTTAAGACCATACAATTGGCCCCAGTAAACCAATTTATTTTGACTCCCAATGTCATTTGAGGATCCGTTCCTCAGGGGTCACATGGGCTTCGGTGGTGCACCTGGCTCCTTTCCATTACCAGTTCCATCTATGTGAAGATAAGTCAAAGGTCCTGCTAGACCATGGCTGGCTTCACTTGGAAGCATGGAGGAAATGTTTCCTCTGTGTTGACTGGACACTGGTTCAGGTCCATCTGGTTGGATCTCCATGGCCTCCCTGAACAAGAGGACAGGTGACTCACCATAGTTACAAAACGTTTTAAGAGATGCTCCATAGTCCCCTGGAACTTAGTTGACCTTGGAGGGCAAGGATCAAAAACTGTCCTTTAAGTCCCTCTGACCAGATTAGTATAGGCCTCAAAGTACGGCTGTTAAACACCTGAGAAGTTTAGTCCTACCACTCTGATACTTTTAATTACCATGTGCTATGTAGATAAAGCTTGGGCAAAAGCCAAACGCTCTCAGATAAACCTTGTCTAGACGTATATTTTGTTTCTCAAACTAGCTGTATGTACCATTTGTCAGTAGGTTGGTGGACTAATATGGTTCCCTCTGGTTTTGAAAACTAGCTAGGCATTATTTATCTCTCTCACTGTCTAACTCTTCCACCATAGTTTCCCCATTTAAAGTGCCCCCATTTTTCCTATTTCTCCCTTAATAATATCCTTCTTCTATAATTCAATGTCTCTTGAGCTCTTTCTTTCCCTTTATCCCCAAGTTTCCTTGTATAATAGTCCCCCCCATTTAAATAAAAGCATTTTTATCCATATCTCCCTTAGTAACACATGTTTCCTACTGTTCTTCTCTCTCAGGTTCTTTCTTTTCCTTTACCTCTCTGGTTCCTTTTCAGTATCCTGATTCCTGTAGTTATTTCTGGATACATACTCACTTATATGAGGATTTGGTGCTAGGATCCACATATGAGAGAGAACATATGTGGTTTATTTCCTGAGTCTGTGTTACTTCACTTAGCATAACAGTTTCTAGTTCCATCCATTTACCTGCAAATTTCATGATTTCATCTTTCTTTACTGCTGAGTAGATCTCCATTGTGTAAATGTACCACATTTTCTTTATCCACTCATCAGATGAGGGACTCTTAGGTTGCTTCCATCTTTTACCTATAGTGAAAAGAGCAGCAACAAATGTGGATATACAAGTGTTTCTGGAACAGGATGAGTTTTTGGGGCATATGCCAAGAAGTGGTATTACTGGGTCCAATGGTAGGTTCATTTTTAGTTTTATTAAGGGTTCTCCACACTGCTTTCCATAGGGGTTGCCCAAGTTTGAATTCCCACCAGCAGTGGATAAATGTTCCCCTTTCCCCACATCCTCTCTGACATTTGGTGTCATTTGTTCCGTTCATCTTAGCCAGTCTGATTGGGGTAAGGTGAAATCTTAAAGTGGTTTTAATTTGCATTTCCCTAATTATTAATGATGTTGAACACCTTTTAAGATGTTTCTTAGCCATTTTTATTTCTTTTTTTGAGAACTTTCTGTTCAGTTCCTTAGCCCGTCTTTTAATTGGGTTACTTCCTTTATTGATTCTTTGTTTTCTGAGCTCTTTACATATTCTGGATGTTAAACCTCTGTCAGATGTGTCCCTGGTGAAGATCTTTTCCCACTGTGTGGGTTTTATTTTCACTTCCTTGGTTGTTTCTTTTGATGTATAGAAGCTTTTTAGTTTAATGAGGTCCCATTTGTTGATTCTTGACCTTATTTCCTGAGCAATTGATGTCTGGTTTAGAAAATCCATTCCTACACCTACATCTTGAAGGTAATTGCCAATGTTTTCTTCTAACAGTTTCAGAGTTTCAGGCTCCATATTGAGGTCTTTAATCCATTTGGAGTTGACTTTTGTGCAAGGTGAAAGATAGGGGTTTAGTTTCATTCTTCTATAGGTAGAGATCCAGTTTTGCCAGCACCATTTGTTGAAAATGCTTCCTTTCCTCCAGTGAATATTCTTGGCCCCTTTGTCAAATATCAAGTGGCTGAAATTGCATGTACTTATATTTAGGTCTTCAATTTTGTTCCATTGATCTATGGATCTACTTTTGTGCCAGTACCATGAAGATAGGGGTTTAGTTTCATTCTTCTATAGGTAGAGATCCAGTTTTGCCAGCACCATTTGTTGAAAATGCTTCCTTTCCTCCAGTGAATATTCTTGGCCCCTTTGTCAAATATCAAGTGGCTGAAATTGCATGTACTTATATTTAGGTCTTCAATTTTGTTCCATTGATCTATGGATCTACTTTTGTGCCAGTACCATGATGTTTTTATGACTATAGCTCTGTAATGCAGTTTAAAGTTTGGTATAGTAATCCCCCCACCATTGATCTTAGCATTGCTTTTTGCTTTGGCTATCTGAGGTATTTTGTGTTTCTATATGAAACTTAGGATATTTTTTATACAAATTTTAGGCTGTTTTTTTCCAGTTCTGTGAAAAATGTCATGGGGATTTTTTGGCATTGCATTGAATCTATAAATGGCTTTTGGTAAGATGGTCATTTTCACAATATAAATTCTTCCAATCCATGAGCATGGGAAGTCCTTCCATCTTATGATGTCTTCCTCAATCTCTTTATTTAAAGATTTAAAATTTTCATTGTAGAGGTCTTTAATGTTTGTTAGTCAGGTTTATTCTGAGATTTTTTTTTTGAAGCTATTGTGAAAGGGAGTATTTCCATGTGCTCTTTCTTTGATGGCTTGTTATTGGTATATAGAAAGGCTACAGACTTTTGTAGATTAATTTTGTAACCTGCCACTTTACTGAACGTGTTAATCATTTCTAGGAGTTTTCTGGTGGAATTTTTGGCATCTCTTAGATATAATATTATATCATCTACAAAAAGGGATAATTTGATCTCTTCTTTTCCAATTATTACCCATTTAATTTCCTTCTCTTGTCTTATTGCTCTTGCAAGAGTTTTAAGCACTGTGATAAAAAGGAGTGGAGCTAGTGGACAGCTTTACCTGGTTCCTGATTTTAATGGGAATGCTTCCACTTTTTCTCCATTTAGAATGATATTGGCTGTGGGTTTGTTGTATATGGATTTAATTATGTTGAAGTATGTTCCCTCCAGTCCAATTCCCTCTAGGACTTTGAACATAAATGCATGCTGAATTTTGTCAAAGGCCTTCTCTGCATCTATTGAGATGACCATGTGATTCTTGTCTTTGAGTCCATTTATATGATTCATGATGTTTATTGACTTGCATATATTCTGTTCTTTCTGATTTAATGTAGGCACTTAGAGCGATAAACTTCCCTCAAAGGACTGCTTTCAACATACCCCTGAGGTTTTGTTGTGTTGTATTGTTCTTTTCATTTAGTTCCAGGAATAATTTTATTTCTTTCTTAATTTCTCCTTTGACCTATTCATCATTCAGGAGTCTGTTGTTTAATCTCCATGTGTTCATGTAGTTACTACTGTTTCTTCTGGTATTGATAGTAAGCTTTATTGTATTGTGGTCTGATAGAATGCATAGGACTATTTCAATCCTTTTATAGTTGTTGAGGCTTGTTTTGTGCCCCAGTATGTGGTTGATTTTGGAGAAAGTTCCATGGGCCCTGAATAAGAAGTACATTCTTGGGTGCTTGGGTGGAATATTTGGTAGATGTCTGTTAAGTCTATTTGATGTGTGGTATTGTTTAATTCAGATGTCTCTCTGTTAATTCTCTGTCCTGTTGACCTACCTAATGGAGAGAGTGGGGTATTCAAGTCCCCTACTATTAATGAGCTGGGGTTAATCTGGGTCTTAAAGTCCTGTAGTACTGTTGTTATGAAGTTGGGTGTACCAGAGTTTGGTGAATATATGTTCACGATTGTAATATCTTCTTGGTCAATTGTTCCTTTGATCACAATGAAGCAGCCCTCTTTCTATCTTCCAATTAGTTTTAGTTTGATGTCTATTTTGTCTGATATTAGAATTGGAACTCCTGCTTTTTTCTTAGTACCATTTGATTGGAATATTTTTTCCATCCTTTCACCTTAAGGTAGTGCCTGTCCTCGAAAGTGAGATGAGTTTCCTGCAGAAAACAAAAAGACGAATTTTGTTTCTTAATCCTTTCAACTAGTCTGTGTCTTTTGACTGGGGAGTTCAGTCCATTTATATTTAAAGTTGTTAATGAAAGATGTGTATTGATGCCTGCCGTTTTGATTTCTGTTCACATACTTGGTGTATCTGCGTGTTTCCACAGTTATACCTTCATTAAGTTTCTTTCCATAACCCCTTGGGTATAGTCATTCCTTTCTTCAGCTCTTTGTATTGCTTCAAGAACTCTCTGAAGGGCTGTTTTTGTGGACATGAATTCTCTCAGCCTATTTATGTCATGAAAGATTTTTCTTTCCCTTTTGACTATAATAGACATTTTTGTGGGTAACGTAATCTGGGTTGGCATCTGTAGTCATTTTGAACTGGAAATACTTTGGTCAAGGTTCTTCTGGCTCTCATAGTTTGCACTGCAAAGTCAGCTGTAATTCAGATGGGTTTTCCTTTATATGTGACTTGTTTTTCTTTTGCAGCTTTCAGTATTGTCTCTTTTTTCTGTAGTTTAGTGTTTGTTTTTTATTTCTAATAACTATATGATTAGAAGAAGCATTTCATTACTGCTTTAACATATTCAGTAACACACTCCAGAGCAAGAGCACATTTCTTTCACAAGTGGCTGTAAGTTTCTAGGTTCACAGTTGAATTAATATAGTTATACAATATTGAACTCAGTATAAGCCCTGTAAGATATAAAATTGAATGAGTTTTTAACCTTTAAAAAAGATCTGAATTTCATTTTAGACTGCATTATTCCTTGCAGAAAAACTCGTTTGCTACTAACACTGAGATGTTGGCGCATGCATCTCTAACCTGTATGTATCTGATTATTACTAGTCATAATTGGTTGCACTTGGATCCTTGGCACCTGTGTATGTCTATAAAGTCATCAGGTATTCATCAGTGGTAATGTTTATCACCTCTACTAATTAACATGATATAAATATCCATGCTTCCTCCTCAAATATAATACATTAAAAAAAATTGTTGATTTGTGTGTGTGTGTGTGTGTGTGTGTGTATCTCACATAACATCCCAAACCATCTTATTCAACTATACACCCATTTCCCAGATGGCACCCTCCCGTAGCTTCCCTCCCACCACTAGAGCCCTTATACTCTGTTATGTCTGCTACTGTCCGCTGTGTTGTCAGCACCCCAGCCATTCCCCACTACTTGTCCATCTGGTGAATCTAGAGGTCTTTGTTTTAGGAAGGCCAGCTGTTCCTTATCTAACAGCAATCAGTTGTCAATACTCCTTTAGATAAGATTGGGGTCTGCTGTTCATTTTCCCAGTTCTATGCTGGGTTACTATCTGGGAGTCCCTTTGGCCACCCTGGTCAACAACTCAAAAGACAGTATGTCCTATCTGGCATTGTTACTTGTTATGTAGCCTTTAGCTATACATATGGACTCTTAAAAATTGGCCCCTTTAATCTTTGGTTATACTTTCCTTTTGGATGTTTAAGGCCATACAGTTGGCCCAGATAAACCAATTTATTTTTACTCTTAAGGTCATTTGAGGACCTTTCCTCAGGGGGCACATGGACTTGGGAGGAGCCCCTGGCTCCTTTCTTTTACCAGTTCCACCTGTGTGAAGATAAGTCAAAGGCCCTACTTGATCATGGCTGGCTTTGCTTAGAAGCATGGAGGAAATGTTTCCTCTGTGTTGACCCTCCTCTTTGTAGACTGGGCACTGGTTCAAATGCATCTCGTGGAGTCTCCTCAGCCTCCTTGATCAAGAAGACTGGTGACTCACCACAATTACAGGACATTTTGAGAGATGCTCATAGTCCTCTGGAAGTAATCAACCTTGGAGGTCAAGGAGCAAAAACTGTCCTTTATATCCCTCTGACTAAATTATTATAGGCCTCAAAGTATGTCTATTAAACATCCAAGAAGGTTAGTTCCACCATCTGGTACTTTTCTTTACTGTATATCATGTAGATAAATCTCAGGCTAAGTCCAATTGTTCTCAGATAAACCTTACCTAGACATATAGTGTTTTTACTATGATGTGCCATGGAGAGTTTCTTTTCTGGTCCTGACTATTTGATGTTCTGTGTGCTTCTAGTATTCGTATGGGCATATCTTTCTTCAATTTTGGAAATTTTCTACTATAATCCTGTTGAAGATCTGGTCCACACCATTATCCTGAAAGTCTTCTCCTTCCTCTATGCCTATGATGGGTAGGTTTGGTCTTTTTATGGCATGATACAATTGCTGTATATTACATTCTTGTTTTCTCAACTTTTTTCATAATTTTTGTTTGAGAGGTCTAATTTGTCCACTTTATCTTCCAGTCTTGATATTCTGTTTTCCATTTCATTCATCCTGTCGGTGAGGCTTTCTCCTGTCATTTCTAATCGGTTTATTGAGTGTTTCACTTCCTTCTTCTTTTCAGCCTGAGTATTCTTCAATACTTCTTTTTTCTGAATTCATTCAGAAGTTAATCCCTATCTTCTCTCAGTTCTTTGATTTCTTTGTTTGTGTGTTCTTTAAATTCACTTAATTCTTGCATCATGTTTATAATTGTTCTTTTGAATCCCATGTCCTGTGTTATCTCTAGGAAGTTCTCGTACTCCTCTACAGGACTCTTGGTTCTTGGTGAGGATATACTATTTGCGTTTTTCCTGTTTTTATTTTGTTACTGTAACTTTGATATGTGGATTTCTTTTGCAGTTTCTGAATCTTGTGTGAGACTCAAGCCTTCTTTTGTTGAGTTTCGGTCTACTTCTGTTTGTAAACTTTATGTGCCTTTGTGGTTTACTTGTTGGGCATGAAAAGCTGGTTGGTCCAGGTTTCAGGTTCTATCTTTTGATTTTATATTGGAGGGGCCAGATGGCTTTTGTCCTGCTGTTCAGGAGTTCCCTCAGAGGCCCAGGTCGAATGAGGATCAGATGCTCTCAGGCTTTCTCCTAAGGTCTGGATCCCTGTAGTCAGCAGGCACCCTACAATTTGGGAGGATTGCTAGGTAGAGGTAGGATTCAGGACTCTCAGGCAGTCAGGGAAAGAGGCTGGTCTCAGGAGTCTAGAGCAAGCAGGGAAGGAGGCTGGTCTCAGGAATCCAGGTTGGGGTTGGGACAGCCAGAGATAAAGGCTGGTCTCGGGTACAAAAAGGTGAGGTGGGAGAGGGAACAGTCTTCGAGGGACTAGACTGAGGAACTGGGTTAGTCTGGGTGCAAAGGATCAGGAAGCAGTGGGTAACCCAGAGGTCTGAGGTGCTGAGAGAAGAAATGGGCCAGAGCCCGTTCTGGGAGGAGAGAAAGGGTGGTGGAGCTGGGAGGGTAAATGAGGTTGTGGGAGTCAAGGCACAGTGGGCAGATGGATTTTTAAATCCTTACTTTTGTAAGAATTTACCACTCCCAGATCTAGAGTTACAGGTGGTTATAAACTGCCTGGGGAGGGTGCTGGGAACCAACCCAGGTCCTCTACAAGAAGACTGTGTGTTCTTAACCACTGAGCCATCTCCCCAGCCCAATCATGACTTTAAAAAAGATTTATTTATTTATGTGTAGGAGCGTGTGTGTGTGTGTGTGTGTGAGAGAGAGAGAGAGAGAGAGAGAGAGTTTATGTGCACTACCTACATGCAGGAGCTGTCAAAAGACAGAAGAGGGCATCAGATCCACTGGAACTACAGTTACAGGCTTGTGAATCACCATGTGGGTGATGGGACCCAAACCCTGGTCCTCTTCAAAAGTAGTAAATGTTCTAGCCACTGAGCCATCTCTCCACCACCACACCCTTTAAATGCAGTATTTTTATTAATCTTTGAGAATTTCATGCAATGTATTTTATTATATTCATAGCCCCACCCCTCCCCCTAACTCCTCCCAGATCCACCTCCACCTGACACCTCCTTCTAAGTTCATGTCCTTTTTTTTAATTTTCAAGATTCTTATTGAGCTTTATGGTATTGATTCTCAATTCTGGCTGTACATTAGAATCACATGGATGAGTTAAGAAAAATTTTTTATTGATGGGAATGGAAACTGGTACAGCTACTATGGAAATTAATGTGGAAATTTCTAAAAAGCTGAAAAATAGAACTACCATATGATTCAGCCATACCACTCCTGGGCACATATCCAAAGGACTCTATATCCTACTACAGAGGTACCTACTCCTCCATGTTCACTGCTGTTCTATTCACAATGGCTAGAAAACACAGACAACCTAGATGTCCATCAACTCATGACTGTATAATGAATATGTGGTATGTTTACACAACAGAATTCTGTTCAGCACTGAAGAAAAATGAAGCTATGAAATTTGCAGGGAAATGGATGGAATTGTGGAAAGCTGTTATACTTAGTAAGGTAAGCCAGTCCCACAAAGACAGATACAACATGTTCTCTTTCATGTGCAGATTCTAGCTTTAAATTTTTAGATTTCTGCCTTTATATTTGAGTGAGTTTGTAGAGGCCAGGAATCAAGACAGGAGATGTGTAGTAGGGGGAGTTTGGGGGATGGATACTAAAATACAAGGGTTCTGAATATGATAAAGTAGGTACAGTAAGGAGTGTACTCGGGTTGGAAAAGTTTAAATTAGGATAGGGTAGGAGGGTTGGGGAAAAGGTGGGTATTGGGAATAAAGTCAATCAAAGCTTAGGATATAAGGAAAAGTCATATAGAAACCTACTAATTTATAAGTTAACTAAAAGATTTAATTAATTCTGTAAAGCACTTTTAAAGGAGGCACATTTCATGAATTAATAATGCTGCTTCCAGAAACCATAGGTCTTTAAATAAAAAAAAAAAATCCCAGTGTCAGATGTGGACTATTTCCTCATACGTTTCAGAAACCCAGAGGTCCCCAAAACAATGGAAGTTATTGCCATTGTTCTTGGTGACCCATAAGAACCAGACAGTGAGATTGTATTGCTAAAGAAACCACACACTTGACAAGCAGCACTTGGATGAATCAAGCTGAGTCTGAGCTAGAGGCTTCCACCCTGCATTGCTATGCAGACTGCTGGGGGAGAAAAGTTATCAAATACCTTACCCAGCTGTGGATCCCGTGTACTGACCTGCCAGGCAAGATGTACCAGCTGCTGCAATCATGGCACAGTTGCTTTGGGTGTAAGTAAACCACTTTCTGATTAGATTTGAGGTCCACTCTTTGGGAAGCAATGAATTCCTGGTACTGTAAACCTGGGCATAAATCTATGGTTGGGTATATCACAGTCCCTAAGAGGAAACTTACTACTGATATTAAGCTAAAAGAGACATAGCCAAACTATCTCCTAAATATTTATATTTATACCTTTAGATTAACACTGTTATCTGTCTTGAGCAGAGAAACTTCTTTTTGCAGTGGTCAATGCTTAATACAGAGACTCCTAACTGGTCAAATGGCTGAGAACAAATGGCCATTGGGTGCTCATCTCTAAAGGAGACATGCCAGGGAGCATCACAGAAAAGAGAGCCAAAATTTATAAGAAGCTAATGGGGAGGGGCTTACAAAATGCTGTCGTTCGAACATGACATGGCTGATGGACATGAGCACACAGTCACTAAGGCTACTGCACAAAACATGCACGTACAAAAGTAAGACATGATAAGAGGTGAGCTATCTGGGAAGGAGAAGAGCAGTGGGAGGGGGATTAGAGAGCTCAGCAGGATACGGCAACCATGTTCCCAATATATTATGTACATGTATGAACTCATCAGCAAAAGTAAAAGTTTAAAAACAGTAAGCCATGAGATGGTTCAAGTAGACGCACTTGTTACTCAAGCTGATGGATGACCTGAGTTTCATCCTCAGAAAACCTGGTGTAAGGAGAAAACCAAGTCCCAAATTTGTCCCCTGACCTCTACACATGTGCCTTGGCACTGGTGCACCTGTATTAACAAACACATGTGAATGGATACACGCAATAATAATAATAAATAAAATAAAAATTTATTTAAAAAACTTTAAAAGAATTACACAAATCAACTCCATTTCTGAGTATATCACAGAAGAAAAACAGAATCAGGGGCTCAGATACTTGAACATTTATGTGCACAGAAGCGTTTACTCATCATAGCCAGAAGATGGAAGTAACTCAGGCATCCAGACAGGTAGGATGCCTAAACAAAATGTGTCTGCAAACAAGGCAATATTTGGCCTTAAAAAGGAAGGCAATGCTAATGCATGTGACTATTATATTAATTACAAGAATACTATGTTAAGTAAAACAAATCTGGTAATATTATATTAAGTAAAATAAGGACTGATACAGGATGTTTTCACTCATCTGAGGTACTTTCAAGTAGTCCAATTTATGCAAACAGGAAAAAGAATGGTGTTACAAGCAGGAGGCAAAGAGTTTGGGGAGTTGTTGAATGGGTTTCAATTTGGAAAGATGAAAAAAGTTCTGGAATTGGTTCTAGGTGATAATTAAAATCATGTAACTATACATAAGGCCACTAAACTGCATGCATTAAAATTACTACCATAGTAAGGTTTATGTTACATTATGTTTTATCACAGTTAACTTATTTTAAGCCTGTAAAAAGATACCTTTTTTTTCTGAACTGTATTGCAGACTAATTCAGACTCTCTGGGAATGGTGTTTAGGCACCTTTTTAAAAAGCTCTCTATATGGACCTATTATGCTGTCAGACTTGAGGACTACTAATTTACACCGCAAAGGGGAAGATGAGAGCAAGAACACATGATTAATTTTGTAATAAGAGATGCTGAGTAAGGACTGGACAAGGGTTGCTGAGATGACTCAGCTGGCAAACCACTTACCTTGCAAGCATGAGGACCTGAATTTGACCACCAGAGCCCACATGAAAAAGCCAGAGGTGGTGGCACATGCTTATAATAACTCTGGTGCTGGAGAGGCAGAAACCGACAGCTGCCTTGAGCCAGCTGGTTAGCCAGCCCCACCTATTTCTAAGCTCCAGGTCAGTTAGAGAGCCTATCTCAAAAAAAGGGCAGATGGCACCCGAGGCTGTCCCTCTGGACTCTACATGTATGTGCACATGCACATATGCATACATGTATGTGCACACCCACACCCATGTGAACTTGCACACACACAAAGATTGGATGAATTGAGTAATTCTGCATTTATGTATCAGGTATCACGTGTGTAGTAGAGACCTGCCAGTGCTTCCCACTCTACAGGTGTCAGAGTTTATGTTGAGTGATAACTTAGTTTTGGTTTCTCTTTGGTTTGCACATAAATAATAATATTTTCTAATACATAGTCTAAAGAAATGAAAGAGCTTTTGAATTGTGGCTGAATTTGTATCTATTTCTTGCTATGTAAAGGAACCAGCTGCCTGCCCGATCATCACTACAAGTGGGCCCTGAGCACCACATGAAACAATCCTGAGATTCTGATCTGAGGAGGAAGCGAAGTTTCACATACATCTGATGTTTTCACCCACAGATCAGTGCTGCTCTCAGCCTTGGCCAGAGAAGCCGCCTTCCTTAGTGGGGAGCAGTCGATGAAGAGACCCACGGCTGCTGAAAGTGCTGAAAAGAGTGAGCATTGGCTGCTCAGCCCTAGATGGAACAGCTATGTCATTCGCCCTCCCCTAAGGCTCAGGGGACAACACAAAAGAGGGGGCAGGAAGATTGTAAGATCCAAAGGATGAGGAGGAGCGCCGTGAAGTGCTGACTTCTGGACATGTGTGGCTGCTTCATCCATAAACTCACCGAAGTTACGGTTACCTGCACAAGGTCAAGGCAACAAGATCAGTCAACACTCCATCAGGAAGCACTAATTAGACTCAATGTGGACTCAACGGGTTATTAACAACAAAGATGGAGAGGACATGAAGGGGGAAAGTTTGGGAGGTGTCCAGGGGAGGGTTGGGGGGAGCTGAAAGTGGGTATAATTAAACAAGCTTCATTAATTATACCACACAGTAGGTGACCTTCATCTACACTTTGTAAAATAAAAGCTTGGCAGACTGAAGAGCATGACCAAGGCAGGGTGGCAAGACCCACCTTACTAGGAGGAGGTAGGTTTTCAGTCATTACCGCTAACTCATCATAGTCTGTTTCGCTACACTTGCCTAAATGGATGCTTTGTCTACTCTTTATTTCTTGTGATGTGAATGTGTACTTTATGAGGGTAGGACTCCTAACTGCCTTACACACCATCCTGTTACCACTAATGGATAAATAAGGTGCCTGGCTTATATCATGAAGCCAGCAAATATTCAGTAAAGCGATTAACATATAGATGAGTAAATTCCTGCTGCGATGGATTTCCAGGTGCAATGAAAGTACCTGAACTTTTTTTTTTTTTTAGTTATTTTTTCAGCAGCTTTACATCTAAAAAATCCTATAGTACGATTTTGAGCCCGTTGAAGAGCAGGAATATCATTCAGCTCTTAAGGAAAACAAAATTCTGAAGCTCACAGGTAATGGATAGAGTTGGAAGCAATCATCCTGAGTGAGGCAGTCCAGACCCAGACAGAGAAACTCACGTTTTCTCTCAGTGTGGATGCTGGCTTTGAATCTTTAGATAGTGCGTTTCACTTGCTTTATACGGGTCAGTAAGTGCCAATGGGGTGGCTTTCAAGGAAGGGAGAACAGAATGCATTGGTACAAGCGGGTCAAGGGGGGTAAGGGAACAAAAGGGTTAAATGGGGTGGGAAGTGGGAGGCCAGGGTAAAGGAGGGAGTATGGGGAGGGATGACTATCACTAAAGATCTTTTCCTTTAGATAGTGCGTTTCACTTGCTTTATACGGGTCAGTAAGTGCCAATGGGGTGGCTTTCAAGGAAGGGAGAACAGAATGCATTGGTACAAGCGGGTCAAGGGGGGTAAGGGAACAAAAGGGTTAAATGGGGTGGGAAGTGGGAGGCCAGGGTAAAGGAGGGAGTATGGGGAGGGATGACTATCACTAAAGATCTTTTCAAAAAGTCACATGTAAAACCTACCACTACAGAAACTTCCCATCCATATATATATAT
>NW_008337053.1:4228083-4275541 GCF_000622305.1 Nannospalax galili | reverse complement strand
TATATATATATGAGATTAAATAGAGATATCATATACTGGGGCAACAATACCCATGCTAGAAGCCACAGACTAGAAAATATAAGGCCCTGTGCCAGGAATGGGTTACCTGTTTTGGAGTTGTTGACCAGTGAGGTCCCATAGACCTCTAAATATTGCAGTGTATTGCCATTGCTCTTGGCTACCTTCGAGCACTTGACAGTAAGACCCTATTGTTGAAAACATCACATACATGAGTCATAGAACACAGAGAAATCAGGCTGGTACTGATCTGGAAGCTTTATCTCATCATTTTTTAAAATAAAAAGCATTTGTGAAAGACACCCATAATATGCTCAGTGAAAAATATCATGAAGTCCCTAAAACTCATCTTAGGATTTAAAATATCTCAGCACTGAAGTTCATGGTCCTAAAACCAAGATTAATGTTACAAAAGAGAGAGAAAGAGATAGTGAGAGACAGAGAAAGCAGGAAGAGATGATAGTGAGACAGAGAGAGACACACAGAGAATCTATCTTTATTAGAATACATTACTATGACTACCTTGGCCAAGAAGTAGACAGACCTTGAAAGTAAAAGCCATATCAAAGCAAGCAAATTATCACAGATGAATACCAATAAGGCACCAAGTCCTATGAAGTTTCTGGTTCATGAAGGGATTGGAAAAAGAAAAAAAATGATCAGCACATGATGAACAAAATGAAGAAACAAGGGGCTCCCCAACAGGTTTCCCAAGAGCGTAACTATAACTCAGAGAAAGAGAATATAGGAAGGGGTGGGAGAGGACATCAGTACATGCTTGTCAACGCACCTCTACAGTGCGTCACAGATCTCTGTGAGCCAGCTCCCACAGGGCTGAGTGACTAAGATTCTGTTTGAAGGTGTTTCCCTTAGAGGTGTATATATAGCCCAAGCTCTGACACTGAGAGAAAAGTAAAATACATTGTTCACGTTGTGAATATTTATTGTTCTAGTTTGCTTCTGTTGCTGTGATAAAACGCTGACCCAACCAACTTGGGGAGGAAAGGATCTGTTTGATTCTATACTTTACAGTCCATCATCAAGAGAAGCCAAGGTAGGAGCTCAAGGCAGGAGCTTGGAGGCAAGAACTGAAACAGAGACCACAGAGGAATACTGCTCTCTGGCTTACTTCCCTGGCTTGCTCAGAAACTTCCTTATACATCCCTACGCAAGGTGGCACTGCCCACAGTGGGCTGGGCCTTCCTCTACCAATTAGCAATCAAGAAAATGCCTCCACAGACATGCCCACAGGCCAATCTGATGTGGAAATTACCTCAGTTGAGGGCCCCTCTTCCCTAGGTATTTCAAGTTTACAACCAAGATTAGCCCTCACATATATTGAACACTTGTCCTGTGCAAGCATTAAGAATACATTATGATTACAGAATTCTTGTCCTTTTCAAATTTTCAATCCTGTCTAGCTGGGGGAGCTTGATATTTACATATAATATTAATAGCATAATGCTCTTGATTTTAAGCTATAAAGAAAATGGGTCGTAGCACTGTAAACACTTGCTGCAGCTCGAAGAGGGCCACCTGGAGCATTCAGGTAAAGAAGACATTGTAAAGGCTTGTGCATGCCTATGTTTGAGGGCAGCATGGCTGTGAGGAATTGAGAAAACAGAAACAACAGGGATGTGAGAAGGGCCTTGGCCATGTAGGAGCACACACAACCTGTGCAGGATTTGATACTCTGTTCTGGGAGCAATGAGAAGCCAGTCAGAGGTTTCAGGCAGAATTCACAGAAGCACCTACTGCTGGAGGAGATGAAGGCAGGAATTATGGTGAGCGAATCCATCTCAGTGTGCTCCCATGATGAGTGTCTCAGGGTCCGACAGTTCATTCTAATTTGGGCTGGTGTGGTTATGTAGACAACAGCTCTTCCTCTGGTACTAAAAGATCTTTCTAGTATATCCCCAAAGCTGTATGCTTTACTGTCTAGAGACATTATCCAGCTTAAATCATTTCTCATTAGAGAATGATTTAAAAAGGAATAGGCTTTGCCCATCTATTACTACTGAAGAAAATGTTCTTGAGAGAGAGGCTTGACTTAAGCCTGGGCCTGTAACTCCTGCCCTCCAACAATGATTTGCAATAAATCTGCTTAAGTTCTCCTAGTGAGTCCTCCTAATCCTTAGTTCCTTCCTTACGTGGAAGCTTAGGAGGGCACAAAGTCTTTTGCTTATTAGGAAAAACCCACAGCACCGTGCCCTGATAACGTCATGTCTTCTGCACTGGAGTGTGTGCAGCTTGTGAAGTTGATAGAAATGAAATTTCAGTTTCCAACATGGAAATGAATACCAGATGCCTAGGGACTCCCAACTCTCCAAAAAGCCTGCCTAGGCAGGCAGGATGTATTCTTTTAGGTTTTTAAAAAACTGCTTTAGGATTAGATAAAATTCAATGGTGTTATGAAATATTCCTTTTTCTTTGTTTTATGAAACAGTCTTAGTATGTAGCCAAGGCTGCCTAGAATTCATAATCTTCATGCCTCAATCTCTTGAGTTTGAGATTACAAGTGTGTGCCAACATGCCCAGTTTACTATGTGGTATTATTTAAAAAAAAAAAAAAAAAAAACCTTGAGAATGTTCATTGTGGGAAATTTGACCTTCATGAGAATATTTGGACTTGGCAGTAGTTCCAAAATGACAGAAAATTTGGAGAATTCTTTTAAGCATTTATTAGACAGTTACTGAGTGCCAGGTCCACAGGGAAGCTTAGAGGCACTATCTCATCTTAGCCTCTTAACAATTCCAGGAAGTAGACTATTAACATTCCCATTTTGCAGATAAGAAAAACGAAGCTCAGAAAGTTTCATTTGCTGTCTGAAAATGTGGTGGAGCTGGGGTCTGAATCCCAGCTCTTCAACTCAAACAACCTGTTTTTAAATTTCCACATAATACATAATACAAATGGAATAATTACCTTAAAAAAAAAAAAAGCATCAGTTCCTTCAACAGGCTCCTAGTTCTGTCCAATGCCATGGAGCTAATTACTCTAACAGGCCTCTAAACCAGTGATTTTGGCTCAGAGACCAAATACCACCATTCTTCTGTTATCTCACTGAAAGGACCAAAAACAGGCAGAAGAAATTTGCATTGGTATGGAACATCAGAGCCCGCACCATGCTCACATCAAAAATCTCCAGGAGTTTCTGATGTTAGAAACGACATGAGCAGGCAGGACAGTCTTGAGGGAAGTAAGTAGGACGGGTGGCAGCTGCAGAAGTTGGGGAGCCTCTGATTTGGGAGCATGGTGGAAGAGGGGCACAGGCTGCAGGACAGAGAAGTCTCCCTCAGGACTCTCCTGCTCCATGGGTCATTTGCAGTGAAGTCAGAGTAGGAGACAACATCAAACAAGCCTTGGGGAAGTGGATATGTCCTGAGAGGCAATTTAAGAGCAGCTGGGAAGATTATTTTTCCCCACCTCAGATGCCAAGAAGTAACAAACTGTAACCTGCAGCAAGCATTTCCATCAGAACATGCAATTCGCTCAGAATACAACCTGTTCCGAAGGAAGGTAGATAGCCTGTTCCCAGAAATGGAGCAGGCATTTGCTCATTAGCCCTGGGGCTGCCCAGGACTGTGTCCGCAAACATTTGTGGTACAGAAAGAAAGGCAGTGTGGCGTTTGCCTCTCCCTTCGATGCCGCTGCCTCAGTTCCTCCTCTTCCCCACTCCACAAGACCCAGCTCAAATGCTCCTTCACAAATGCTCCTTCGTCCGTGAAGCCATGACTTACTTTACATCATTCTAACTAGAATGAAAAGAATCTTTCCATTTTGCATTGTCTATTTGCTGAATTTTATTTTAATTTTAAAGGTCATCTTTGCAAAAACAATAGAAAAACTATTTAGTGCTAGAAGGTCATGGAAGAAAAGCACATCTCGCTACCACCCTGCCCCCCTTGTCCTCCCTAGAAGCGTTTCCTGTTTTTAGCTCCTTGTTATATTTTTCCAAAATCTGTGGTCTCTGCCAGCAAAGGCTGGTCTGTGCAGTTCCTCCTGCGCGTTCCCTTGCCTGCTCTTTGGTTCAGTGTGCATCTTGGAGATCTGTCTATATGAGCTATGCAGGTCCTCTCTTCTATCTCCACTGTCCCATCTCACATTTCTGTGGTCCCCTCTGGACTCCTTACTGCCTCCCCCTGCGTGAGCTCAAGCCTCCATCCGTAGGTCTCCTTCTTACCTGGATTCCAAACTCTGCTGGCAAAGTCTATGTGCTATTCATTATCATATGTTCTGAGGCTTATTATTTAAGGTAGACATGTATAATATTTAAATTATAAAACCCTCTCAGGGCACCATTTTGTCACAAAATAACAATTTTTTGCTCACAACATACACCAGTCTAGCTTTGAGCTAACAGAGATCCACTTGCCTCTGCTTCCCAAGTGCTAGAATCAAAGATGTGCACCACAACAGCAGCAGAGATTTTAAAAACATATATTTTATTTATTATTTTTATTTTATGTGCATGCATGTATTGCCTGCATGTAGGTAAGGCCACCCGTGTCGTGCAATGTCTGAAGAGGACAGAAGAGGCTGTCGGATCCCCTGGAACTGGAGTTACAGACAGTTGTTAGCTGCCATGTGGGTGCTGGGATTCGAACCTGGGTCTTCTGCAAGAACAACCAGTTTTCTTAACAGCTGAGCCATCACTCCAGCCCCAGCAGCAGGTTTTTAAAAGTAGATTTAAAAAATATTTTATTTATTATTATTATTTTATGTGTATGAGTGTATTGCCTGCATGTATGTTGAGTGCACCTGTGTTGTGCAATGCCACGGAGGTCAGAAGAGGTCTTCAGATTCCCCTGGAACTGGAGTCAAGGACAGTTCGTAACCAACATGTAGGTGCTGGGAATCAAACCTGGGTCCTCTGCAAGAACAGTCAATGTTCTTAACTACTGGGACATCTCTGCAGCTCCTAAAAGTAGATTTTTAAATAAAAAAAGGCACAAATCTTGAGTGTTTGATTTGATAATTTTTGGTCCAAACAAAATACAGACTATTTTCTTCATGACTTTGAAAAATTCCCCTATGTACTTTCCTAGTCCATTTTTTTGTTGTTGATTAAATTTGTTCATGAACAGTTTCATACATGTATATAATGCATTCTGATTATTCCTAATCCCCACCCTCTCCAATCTCCCTTCCACTCCTGTCAATCCCCCTCTAAAAAGGGCCTTTTTCTCATGTTGGTGTCTTTTCGCTTTATTTTGTGACCCACTGAGTTTAACTGGGGCCATCTGTATGACCTGGGTATAGAACTATGCAACTATGCAATAGAACATGAAGGTCTCACCAGTGGGGACACATCTGAAGATAATGACTCTCCCCTCCCCCGGAATCTTTCAGTGGCCAGTGGTTCAGCAGGGAGGCATAGAGTCCCACGAGCCCCTCCCCCATACAGACTGGTGCAGTCCTGTGCAGGCTGGGTGCAGGTACCTGCAGATGCTGTGGGCTCATGGAGGCAGTGGCTGTGTCATGCTCAGAAGACGGCGTTTCCTAGCCTTCTCCCTGCCTTCCAGCTCTCACATTCTTTCTACCTCCTCTTCTGCATTGTTCCTTGAGCCTTAGAAAGGTGCTATAAATGCCCTGTTTAGCTCTGAACATTCTGTTGATTTTTTAACCAGCACTATAACACCTCTGCTTTCTACCACCACATGTAGGTTCATTAGTGCTTGCAGGCTTATAGGAAATGACACATGTTCTTGTATTTCTTTATTATTTTTAATAGTGTGGCCTGTTCCCATTCTGCTCTCAGAGTCTTTTTTTGTTAACCCCAAGGACTCAGCTGTATCATATGAGCCAAGTGCCTGAATGAAAAGTGATTCACTAAACTCAAAGTGAAAGTAGTTGCACAGGCCTTATCGAAACAATTTCATGTTCATGGTGCTTTAAGAGCTACTAGGTATTGCTGGACTTGGTGGTACATACCTTTGATCTAAGTCAAAGAGTGACTCCTAGACATTGCATGAGGCCCTCAAAGTCATCCAAATTCTATCATAAACCATTCAATTAAGTAAATTAAGAAAGGACAAAGAGCACATCCAGTCTTCAAAATGAAAATACAGAATTCAAGGTGTGCAAAAGGTTTGAAAACACCTGCAGGTATGAAACTCAGGACAGGATGGGATGGATGAAAGTGGACCAGGGAAATGGGGGTAGGATTTGGTGGCATACATCTTTAACTCCATTATCCAGGAAGCAGAAGCAGAAGTAGGTGAATCTGAGGCCAGCCTGGTCTACATACTGAGTTCCAGGCCAGCCTGGGCCACATAGTGAAACCCTGCCTCAAAAAACCAAAACCAATCCAAAACAAAACTAAACTGAACTAAAAAAACAAGTCGCAGCATAGAAATGCATTGTCAACCAGTGTTATTCTGAATCCAATTATCTTAACTAGGGATCCTTAATTTTAAATGTAATGCTGTATTAGAATGTGCCAAATGCCCCAATTGTTATGATCTGATAGATTTGACAGATATTCCCATGCCATGTTCCAAGTTTAGGTTGATGTTCCAAACACTCACAGTGAAATATGTTTAGAACAAATGCTTATGCAAATGATTAGCTCTGGGAGTAAACACTCTCAGGCAGTAAATTAAAGTGAGTTTTAGAATCTCAGAGTTGGGGCTGGAGAGCTGCTCAGTGGTTAAGAGCACTGGCTGCTCTTGCAGATGACCTAGGTTCAGTTCCCAGCACCCACATGGCTGCTAACAACCATCCATAACTCCAGTTCCAGAGGATTTGAGGCCCTCTTCTGGCCTCTATGGGCATTGCACACATGGGTGCACTTACATTCATGCAGGCAAAACACTCATACACATTAAATAAATAAATATAATTTTAAAAAGAATACTTACAAAAAAAAAGAATCAGCATCAATAATAGATTTGGGGTTATAAAAGAAAGAAAAAGATAAATAATCCACAAACCAAATTAACAAAATATGAGGCAGTGATGGCATTTATGGGTGGGGTCAGCAGTGCTTGGTCCTTAGAGCAGGCCCCCTTCTTGGGGTCTGAATGTTGGCTTCTATCCTGTTCCCAGTACTTTCTTTTTCACAAGTGATTCTGCTATTTATAAGATCATAGCACTGAACCACACTGTCCAGGGAGAGGAAGGACCAACTCTGGTAGTTTCTGTACAACTGTAGGTACTCTTTCTCTTTTCAGCTCATATATTAAGAAGTTCTTTAACTCATCTTTTTTTGTCTAAATTATCTGTCCTTCTCTACCTTATTTATCTCCCCACCTCAGCTAGCTGATCAAAGGAAGATGCCTTAGCTTTTAGCTGTCTGTATCATCAGAGCCCAATACAGTGGCCTTTAATATTAAGGGCTCAATGACTACTGGTGATCACTCAGCATTCAGAGGAAATAAGGAAGCCTTTATGCCACACAAGAAAGTTCTTTGCAACTGGGAATGTTGGCATATTCCTATAACCCTAGCACTGGAGGACAGGACAGGTAGAGGCAGGAAGTTCAGGGGTTCAAAGACATTCTCACCTATATAGCAAATTTGAGGACAGCCTGTGCCATATGAGACCCTGTCTGAAAACAAAGAATGAAAGGAAAGAAGGAAGAAAGGAAGGAAAGAAGGAAGAAAGGAAGGAAAGAAGGAAGGAAGGAATAAGGTAGGAAGGAGGAAGGAAGGAAGGAAGGAAGGAAGGAAGGAAGGAAGGAAGGAAGGAAGGAAGGAAGGAAGGAAGCTGGCTAGCTCTTTGTGTAGACCACATCCCAGGTCAGTTACCATTGTTGGAGTGATTGTAAGCTCTTTCCAAACACTTCTCACATTAAGGAAATAAAAATTACCAATTCTTCTTTTAGCTATTTTGTGGTCAGTGTCATTCTATAACAACAATAACATAAGTATTTGTAGTAGCTGACCTTTGTGAGATTGGAGAAATGCAGAAAAAACATAGGCCTTGGAATCCCACTGACCTTGGTTAAAATTCTAGATGTGCCACTTATTGGTTGGTATGAATTTCTTATGTTTCTAAATGTTAGTACACTCCTCTGTAAAACTCGAAATCAAATTCCTACCTTAAAAATACTTGCAGGACTGGAGAGATGGCTCAGTGGTTAAGAGCATTGACTGGGCTTGCAGAGGACTCAGGGGAGCTCAGGTGGAAGCTAACAATCATCTGTAGCTCCAGTTCCAGGGGATCTGACACTGTCTTCTGGCCTCCATAGGTACCACATGACATGGGTGCACTTACATATATGCAGACATAACACTCATACACATAAACTAAAAAAAATACTTTTGGTCTTTTTGAGACAATGTCTCCCTGTAGCTGCAGCTGGCTTGGATTTGCTAATGGAGACCAAGCTGGCTTTGAACTCACAGAGACCCACCTGCCTCTGCCTCCCGAGTGCTTGGATTAAAGGCATGTGCCACCACGCCCGGCTAAAATAAATAATTTTTAGAAGTATTTAGAAGTATTTAGAATATTTAGAAGTATTCTTAATCTCCATTCCAAAGTGGATATGCTACAAAGTAGCTCCTGGAATTAGCATCAGACTTCAAAGTTTTCACTACATGATTCACAACAAAGATGCCCTTCAGACACCAACCATAAGTTCTGAGGGGCCTGTGGGCACCTGCATGTCTGACAAACAGACACATATAAGAATTTCCTACAATGTCCAGTCAGGTATGAAAAGTTTCTAGAACCATTGAGAGAACAGAAAAGTAACAATGACAATTTTATTATAATGATTGTGAGGATCATACCCAGAGCCTTGTGCATGTTAGGCAAGCATTCTACCACTGAGCTGCCTCTAGCCATACAGTTCTGTTATAAAGGAGACTTATAGGGTAAGATATGAGAGGGAGCCCAGGGCTGCCACGCCTTACTGCTGTAGGATCAGGATGTATCACCCTCCTTACACAACAGTGTGCTCACAAATCTAGGACTCCACAAAATGTCACTGCACAGAGGTTCCTTGGGGTTTCATTTCATAGGCATTATTCGTTAGAAAACTAGCCATGGGCTTCAACTTAATCCCTGACTCACCTTCCTGAAACTTGGACTGGTTCAAAGTCTCAATGCTCCAGTCATGGGTAGGTTCTTCAGCTCAGTGAGCCTAACTGAATCTCTGTAAGTGCCTGCCATAATTTACGTTGTTAACATTAGAAGCACCATTACTACTAAGGAAGTTTCGAGAGCTTGGTCTTTGATAAGACCAAGCATGGTACTTTATTATAATAAGGAAGATTGTGAGAAAATATACACATTTATAAAGAAAAACAGAAGCAAAGAACTGACCAGAGCCCTAGGCTTAAAGGCTAAGTTTTTATTTATTTTCTATGCGTATGAGTGTTTTGCACCCATGTCTACAATGCCAGTGGAGGCCAGAAGAAGTCATTGGATCCCCTGGAACTAGAGTTAAGGATGGTTGTTATGCTTGTTAGCTACCACGTGTGTGGGTGCTGGGAACCGAATTCAAATCCTCTGTAAGAGCAGCCAGTGCTCTTAACCACTGAGCCCTAAAGGCTTAGTTTTAAGATCAGATGTTAACACTGCTCTCTCTTGCCCCTTTCTTGCTGCTCTCTAAAGCTCTGTGATTCCTGTCATAAAGAAAACTTAGCTCCTGTAGGGGTGATACACTCATCATGCAACTCAGCACTGAGACAGGGCCCCAGTAACTCAAGTGTGTGTTAACTGACAAAAGTCATCTTTTGATGAAAGAACTTTACCATTCTTCAAAATAAAGTTTCCATACCTAGAAGAACAGAGGGAAATCTGAGTGACCTTTCCAGGACAAGGGAATGAGAGTAAGTAGCAACAGTAACCATATCAGACCTTGTTAGTTCCTGTATGATGAACTCCAGGTGCTGCAGTCATGACTGAGCCACAAGTAAGCAGTGAGCTTCATGTTCCACGAAGCCATTTCAGCTGTGTGTTCCAGCACAAATGAGGTCTCTCCTGCATCTGTGCATCACCTGTGTTCCCCAGACCTCGAAAGTGGTTTTTAAATGCTTGGAAGAAGCCCTTGGGGAGTAGGCTGCTACAGTGTCCCCTGTCATTTCTTAGTCACAAGTTTTCTTGGCTTCCATCCCCCCCAGAGATGAGTCCAAGCATCCTGAGATGTCTAGAAACCAGAAACAGGAAAGTACAGAGGTATCAGTGCCCTCTGTCCAGTCTCTGATGGTGGGAAGGAAGCTGGATTCTAGCAAGTCTTTCTTTAGATTACGAGTGTCTAGAGCTCAGACTTTGGGAACTTATTCTGTACCCATAGTGGGCCTCCTGCTTGGTGCATAGCAAAGAACTGATGTGCAGTAGATGATTCACATACAAAGAGGTCCTTCATAGGAGGGAACCACCGTACACTTCATTTTTCTTTGGGGACCACCATCTGAGCCATCTTCTGTGACTTTGCACAGCACTGACAATGCATCCCCATCAGAGTAAATGAGACACACAATTGTTCACATCGCTTTCTCAGTGAAAGAACCAGATTTCAAACTTAAACATAAGGTCTCAGCACTCTGCCTCACATGCAGAATGCATAATATCCTCTCAGCACATGTAGCAGTTGGTGATTTTTCTATAGCAAGCATCCATTAGCATGTTTAACTGCATTTGTTAATAAATATTGGCTATGGAAATCACCAGCTGCTATAGTTTGGGTCTGCAATGTCCCTCCAAAGCCAATACGGTTTAAAGGATTTGTCTACAGCCCTTGGGGCTGTTGGAAAGTGGAACCTTTAAGCGGTGGGGTCTAGTAGGAGATCAAGCCACTGGGGTGTGCTCTGTTCCTCCCCTTTCTTCTTTGTCACTTACTAGGGAGGGGGTAAGAGGTTTGGCACTTCCACACATGTTCACCATGTTGTACAGCCACAGGGCCAAAGCATGGTGTTAACTAACCAGGAACTGAAACCTGTAAAATCGTGAGCCAAGACAGGGGATGATTATTGATTATCTCCTTTATTATGGTGATGGAAGCTGATTGAAAGACCTGCCTTTGACCTGGCAGGCACATTATCTTTGACCCTGTGGTTTCAACCATTCATTCATTCAGTAAACAATTATTTGAGGCATCTTGAACGTTCACAGCAGGGTGTAAAAGACTGGAAGGGACACAGTGCAGAATATTTGGTCAGGTAGCATCCTAATGCCAATCTTCCTATGTGACAGGCATGAGTTTCTGATCCGGTCCATGCTGCCTGCATCTCAATGCTTTTCCAGCCCACACAGTCCTCAAATTATCAGCTTTTTAAAATTTAAAATATTTTATTTATCATTTTTATTTTATGAGTATATTGTCTGCATGTATGTAAGTGCACCCTTGGCATGCAATGCCTGCAGTCAGAAGAGGGTGTCATATTCCCCTGGAATTAGAGTTATGGATGGTTGTTAACTGTCATGTGGGTGCTGAGAATTGAACCCAGGTCCTCTGGGAGAACTGCAGTGTTCTTAACTACTGAGCCATTTCTCCAGCCCCTCAAAATATAAGCTTTGAATCAAAGCAGCAAAGAATTCCCTTTTGTGGTCCCTGGGAGTGGTTTTTGTGGGCACAGCTGGTCGTGCCCCAGTGCTGTGGCTCAAATCCAGACAACAGAAACGTTACCATATGGAACCAATTAAGAAACTCAGAAATGCTAACAGAACTGAGGAGGTCAAAGGTAAAACCTGTGCATTGCCTTGTAAAGACGAGAACTTTGTAGACTGATGTTTGGAAATGCTCTTTCTTGCTACACCCTAGAAGCATTAACTTCTTTTATGATATTTCTGGCAAAAGGTCTTATATCATTTTTTTTCTCTGCAAGGAGTATTCTAAGTTTGGAAGTTTCTTGTAAATGCCCTTGTTGGCAATAATTGCTTCCCGAACATTGCATTATAATGAGGATGTTTCCTTTAATCTAAGCTGTATACGTTTCAATAGCTAACCATTCAAGCCATTATAACAGGAGACACGAAAGAAATTACTTTGGCCAGTTTCCTGAGATGTTAGGATAGATGCTGTCATTTATAGCCACAGGTTAGGAGGAATCTCTTCAAAGAGCAGGGAGTCTGTCTCTGGAACCTTATCTGTTTGCCTGCAACATGATGCAATATGGACACTTTCTTACTCTGTTCTCACCCACTGATTGACTTTGCTTTTAGTCCTGAGTGATAACGACAAATACAAATTCTCAACAATGTACTGACAACAGAAATAGGGATTTCCCATCAATCATTTCATAAAAGGCCCAAAGTGCAATTTGAAACTAGGAAAAAATAACCCAAATGGCAGTTTCTCATAGTGCTGGTGGGCAGACGGGACTCAGCTTTATGTGTCCAGTAAAAGATTTCTCCGTTTCTGTGAAGCCCGGCTGCTGGTCAGAGCAAGGATGTATCTGTGGACTTTGTGCTTCATTCCTACTAAAGGTTTCCAGGACTCCTTGTTTGAGAAAATACAATTTTTTGTAGAAATAGCTTTGGGATTTATGTGGGATATTTACTCTCCTGAAATGCTCTGTGCTTAAACAACAGGATGATTTCCATTATCAAGTAAAATAATGTGGGGTGAGATGGGATGACCTGTGAGGACAGTGGGGGACTGAGAGAGTTTGAGGCCAGCTTGGGCTACATAGAGCAACCTTGTTTCAAGAGGAAACAAAACAAAGCAAAACAACAACAACAAACTCATGAGTCACCAAATAAAACAAAAAGACATGAATGTGGGAACCAATGGTGGGCGGTTGCCAGGACGAGAGGTTAGGGTTATTAGAATACATTTTATACTTTTATTAAAATGTCAAAGACCAATTTCAATTATTTTAAATGAGAAACATTGAATGAAATCACATGGCCCTAAATATCTGATCAGCATTTATTAATCAAAATTTTGCAACATTAAAGGAGGTGGTTCTTTCACAGTTCAAAGTTCTAAGCCTGGCATTTCAGTAGTTAAAAAAAAACGAAACAAAAAACCCCACAGGTTTCCTTCCCCCATGATGGGAACTGAGGGAGAGCCACAGTAAGTGAACTAACAAAATTTAAAAGGCAAGAAAAGAAGAGAGGAAGAGAGCGGGGAAGGGGTCGGAAGCCCAGATGGAGAAGGGAGACTGAACCGCTATAGGAAACAAACAAGGATGGAGACAGGTATGCCACTCATGGCCTTCAGGTATGTCAGACAAGGTTTCGTAGGAAGCTGTGGATCTGGACTTGCTCTTTTGCTCTGACTGGAGAGAAGTCCTGGTAGGCAAGGCCATGTTCTTTCAATGCTGGTCTCCAGCAGCTTTCCTCCAGTGTAGCCTGGAACAGCAGCAGCAGGCAGATAAAGCAGCAGCCGGTAGCTCCCTCTGGTGTTTGGGTGTGGTAGTCCTACAGGCCCTGACTATCAGGGCGCTTAGCCCTTGGCAATGGCCAGTGCTAGGGCTGTCGGCCTAGGATCTGGGACCCTTGGCCCTGAAGATATAAATTACACGAACAGTGATTTTAACAACGCTTTCACAGTGCTCAACACCCTCTGATAGTACATTTCATTTACATTTTCCACATAACTGCTGCTGGATCTTCTCACACGTTACATTTGTATACATGTTGTACAATCGCCGTAGAGATCTGATTGCTCAGATATAATGCTGTCAGTCATAATTCTAGTCACTGAGATTCTGTATGCAATAGAAACACCTTCCGAATCAGTTCCAGCATTACTGTAACAGGCTCTCATCAGATGTTTAATTGTGGCTACCTCAAGTCTTGTTTTGCAGATGGCTAGTTGTTAAAACACAGGTTTTCTATCACTTGCGATCCTATTATTGGATGGATAAGAATTCCTGGAAGTCTAGGGGAGAGATTGATAGTTCATAGGTTTACTATGTCAACATGAGGCAGAACAGGAATTGATGGAATGCCACTGAAATGCTGACTGAGTCTCCTGATGCTTTTTCAGAAGTACTTTGAGCACATCCTTAGGGTGACCTCTATTCTTAGCTTCTTCCCCTTGTTGGCCTTTTCCTTGGCAGAACTAAACAAGTAACTAAACTTCCAGACAGGTGTTCTCATTCCCTGCCTTGATTTATCCAGCTTGTGGGGTACTACATTGCCTACTGGCTGACCAGAGAGGAGTCTGTGCAGGTGTTAATACTTTGTGTCGCTTGTAGATAATTACATCGAGTACTATAGAGACTCAGTTATAAGAAAATTAGCAAACAGGCTATTGAGTTGAAATAGAGAATTCTTCACCCTGCTTGCTCTTTAACCATATGATGTTTAGCTGTGTGCAGGAAGCCTGGCCCAGAAGCCTGGATCAGGAGCCAAACTCTTGGCATTGTCCTCCTAGTAGTCATCACGTTCTCCCGGGTGCACCATGTTCTTTTCGCTTTAAATGTTTATGTGCAGCCATCTGCTGAATCCTAAATGGTCCTTTCGTTAGATTGACAGGAACTCATGCAGGTTATGAAGACACCGTAACCAATGGACAGTGTATGGAGCTGGAAACCCAGGATGATGGTGATGGAATGATGCTCATGGCCTCGGTTTTAGTCGGACTCTTGGTGGAGCGTACCCAAAGGAGTGGAGTTGTTAGATGAGATTTTTGTAGGTGGCGTTTGGATTGGACCCCTACACTGGGCCAGTAGGCCAAATCAACGTGGAGTTTAATCACAGTAACTGAGCTCGGATGACTGCAGAAGGTCTCATTTCCAATTAACAGATTAAGTTGTGAATGATTAATTAGTTAAGCTGTAAGCAACTTAGTGGTGGACTATACTGTGTGGTCAATTACATTTTTCCTATGCGTCACTTTTCTCATTGAAATTCTCAGAACCTGCTCTGAATCTGTCCAAACTGCAAATCATTTTTGCTTACTTTTGCTCAAATAAAATCACCAAAGTTGGTGCAGAGGCCTTTCCTTTCTATAGCTATTGTAACTCTAGCCTAAAGGATATGCAAATTATAGCCACAAGATTGTCAAACTCACAGGGCTGGAGAGATGGCTCAGTGGTTAAGAACACTGGCTGCTCTTGCAGAGGACCCAAGTTTGTTACCCACACACATAGTGGCTAACAACCATTGGTAACTCCAGTTCCAGGGGAATTTGATGCCCCTTTCTGACCTCTGAAAGCATTGCATGACATGGGTGCACTTACAAATTTGCAGGTAATACACACATACACATAAATATATAAAACATAGTAAATAATATATTTTTTGGAATTCCCAAATCAGGTTTTAATCACATTTTTGCTTTTCTTTCTTTTTTTAGTGATTTATTGAGAATTTCATACAGGCATATAAGCATATAGGATGTTTTGCCAACTCCCTCCCCTCCAATTCCTCCAATTCCTCTCATATCTCCCCATCACTTTTTTCTGATAACTTCATGTACTGTTTTTTTTTGGGGGGGGGGGTCTCACTGTAGCCCCAGCTGTCCTGGAACTCACTATGTAGACCAGGCTGGCCTTGAACTCACAGAGATCCACCTGCTTCTGCCTCCCTAGTGCTGGGATTAAAGGTGCGCACCACCATGCTGGGCTTTCTTCCTTTTTTAATGGGCTTTTTGCTAATCTAACATTCCCCCCTCTGAAGAGATAACCTTAAAATCTTTTAAGGATTAGATAAGAGCTCCCAAATACTTTCTACATTTTCCGCATTTGGGACTATGTATGTTGCTAAGAGGCCCAAGGACATTTTGACTTTTTGAAATGGGAAGAAAAAGTGTCCCCTAGAGGGTTCTTAGTCTCATTCATAAAAGAATTAAGAATGGACCCAAACTTAAGAATGGACCCAAATGGAAGCTTTTACAATTTTATTAGAATCTTAAAGAAAAATCCTCAGGGCAGGTGAGCTGGTAATTTTGGCAGCTGCCTTGAGGGGGTGAATAGTGGGAGGAAGGAAAGAAAGCCGTGGAGCCATGCGGGTTTAGAGCCTGCATGGAGGTCAGACATGGCTGACTCCCAGCCACATGGCTGGGAGAAGGAAGCTTTAGAGAAGAAGTGAGGAAATGCAAGATGCTAGGGGCAGCCCAGAGCCTTAGAGAAAGCATGTTTAGAAAGAAAGGCATGAAGAAGAAAAGGAGAAATTATGCTTTCCTGAAGAGTTCAGGAAAGTGGACAGACTTACAGAGACCTACATGACTGTGGCTGGTCCAGAAGGTCTGCAGGGATCTGAGCTATTTCCAGACAGGAAATATTCACTACCTTATTAACACACCAGGTATTCTGCCCATCTATTTAGCATAACTAAAGGTGAACCTGCCTTTCTGGGAGTGGTTCTATCACCAGGTAATTGACCAGTGAGACTGGAAAAGTGGGGCCTCCAACAGATAGACTAGATATTTTTTATAGTCTGAACCAGTACAATTTATGGGGCTTATTGATATTCTAACATTTTAGCCAAGAAACTGGCTACTTTTCTTTGGGGTCTTTTTACACTAACTACCGAGCCAATTCCTACCTCCTATTCTTATCACACCATCCTCTGAAGAGGTTACCCAGCTTGTGAATAGGGACTTGGGATGCAGACTGCTCTGGCTTCTTCCATGCTGAACAGGGATGCAGGGTGAGGCAATTGGGGTACGCTTTCAGTAAGTCTATCTAAAAGAGTCCCAAATTGCATAACTCTTATCTCTAGGGGGAAAAGAAAGTCTTTGACTGGTGAATAGGAGATGTGAAGGAGAAGTAAAGGCAAGAGTAATTAGCATTACAAGTTCTAGACAGGGAACTAGAAAAAAGGCAGAACAGGGCAAATTTCAAATGTTCATATGAGAGTCCATTGGAGATTTTTGACAAGAGCTTCCAAAAGCTCTATTGAGTTTCTTTTGTCTGCCAAGGCTGGACTCGAGAGTGATGGATTCAGGATTTGCTTTTCAGGCATTTTGATAGCTGTTGGAGTGGTTAGAATCAGTGTCAGCTCTGTCTCAAAGGCTAGGGGGAGAAAACAAATTTGGCCATCATTTTAGAACAATAGCAGGTTGTCCCCCTTAGCTACAGGTGGACACTACAGTATTCAGACCAAGATTTGAAGTCTTATATCTGAGCAGCACTTTCTGATTCAGAACAAAATCATCAATGAGAAATAATTGTCTAAATAACTCTTTTATATGGACTTAAGCCTAATGTCTGAGAAGTGTAATCCCTTGAACTCTTAAAGAAATATACTGATCACTTTATTCTTTGGTTATACTTTCCTTTTGGGTATTTAAGAACATACAGTTGGCCCAAATAAATCAATTTATATTTACACTTAAGGTTGTTTGAGGATCTGTTTCTCAGGGGTCACATGGGCTTGGGAGGAGTCCCTGGCTCCTTTCTTTTATGAGTTCCAGCTATGTGAAGATAAGTCAAAGGTCCTACTCAACCATGGCTGACTTCACTTGGAAGCATGGAGGAAATGTTTCCTCTATTCAGAATTGGGTGGTATAGCCTGAATGGATGTCAATCCTGCATGAGTTCAGAAAGACCATGGGCTACTTGGCCAGACATGAATTTCTACTAAGATAATGGAGCATGTGTAGGATCTTGAAAGATATGAGACTAATAAGTAGCTTTAATTATCTGTAAAATTATACTAGTTGTCAGTCAGTAGAGGAGCTTCTCTGTGACATAGGCCAAATATGCAGCACCTTGACCTCTCAGCAGCCCTCTCAGTGATGGTCACTGGTATGTTGCTCTGCAGATCAGAAAGGAATCTGGAGTTCCCAGAAAACCTTTTATGCTCACTGGGGAAGGCTGGGCTTTCACCCAGGCCTGACACTGATGCATTATTTATCTAGTGCACAGTGACTACATAGTCCTCTTTCATAGCATATTCTAAGTTCTGTGAAACAGGTTAAGAAATAGTCTTCATTCACAAAATTGTTTTTATTGTAACATGCTTAACAGTACTGCATTCCTTTGTATTCCTAATACATGGGATTTGATTATAAAAAATGTTCAAAATATCTGACTTCATATGAATCAAAACTCTCCTTAGGTCTATGTGGTATAATGGCATCAAAAGAGATTTGTCTATGTTCAAAGTTTGTTACACTTTTAGAGCTCCTGAAAATTAAACATGAAATGTAAATTTTAGAATTCTCATCTCTTTAACAAAGAGAACAGACAGGAAAGCCAGGACAGAGCTGTGAACTCTAGGACTCTCCAGGTAGGGTCAATGTTAGTGTCTTTAGAATTTCTTACTGGGAAAATTGAATTTACAGGTAGAATTTCAGTGTCTTGGGTCCGTCACCAGCTTTGCTTGCTAAAGAGGAATCTTTCTTTTTCTTAGGTATATCTCTACTTAAAACAAAAACTTGACTCAGATCTGCTTTTCATGCTAAACCATACTTTAAAATTTTTATACACACTGTTACCCTTAAAGTAGCTTTAAAATTTATTTTTGTGGGGACTGGAAAGATGGCTCAGCAGTTAAGAGCTCTTGCAGAGGACCCAGGTTTGATTCCCAGCACCCACATGGTAGCTACCAACTATCCATAACTCTAGTTCCAGGGGATCTGATGCCCTCTTCTGACCTCTATGGGTATTGTACAACATGGGTGCACTTACATGCATGCTGGCAAAACACTCATACACATAAAATAAAAATACTAAATAAAAGACTTTTAAAAATACTTTATTTTTTTTTTTTATTTTATGTGTATTAGTGTTACGCCTCCATGTAAGTAAGAGCACCCGTGTTGTGCAATGCCGCAGAGGACGGAAGAGGCTGTTGCATCCCCTGGAACTGGAGTTACGGACAGTTGTTAGCTGCCATGTGGGTGCTGGGATTCAAACCTGGGTCTTCTGCAAGAACAGTCAGTGTTCTTAACCATTGAGACATCTCTCCAGCCCCCCAAAGACTTTTTAAAATGTATTTTTGCAAATATTTTCACAAAAATCAGGAACAAGACAGGGATGTCCACCCTCTCCGCTTCCATTGAATAGAGTGCTTGAAGTCTTAGCTAGAATAAGAGGAGATAAAAGGCATACAAATAGGAAACAAAGAAGCCACAGATCCTTATTTGCAGATGATATGATTCTATACATAAAAGTCGCTAAAGATGCCACCAGAAAACTCCTACACTAATAAACACATTCTCAAAGAGGCGGGATACAAAATCAGCACACAAAAATCATTAGCCTCGCTATCCACCAACAACAAAACTACTCATAAAGAAATCAGGGGGAAAATCCCTTCCACAATAACCTCAATTAAAATAAAATAAACTGTCCTGTAATAAACCTAACCGAGGAAGTGAAAGATCTGTACAATGAAAACTTTAAAACATCGAAGAAAGAAATTGAGAAGACACCAGAAGATAGAAAGATCGCCATGCTCATGGATTGGTAGGAAGAATGTTGTGAAAATGGCCATCCTACCAAAAGCAAGCTACAGAGTTAATGCAATTTCCATCAAAATTCTACCACAATTCAGAAATGACAGAAATTGAAAAAGTGTCTTAGCATTTATATGGAAATGCAAAAGACCCAGGAAAAGTAATCCTGAACAACACAAGCCCTGAGAGAGGTGTCATCATCTCAAGTTCTACTACAGAGCCATAGGAATACAAGCAGAATATAGTGCCGGCCTAAAATCAGATGCATTGATCAATGGACTACAATGGAAGACACGGATAGAAACCCACACTCCTACAGTCACCCGATTTTTGACAAAGGGGTCAAAAATACACATTGGGAAATTTGCCCCCTAAGCACTCTATCTTTGTACCCAATTCTCAGTCCTCATCAGAGAAGCTTCTTTTGGCAGTAGATGGCGATTAACGCAACTGGTCGTGTGGAGAGAAGAACAGATTGTTGGAATGCTCAGCTCCAAATGGGACATCTGTATCACAGGCCTTCTCGTCAAGGCTTAGGGATCATCACAGCACAGGGAGTGGAAAGACTGTAAGAGCCAGGGGTAGTGCTGAGTGCTGAGAAACAATGTTTTCTGGGTGTGACAGGTCCATGGCACTCATGAACTCTCAGTGGCTGTGACTGCACAAGATCAAGCCAGCCAATATCCAGCATGGATTGGGGAGTGCTCATGACATCCCACCCACTTCTAGAAATTAATGGCTACCGGGAGAGTCAGTTTTCAGCCGAAGGAGGAAAAAAGATAGGTCGGGCCAGGAAGGTTTCTTCCCTGAGTCAGGGAGCTGGCTCTATCCGGCCTCCAGAGCTCAGCCAACAGCTTCAGCAGAGGCACTCGATCAGCAATTGGCCTCTTTTCCAAGACTGTTGCTTGGCTGCGGAAGGGAAGCTGCATCCAGCCTCCAAGCCCCATCACTTGTGAGACCAGCAACTCCAGACCTTCCAGACCTGTAGCTTTGGAGACCTGTGCCTCTGGGCTTGGAGACCCACTGTTCCAGAGCTCTGCAGCTTCTGCCTTTAAGACCTATGGGAGGTGGGAGACCTGTTCCTCCAGCTTTTGGGGCTACACAGACTTGTTCTGTAAGGAACTGCTCTTGGCAGGTTTGATATAGAGGCAGACTCCACTGACCACTTGCCACAATCCTCTTCTCTGTGGCCCTGTTAAGAGGCAGTTACTCCAGGGTCAGTTGCTATAGAGTACAGTCTTGTGACATTCCACCATCATGTCCCATCCATACAAAGGAACATCTTATCTTGTCTTCTGTGCCCTGCTACTTTCAGACTCTCTCCACTTCTTGTTTCTGACATGCCTGGTTACTGCCACCAGCATCTCTTACCTACCTTGCCCATGGACACGAAGTCACTGACACTTAAGCTGGCCTCTTAGCTCCTTGGTCTCCTTCTGACTATAATACACCAAACCTCTAGTCTGGTCCTTACTATCTGTCAACGAGGGTTGTTGATTAAATATAACTATTTCCTCAGTCCTCTATCCACCTCCATCATCTGACTTTGATGATCTTGTCTTTTTTCCCAGTTTCCCTCAATAACTGATGCCAACTTCTACCTCAGAGACTTGACACCATGGTATGGATAATGTGCCCAGTTCCCTGGCCTGAATCTACAGACTCACATGCTGCCCTCCCTCACCTTCTTTTCCCAGGCCCATTTTTCCCTTCTCAGTCATGTAGCCAACATTCTTTCCATCAGCATGTAAACACACTCTAGACTCTCTGTGTTCAAGAAAAATGATAAAATATAATCCTGTTCCCTCAAGTTCTGTTCACAGCACCACCTCTACTGATCTTCCCTTTACAATGTATCTTTTTCAAGAGTTTTCTTGATCCTTTGTCTCCATTTCCTCACCTCTTCATCCTCAACTCTCTCCCAAACTAATTATGCTCATATTGAATGTGCTGGTTAGTTTTATCAGCTTGACATAAACCAGAGACGCTTGGGAAGAGAGAACCTCAGCTAAGGAACTTCTTCCACAGGATTGGCCTGTGGCCTTGTCTGTGAGGCCTTTTTTTTAGATTGCTAATCGATGTAGGAAGGCCTAGCCCTGTGTGGGTAGTGCTACCCCTGGGATGGCAGACCAGGACTGTATAAGAAAAGTAGCTGAGCTGTGCAGTGGGAGCAAGCCAGTGAGTACTGTTTCTTCATGGTCTCTGTTTCAGTTCCAGCCTTGGGTTTCTGCCTGGAGTTCCTGCCTTGGCTTCCCCTAGTAACAGGCTGTGAGCCTTTCCTTCCTATCATACTTTCTATTGCTATGATTAAAAAAAAAAAACATTGAAGAAGAGATAGCTCAGTGGTTAAGAGCATTGGCTGCTCTTGCAGAGGACCTGGGTTCAAGTCCCAGCACCCACATGGCAGCTAACAACCATCTGTAACTCTAGTTCCAGGGAAATCTGACACCCTCTTCTGACCTCTGGGGGCATTGCATGACAGGGGTACACTTACATGCCTGTAGGCAATACACTCATAAACAAAAAATAAAAATATTTTTTTTTAAAAAGCACTGACCAAAATCAACTTCCGGGGGGCGGGGTTGTATTTTATCTTACATTTCCCAGGTCACAGTTCATCACTGAGGGAAGTCAGGGTAGGAACCTGGAGGCAGGATCTGAAGCACAGACCATGGAGGAACACTGATTACTAGCTTGCTCCCCTGGCTTGTGTTAAGCCTGCTTCCTTATACAACACAGGACAACCTACCCAGGGGTCACATTACTCAAAGTGGGATGGGCCCTCCCATGTCATTCACCAAGCCAGAAAATGCCCCCACAGACATGGTGACAGGCCAATCCAATGGAGGAAATTCCTCAATTGAGATTCTGTCTAACCAGGTGTGTCAAGCTTATAACTGAAGCTATCCAGCAAGTTGCTCTTGGTCAATGTTTTATCACAACAACAGAAAGCAAACCAGAACAGCAAGTATTATGTGGGTGACTTGATAAGATGACCAGCAACCACCATGTTTCTAAACCCAAGGACCAACTTCTAGCTGTCAGTTAACATCTCAATAGCATTTCTTAGGACCAACTGTCCACTCCCTTTAGTCTAGAACCACATTCTTTGGCTTCGATATTTCTTTGTATTCTGTAGTTTAGAGACACAGTCTCACTGTGATGCACAGACTGACACTGAATATGTCATCCTTCCGCCCCAGTCTTCTGTGTGATTCGATGCTAGGCGTGTGCCCCTATGCCCACAGGCCTGGGAGATGTAATAAATGATAATCACAAATGTATAGCTCTATCTAATTCTTCTACGGCAGTTGTAGGCAGATCTACAACTTGAACATAATTTCTTGAATTCTTAAATACCACTTTCAAAACTAAATAATCTCAACTTTAGGATAATTATGAAACACTGTTTATACAAATATAATCAGATTATCTATATATTTTATATTAAAATCACAAAGAAAGATTTAACTGAAAACCCAGTGAGTTGGATAAGCTTAACTATGGCTGTACTCTAAATTAACACGTGTCCACTACTATGCCTTAAAACCTGCGGAGCAAGCAGGTAGGGGCTAATTTAGCCAGGATCTATAGGCTGATGGCATCTTGCCAAGAGCAGCCTCAGTAGTCTCGCAAGTCCCCTTAGTTGACAACTCCCATGTTCCATGGAAATAGATTTGTCCAGTAATACGGCAAAGGTTGGGACATAGACATAAATAACACACACTCAAACTTTCATGATCATAGACCCTTTCAAAATCCAAACTGAAAGTGTTAATGTGTGGATGTGCTGTGAGTATTTAACAACTCTGGGCTTCTATCCAAATTCCCAGGATATAAAGATACCTTCTGAAATGAGGAGAGCAGATTTCCCCTCTCTGGCCAGCTGAGATCACTGGCCTAAGGCATGAGATACTGATGGATTTGGCTACATGTCCAGAATAATTCTAACTGAGCCATGGATTTAAAAGCTGAGCCCTATTTTAGAGTCAGGCTCTGCCTCCTTTCCCAGCTCTTGAACTATCACTTCTTTCATAATTACATTGCCTTGTTTGTGTGGTTCTGCTAACCCCACCTAAACTGAAATAAACCCCTTTTCTAGCACTTCCAAATACTTTTACTCTTGTCATCATTGTCCATTAGTGTTTTGAACATAGAGCATCAAGAGAGGTTTACCTTTACAGGTGATTACTTAACTTTCACTGTCAGCTTTCTTGTTCTGCTGACTCCCATTAGGGTCAACTCATGCCTGAATATTGTTGACCACCTTATCTCTGCTGTGTGAACAGATGGTATAGGACAGCTATGTTACATACCAGTGAACAAATGAGTGAAGAATTGTCCAGGGAAGGCTGATAGATGATAGATAGATAGATGATAGGTGGATGGATAGATAGATGATAGATAGATTATAGATAAATGATAGATAGATGATGGATAGATGATGGATAGATGATAGATAGATTGATAGATGACAGATCTACAGATCAAGATTGATAGAGATATGCAATGAGCTATTAAGCATTTTACTTCAAATATCTAGGGTTAATTTTTTTAAAAAGCCTTAAATAAATACCATGTAGGTATTATATCAAGGGATTATATTGCCTCTTGACTTTAACAAATATGCAGTTGCCTCTTATATATGAATAAGATGTCCAAACGATATATCAGTGAAGAAATGAAAAGTCAAATACAGAATACATTCTAATGAGACTGAGTGGCATGCTCTATCTCACCAGTAAAATCCTTACCGACGCTGTCTATGCTAGCAACCTCTGGAGAAGATGCTCAAGGACACTTGATCTTATCTCTAAGGAAACTATCTCTACAGTGGAAATAGCATCCAGTCTCAGTGCATCCCCGTGAGGATGAGGGCATATGGCTATGAGTCAATCACAGGGCCTGCTTTCCAGCCTTCTCCTTCTGCTATCTGTTCCTTCAGCCTTCCTTCTGGTCTTTGCTCCTGGATCACTGCCTCCACGTTCATTCCAACTCCTCTCCATCCTGACCCCTCATACTGGCACATATGCCTCTGCCCTGGGCTCCTGTGGAACCATGCTTTCTGCACTATTTCCTGCTTAGCTCCATGTTTACACACCCTCTAGATTGCAAATTGCATGGTAGTAAGAGAGATGGATGACTTGCTGAAGAGAGGTGGCCACCCTTCCCTGTTCCTCACATGGAGCCAGGCCATCACAGCTGTTCAACAGTTGGTCAATGAACAAACTGTTCTGGCTCCTTATTTAAGCAGACACTGATTATCACCCACCTTAGCATGAAGAGATGGTGTCCCCCATGATGGGGTGCAGGTCAAAAGAGGAACATACATGGTCCCTTTATGATTATGGATTTTTACTGAAAAGGGTTAAGCTGGTATTCTGGCTTACAGGTCTCTCTGGACATTTAACAAGCAAGAGTCCATTCTTGAGGAGAAGCTGGGCTTGGGCAGACCCAACCAGAAACAAACTCTCCCATCTCAGCAGCAGCTCCCTCAGGCTCACACTACTCCATCTGCATCCCTCTGACTCCAAGCTTCGTTTTTCACATATTCATACATGGGAGGAAAAATGCTTCAAGATCAAACCTGAAGGCAGTTCTGTACTGAAGGAAACGAGCAGGCTGATGATAAAAGCGGCTTACACAAAGACCGCATTCATAGGAGACACATTGACGTTAGATTTTTATTCAATTTGGTAGCTGCATCGCTATTTAGCCCATAAATGCTATGATCTAAATTTATTCTACATTGAATCTGTAAAGAGTTTAACATATGATGAGAAAACGGCTTGTCTTACCGGTTTCATCCCAGGAATCTATTTTCACTTTAGATGAAATATCAGACAGGGCTTTATTTTCCTCTTTTTTTCCAGAAGCCTTGGGGTTTAGTAGAAATGAAACTTAAAGCCGACATGGGGAAAATATGGAAAGAGCTTCTACTGCGGTCTGGACAGGGTCATGTCTGAGGGAGGTAGAATTTTCTGCTCAGGACTGAACGCTGTCTCTTATCACTTTATTCTGTGCTTTGCGTCCTTACTGACCAGCTGACAAGGAAAGAAACACCAGGCCTCACTTGTAAATAATTACTGCTGTTTTTACATGACTCCCACATGCCAGACCTGTACTAAATCTTTGCTGTGCATTTACTCCTGTTTAATCCACATATCCCATTGATTTCTAAAGCTAACAGAAGTTAAATGATTTGTCCAAAGCCATGAGAAAAACAATCAGAAATTGCAAGACTTGAACCCACCATGTCCAATGCAAGACTTCATTTTCTTTCATACCACAGTGGTTGGCCTTCTATGGAAAGCAGGTGTTGTATAGGACTGTCCTCTGACAGACAGATGCCATCTTCCAAACCTCAGCTGCACAGGCTGGCCTAAGATCATCACAGCTGGGTTTGTTGACTCTTCACACCCCACACGGAAGGAGGGCCAGGGAGAGTCCTGAGACTCCTGTCTGAGTCCAGCCATACCTCCAAACTGCTGATTAGTGATTCAGCCCTAATTGCACATGGCTTGGGGGAGGGGATAGAGTATATAGGTTAAGGAAGACTAGGGGAGGGTCTCTCTCACTGTTTTCTGTGGCCATGGGCAAACCATCATCCATGCTTGGGTCAAGACTTTTTGATGTAGGCTTAGGTGGAGGGCACCCACACTCCCACTCTGTAAGTAAACCCAATAAACTCATTGGTTTCAAAGAGTGCCGATTGGTGAAATTGGACCTTCGTTGTTGTTGGCACCAAGGGAAATGGAGGTGGATGGACGCTGTTTATATACCCTCCAACGAGGAATTTTAGCAACAGCAGGCTAAGCAGATTTGGTAAGCACTGATTCCAACTGGAGTAGATGATGTCACTGACTTGTCCCACCCTTCAGTGTGTAGTGCTTTCGGTAACTCTTTGAAGTCACAACCTTGTTAGTCCAAACTTGCTAGTGATCCCTGTCTTGAGCACAATTTAAGTGTCACAGAGAGACAGTCAAGTATCTTTTTCGAATGTACATAAACAAGGGAACAACTCACAGCAATGAGCCTAACAATTTAACAATCTGACTCTAAGTGATGACACCAATATCTGGAGGCGGTATTCACTTATGGGCAGAGGGCAGAACAAGGAATGAGTCGCAAGTCTGATTGTCCAGGGCACCGAAGGCCACCATGTTCACACCCACTGGTGGGGAAGGACAGTGAGTGGGTGGTGGCTCTTCAGCAGATGCTCCTTGGGAGCAAGGTTCCTTGGAGAAGAGGAAGCTAGCTGGACGGCCTTAGCTGTGCTTACCCACATCAACCAGGATGTCAGACACTAAACGGTCACCAAGGTCAGATCCAGGCCAGAGGTAGGAGATCCTGGTGGGTGATATAGTTACTGGAAGGTCCCTTGTTGCTACAGTATGTGGCTTGTGTGCATTGAGGTATGTCGGAGAGCTGGGCTGCCTGGAGCCTTGGTATAGTAGATGGCCCTCACCAGTGGGGTGGGCATTACTTAATTGACTGAGGAGCTGAATAGTACGAAAAAGACAGGAGAAAGGGGAATTTTGTACCTGTTGAGCTGGGACCTCCCTCTTCTCCTGTCCTGGATGTTGATGCTCCTGGCCTCTTCAGCCTCCAAACAACTGAATTATGTCACTGATCCTCATTCTCCCACAGACTGTGGGACTCCTTTCTAATCTTGCAAGTCACTTCCCATAATGAATCAGTATGTGTCATGTATGTCTGTATAACCTCCTGTTGACTCTATTTCCCTGGAGAACCCTAATACGGTCTTCTGGAAGAGAGCCTTGTTGTGAAGGCCAACGGAAGTTCACATCTGCTTTTTCCAGGCCCGTGTCACTAGAACATACAATGTCTCTTGCATACAAGTATCCCTTGTGGCTCATCCCTTTTTGAAAGCTTCCAAGGGGATCTAGAACATGTATCTAATGGTTCTCAGTTTACTGAAGACTTACTATGCACCCCACACTGTGCTAAGCATTTTAAAAAATATTTTTATTATTATTTTACGTGTATGAGTGTATTGCCTGCACATATAAGTAGACCCATGTTTTGCAATGGACACAGGGGTCAGAAAAGGGTGTCAGATCCCCTGGAACTGGAGTTATGCACATAGTTAGCTTCCATGTGGGTGCTGGGAATGGAACTTGGGTCCTCTGCAAGAGCAGCCAGGGTTCTTAACCAATGAGCCATCTCTCTAGCCCCATTAAGCAATTTTATAGACACAATTTCAAGCCATGTTTCTTCTAATGACCATTATAAAGATGAGGGAAACTGAGAAGCAGCAGGTTTCAATAACACCTTCAAGTAAGAAGGTGTTTGGTCACAAATAGGTCTGACTTATTCATCTCTGATTTTACTTTAAATAAAAAACTCACATGGAATACACAATCACAGAGTGCCTACTCTGTCTAGATAGGCTACATGCTTCATGTTACTGCCTGTGGGAATTTCTTCAGAGGACATGGGACAACCATGCCAATCAAATAAGCAATGAGATACCCAACAGCCAATGTGATCCCAAAGTGATAGACACATGGTGTATGGTATGTATTTATTAGATTTGTGCCCAGAAAGCAGATATAAGCCACAAGGGTGATTATCTCTGGATATTCAAGAGTTTTATTTTCTTTTTCAAAAAATCAAATATTCTTTGGAAGCCATGTATTTCTGATATAATCAGATGATATATAAATATTATTAAAAAGAGACTTCAATTTTAGCAAATCCAGACTGCACATGATTTTGGCACTCCCCTGCTGTGCTCTGTGTGCTTTCATTTCTGCTCTTCCTGTTTCAAAACAAGCATACTTTTTTGCTGCCTCAGCCATACCAATGTCTGGAATATTCTTCCCCAGGAGAGGGGTGAATCCCTTACTCCTAAGCTTTCTTGAGTTTCAGATTCTTTTTTTAAATTTTATTTATTATTTTTATTTTATGTGTATGTGTGTATTGCCTTCATGTAGGTAAGCCTGCACCCGTATCATGCAATGCCCGCGGAGGACAGAAGAGGCTGTCGGATCCCCTGGAACTGGAGCTACAGACAGTTGTTAGCTGCCATGTGGGTGCTGGGATTCGAACCCGGGTCTTCTGCAAGAACAACCAGTGTTCTTAACTGCTGAGCCATCTCTCCAGTCGGAGTTTCAGATTCTTACTGCTGGCTGAGCGCTTGAGTCTCCGGACAACCTGAGCCACACACCCAGCCCCGCTGAAGCAGAGGTGTTGACAGAACCCAGAAGCCCAGTGAGCCCCCTCTCCCTGCTCCCTAAAGTCCCAGACATATTTTCTAGTCAAGAGCCAGGACAAAGAGGGGCTCAGGAGGGGCTCACAGTGTCCTCAGTGCCCACTCTTCCCTCTGCCTCATTGGGTCCAAGTGAGCAGAGCAGGTGGCCAGAACCAGGCAGAGATGCCATGGTGAGCCTTCCAGCGCACTGTTCCCGGCCCCTCGTGCTGACGTACTTTGGGCTCACGATGTGAGGGACTCCGGACTAGAGTACAACAGAGGTTCTTAGCAAAGGCAGAGCAGAGTGCTGTGTGGGTGGAAAGCCCAGGACGCACCCGCTGCCACTAGAATCTGCACCGCTGCGGGAAAGCACCCACTCTGTGCTTTGGGCTGCCTGCTCAGACTGAAGGGCCCCGTGATGTGGTGCTAATTGTTCACATGCCTGGGGGCTGAATTCTTTCCCTTGAAGAAATTCTGCAGGTTTTCCCTGCCCTTCCCCTCCCTTCCTATCCCTTGGCACTAGCAAGAGTTTATTTATACCATTAATGCAGCACTTAGCACATCTGATGTCTTGGTAAAGCCCCTTGCCTGCCTGATCAGGCTGGGAAATCTTAAAAGTCAGCACTGTGCGGAGATTTATAACACTGCATCCATGCCTCCCAGGATGTCTGGCAAGTAGATGGACTCAGACTTTAGACTTCAACAGAACTAAGCTCAATTCCAGCTCTGCTCCCTTTGGCTAATTAGAAGAGGAATCACACAGTTTCCAGCAACTTCCTTCTCAGAGCCTGCTAAAGATGAAGAACCGCCAGTGGATTAGTGGATTGAGTCAAGGATCTGCGTTTAGCAGCGAGACCTTTGAGTAATTCTGAGGCATTTGAGAAGCGTCAGTCTCTTTAACCCTCAACTTGCTCAGCTATGAAATGGGAATGGTAACTGCCAATCACAGTTGCTATAAAGCTGGAGTGTTAACCACAGGCTCAGGGATCATGTGGAATAGGGGGAAGAAATAGTATAAAAGCCAGAGGTGTGTCCTGAGCACCTCATCTGTGCTCTTACCATAATCCCTACCACAGCTCTCTGGGATAGGGCCTCGACTTGTCTTCATTTTTCAACCAGGTTGAGTCTTAGTAGCCTGAAGTAACTTGCCTTTGCATGAAGTCATATGTAAATAACAAGCCAAAAAGGAACAATACAAAAGAAGTAGAAATCTCTACTGAGAGCTGAGAGATGCATTGATCTTTGGGTATAACAAGTCATTAGGAATCAGTTTCATAGTGTATCAATTTTGCAGAATAATTGTATTAGGCTCTCTCTCCCATGGCCTGTGGGTTGTGTAGCCTCAGGTTCCTAGGCCTTATATCAGTGTCAGGCATGGAATTGATTACTCCTATAATATTTGTGCCACTTTTGCACTGGTGGGCATACCTTGCCTGGACAATTTTGTTGTAGCTCACAGGACTCACAGCTGGGTAAATCTGGTGATAAAATTTCTCTTCAGGTAGCATGAATAACATCTCCTACCACTATGAAAGCTAGACAGTAGCAGATGGTACATAGCACAGAAACCCACAACTGGTCAGCATATAGAGAATAAGAGGCTGCAGAGAGCTTATCCCTGACTAGGACACCTGTATCAAACTTCTGCCTCCCAACGCTCAGAGTTCATTGCTGAAGAGGGGGCAGAAAGATGATAAGAGCCAGAGTTGTTAGTTGACCACAAGGAAACAGAGTTTTTCATACATCTGATCAATTACTCTTATGAACTCATAGCAATGGTGACATAAGCACAAGTCCCACCTAAGCTCAAGTCAGACAAAATCCCAGCATAGACATAAGGAAGTGGATCAGAAACCCCAATCCTACCTCAGGGACTACTGGCAACTGATGGCTATTGGGAAGGGGAGATTCAGTCTCATTAAGGTTAAGGCTATTGGTAGGTTGATCAGTCTCCAGTGGATAAATCCACACCAAAGGGCATTAAACTTGACTCTCTCTCTCTCTCTCTCTCTCTCTCTCTCTCTCTCTATATATATATATATATATATATGAAATTGGATAGTAAGGGAATGCAGATAGGGGAGGAGGCCTAAATATGATCAAAATATATTATTTGTAACTCATAAATACTTAAAAAGGGACAAAAAAGAAGTAAGGTTCAGAATCAAATGTGTGACTTCAAATTCAGATCCTATGCTACTCCAAAACATATGCTTTTCCTACTGTGTCATATGATCCTTTTGGAAAATATTCGCACAGCACACAAATTTCAGATCTTAAATGTAACAGTCAGCACATCACAAAAGAACACTAGATACCATGACCACTTATTTACTTGAAATACTGAATGAATATGAGGGGCAAATGTATGACAAGATTCCTTCCAGTAAGAAGACAAATTTTTATACGTAGGTTGGAATCTTTACAAACAAACAAACAAACAAACAAAAAAAACACTTCCAGTATATGAAATGGGCAGCTGCATAGTATAAGCTCTGTGCCCAGTTGCTGTGAAGATTATACATTTGTAGTGCTGCACTCCCAGGGAGCTTTCCCACGGTAGAAGCAGTAACAGGTCAGGTTTCTGGCTACCAGATATGATGTCTCTGAGAAAAAAGAGGCCCATGGCAGGAACAAGAGAAACTGAGTTCCTTGTAATCAGAACCTTCTGGGACATGCGCGTGACATGTCCTGCACTGTTCTCCAGTCCCCAGCTTCCTGAACATTCCTCCTTACCCTGTCCAGGGAGGCAATATGAACCTGCCTCCAGTATTGATCATGTACCTGGGGTGTGCTGAGGAGACTTGCATTATCCCCAGTGCGCTCTCCCTACCTTTCCTTAAGCAGTCGTATCCAGACACACTGGAACCCAGCTGGACAAGCTATACTGAATGCTGCTTGTGTTTGACCATGGCCAGTGACTCAGGTTAGGCCAATGAGATGAGACATATAATAATTTATAGTTTAAGTGTGCTCCATTCAGTGTTGGTGACTATACTATAGCAGAAAATTATCTGAAATTTAAAATTAATTGGGTGGCCTCTATTTTACCTAGTAACTCTGGATAAAAGCCCAAGCCTGAGCCTCCATCCCCTAGAGGAAGGGTTAGCAGTCTTTTGCTATAATGGTCTTGCCAGTATTTTAGACTTTCTGGGTTATACAGTTTCAAGTGCAGTCACTGAACTATGCCATTGTATTGCATTGACAACCACATAAAATGTTACTCCTGAGTGTGACTATGACATAATAAAACGTTTTATTTAAAAGAACAAACTGCATTTGGCCATAGGCCACAATTCATGCTACTGGTTCAGCCTCATCTGGGAACTTTGTGGGAAAAGTAAATTCCAAAGCTCTGATTCAGCCCTGCTAGGTTAGAAGCTCAGGAGATGGGATTAGCACAAGTCCCTGGAGATGCTGACACATGCTGCAGGTTTTGTTTTTAATTATTTTATTTATTATTTTTATTTTACATGTATGTGTGTATTGCTTACATGTATGTAAGTGCACCCATGTTGTGCAATGCCCATGGAGGCCAGAAGAGGGCGTTGGATCCCCTGGAACTGGAGTTAGGACAGTTGTTAGCTGCCATGTGGGTGCAGGGAACTGAACCTGGTTCCTCTGCAAGAACAGCCAGTGCTCTCAGCTGCTGAGCTATCTCTCCAGCCCCTCACATACTAAAGTTTAAGAGCCTCTTCCAGATTCTTTGTTCTCACACATGAATTGAGCATCAGAATCACTTACAGCACAGATACAGATATTGAACACTAGCAGACCTTCTGAGTCAGAAGTTCAAGTGTGAATTTTAGATAGGGATGGACAAACTGAAAGTGTGTATGTTTCATATGTTTTTAGTAATTTTACAGGCTAGTATGATGCTCAGCGAGGACTGAAACCATTTATAGCTGTCATTGCCTGTGATATCCAGAACATCGTGCTTAAGATTTCAGAGCATGAATGCAAACAGTTCGTTTCCCAAAAATGGAAACATTCTGGTCTCAAATTACCACCCAATAATAATATGCAAGATGATGGGGTGGGTTCAGATTAAGAATACATAACAATTATGTCCTTTATTCAAAGGTCTTCCCCCTAAGAAACAAATGCATTTAATAAATCCCAGAAGTCACAGACCAGTGTTCCTGATCCCTGGGCAGAATTTGGTAGACTAAGGCTTGCTCCCCCTACTTTTCCACTGGGGAGGAAAGCCAACAAAGCAATTTATACAGGGCAATGTACTGTGGCTCTTTACTACAAAGGATATTATTCTACACAAAGAGAAATAATTAAAGCAGCCAGCCACATTTCCTTTTGGCCAACTCCCCCTTCCAAACACTTTCCACCCTGACAAACAGCAAATGTGTCAAAATGTTATAAACATAGGGAAGGAAGACATGAAAGTCCATTAAATGCTTGTTCTCTGTGAAACAGTCTCAATTAAGGCTTTAGATGTTATTTCTGCCTTATAGTTATTGAGTTATTTTATTAAGAATAGTGATCAAAGAGCTTTGGGCAGGGAATTTAGGTATTTTTCTTTCCTGAAATTGTGTATTGTTAATTATAATTGGAAAAATGAAAAGTCAAGAGCTCAGGCCTTCTCTGCTAAGGAGTAAGAACCAGACTGCCCTGTTCCCATCAGCTGTCCTTGGGCCTTGGCCCCACCCCACTGAGGCTGCCTGAGGGTGCCTGACTCGTGGAGGGTTGGTGTACAAATCCCACTGCACCCATCACCCTGCTTTGGGACCATCTCAAGTACCTCCTCGTACTCCAAAGCTCAAGCCTTCTCTGCTGCCTAGTAAGAGCCAGCCCATCCTGTTCTCATTGGCTTTCCTTGGGGCTTGGTCCTGTCCTGTTGAGGCTGCTGGAGATAGCCTGACTAGCTGGGAGAGATAGCCAGATCACATCTTGCTGTGTCATCATTCCTTAGCTTTGAGACCAGCTATAGTCACTTTACTCCAGGGTTCACACTTTCTCTGCTTAGCTAGTTAGAACAGGTCCAGCTGATCCCAACACCTGGACTTGGCCCTTGGCTCTTTCAGTCTCCTGGAGCTCTTGACTAGCCTGCCTGGATTTATCTGGTCCCTTCAGTAAAAAAAAAAAAAAAATCAAAGGAAAGAACCCGAAGCACAGACCAACTAAGTATTCATATTGGACCAGAAAGCAGCCAAGCTTCTTCAACAAAATAAACAGAATCAAACTTCAACTCAACAAAGGCAAGCCTTGAGTTTCATATCAGACACACAAGCAGCAAAAGGGATCCACATGCCCAGATGACAACAAAAAATAGAAATAATATGAAAAACCAAAATAGAAAAACCCCATCAATCCCAGAGAAGTGTTACACAATGAAAATTACCTAAAGGAACCTCAAGACGCAGAATTGAAAAAAAAATCATAAACATGATCAAAGAATTCAATGAATTTAAAGAACACACAACTCAAAGAACTCGAAGAGGAGAGGGACAAACTCCTGACTGAAGCTCAAGAAAATACAAACATATGAATGAATGGAATGACAAAGACGATTCAGGATTGGAGAAATGAATTCTCGAAAGAGAAATATTGGAGGGAATTCGGACTGAAATGAGATGGAATTAAAAATTTTGATAAGCCAATTTGAGATGACAGGAAAAAAAAACCCTAATCAACACAATAAATGAAATGGAAAGCAGATTATCAAGACTGGATGATAAAGCTGAAGAATTGGATCGCTCAAGAAAAGAATATTGTGCTGATAAAGCTAAAGAATAAAGCTTTAGTGTCAACTTGACACACCTGGGTAGAGGGAGCTTCAGTTGGGGAACTGCCTCCATTGGCCTGGCCTGTGGCCATGTCTGTGGGGTGTTGTCTTGATTTTTGAGTGATGTGGAAGGACCCAGCCCACTGTGGGCAGTGCCACCCCTGTGCAGTTTGTTCTGTATTGTATAAGAAAGTAGGCTGAGCAGGGGCCAGGGGAGCAAGCCAGTAAGCAGCATTCCTCCATGGCCTGTGCTCCAGCTCCTGCATCTAGGTTCCTGCCCTGATTTCCTACCTTGGTCTCCTTGATGAACTGTGACCTGGGAGATGTAAGCTAAATAAACCCTTTCTTCTCCAAATTGGTATTGGTCGGAGTGTTTTGTCACAATTGAAGGCAAACTATAACAAAAACTGGTACCAGGATTGTGGGGTATTGCTGTGACAGACCTGACCTTGGTGTTTTGGGGAGGATTGTGGAAGCATTTGGAACTTTTGGCTGGAAAAGCCATTGAGTGCTTAGAGTTTGTTACTGTGGAGCTTGGAACAGTTATACTGAAAGAGTTGTAGATATTGGTGGCCTGGCTTATGAAGCTTCAAAGGGAAGCAGAGATCATCAGGGCTGTTTGTGTGATGTTTCGAATTGAGAATCTGTGGTTTCAGGTCAACTGGGACTGAAGAATCAACTGTGATTAAGAAAAGACCATAACCACTGAAGTGAAACCTTTATTTTACTGGGACAGTTGATTAGCTGAGGCCGAAAAATCGGCTGTGTGTAACAAGAGACCAGCATCACTGTGGCAAAATCTTCTGGGAAGTATTTCCTCAGGGTCAGCAAACAGAAGCGGTGGTTGAGAGGGGGCCTGAGCCTCCTTTTCAAGCTGGAAGCAGGACTTGGTAATGTGTACGCGTCTCCTGCATGGTTCTTGTATTGTAAGCATGAAAGGGGTCATAAAGAGCAGCTGAGACTTGGCACCCTGAGAAGCCATAAAAAGTCATTGGTGAAAGTGGAGCCTCAGTTTCAGTGGCGATTCTAGCTTTTTGAAGGTGCCAGGACCATGGGATGACCACCAAGAGCAGCAACAGGTGTGGAATAGATCTGGCCTGGATCTACGAGATGAGCAGTATGGCTATGGACTGCAGAGTCAGAGAAGTGGAACTGTCCCCCTTTTGGAGCCCAGAAGATTGTGAGTGAACCCCAGATGTTCAGCCTTGAGCTACTTTGATGGACTTAGGTTTTGCTTAGGTGTTCCTCTTTGAAAGAAGACAGTACTTGTTTTGGATTTTAAAGGAGCCCACAGTTAAGAGACTTTTAAAAGAGACTATGGACTTTTAAGCATTTGAATTTTTTAAGAACCTGTGGGACTTTTAAGGTCATACTGTCTTATATTGTGATAGTATTAACATCATATCTTAGGGACAAGACATGAAAAGGTTATGGTTTAATAGATGTATTTGTGTGTCAAATTTAAAGGGGTCAGTTGTGCTGGACAGCTTTTGTTGTCACCTGGACACACGTGGGTAGAAGGAGCAACTGGGAAATCGCCTCCATTGGATTGGCCTGTAGCCATGTCTGTGGAGTATTTTATTGATTTTTTGAGTGATGTAGGAGGGCCCCGCCTACTGTGGACAGTGCTACCTCTGTGCAGGTTGTTTTGTATTGTGCAAGAAAGCAAGCTGAGGGAGCATGGGCCAGGGGAGAAAGCCAGTAAGCAACATTCCTCTATGGCCTGTGCTCGAACTCCTGCATCTAAGTTCCTGCCCTGAGTTCCCCGATGAACTGTGACCTGGGAGATGTAAGCTGTAAGTCAAATAAACCCTTTTCTCCCTCAAGATGGTATTGGTCAGTGTTTTGTCACAGTGATTGAAAGCAAACTAGAACAAACATGAAAAAAATTTCAAACACAGGAATGGAATATGCAGGAAATATGGGACACCGTGAAAAGAGCAAACTTATACATCATAGGGATAGAAGAAGGAGACAAACCCCAGGTCAATGGCATTGACCAGATCTTCAACAGGATAATAGAAAAGAATTTCCTTAAATTAAGAAGAGAATTTCCTTAAATTAAGGAAAGACATACCAACACAGATACAAGAAGCACCCAGGACACCAAATAGGATGAGGACAGAAACTCCCCACGGTATATCATAGTAAAAACACTAAATGTACAGAACAGAGAGAGAGAGTAAAAGTTGCAAGAGAAAAAGAAGTTACACACGATGAGAGAATATTGGATGCTGCAAGAACAAAACAAGTTACATATAAAGAAAAATCAAAGCTGGGCATGGTGGTACACACCTTTGATCCCAGCACTTGGGAGGCAGAGGCAGGTGGATCTTTTTGAGTTCAAGGTCAGCCTGGTCTACATAGTGAGTTCCAGGCCAGCTGGGGCTACAGGGATACCCTGTCTCAAAAGGACAAAAAAATAATAATAATAAAGAAAAATCCATCAGAATTACAACTGATTTTTGAGGCAAATACAAAACCCAGAAGAGCATGGAGCAAAGTATTCCCAGCTCTAAATGATCATAGATGCCAACCCAAAACTGTCTATCATAGTTGAAGGGGAAAGGAAGATCTTGCATGATACAAACAAGGTGAAAGAATTTATGTCCACCAAACCAGCTTTACAGCGAATACTCAATACAAAGGATCGAAGAGAAGAGTGATCGCATCCAAGAGCTACAGAAAGAAAGCAAGTGAAGGAATAACTATGGAAACACAAAATAGGGCCAAAACTTCAAACAGAAATTAAAATGACAGTAACCAATACACATCTTTCAATAGCAATAACAATCTCCAGTAAAAAGACACAGACTAGTTGATGGGATTAAAGAGCAAAATCCATCTTTTTGTGGTCTACAAGGAACTCATCTCACCTTCAAGAATAGGCGCTCCCTTAGAGTGAAGGATGGAAAAAATATTCAAAGAAAATTTCACTAAGATCCACCTGCCTCTGCCTTCTGAGTGCTGGGATTAAAGGTGTGTGCCACTATGCCTGGCAGATGCAAAAATTCTTAACAAAATGCTCACAAATCACATACAGACACATATCAAAAGATCATCCACTATGATTAAGTAAGCTTTATTCCAGAGATGCAGGAGTGTTTCAATATACATAAGTCAATAAATTTAAAATCACATAAATAACTTAAAGATGAAAATCACATGATTATCACAAAGAAAAGGCCTTTGACAAAATCCAACATGCATTCATGATAAAAGTCACAGAGGGAATTGGATTAGATGGAACATACCTCAACTTATTTAAGGCTATATACAACAAACTCACAGCCAACATCATTCTAAATGGAGAAAAACTTGAAGCATTCCCATTAAAATAACAAACCAGACAAGGCTGCCTGCAATCCCCATTCCTTTACAATATAGTGCTTAAAACTCTAGGTAATGCGATAAGACAAGAGAAGAAAATTAAAGGGGTACTAATTGGAAAAGAAGAGGTTAAATTATCATTATTTGCAGATAATATATGTAAGAGATCCCGAAATTTCCACCAGAAAACTTCTGAAAATTATCAGCACTTTCACCAATGTGTCAGGCTACAAAATCAACCTACAAAAATCAGTAGCCTTTGTACATGCAAATAACAAACAGAGAAAGAGTTCATGGAAACACTTCCATTCAAAACAGCCTTAAAAATATCTAGGGATAAACCTAACCAAAGACATTAAAGAATGATTCAATGAAAATTTTAAATCTTAGAAGAAAAAGATTGAGGAACACACAAGTAGATGGAAAGACTTCCTATGCTCATGGATTGGTAGAATCAATATAGTGAAAATGGCCATGCTACCAAAGGCCATTCACAGAGTCAATGTAATTCCAATCAAAATACCTGCAACATTCTTCACAGAAATAGAAAAATCCCTCCTAAAATTCATATGGAAACACAAAAGATCCCAGAAAACCAAAGCAATACTGAACATGAAGAGCAATGCTTGGGGGATACCATACCAGATCTCAATCTATATTACAGAATCATAGTCATAAAAACAACACGGTATTGGCACAAGAACAGATTTGTAGATCAATGGAACAAAATTGAAGACCTAAACATGAGTGTAGGCAATTACAGCCACCTGATATTTGACAAAGGTGCCAAGAACACACACTGGAGGAAAGACAGTATCTTCAACAAATGGTGCTGGCAAAATTGTATCTCCAACTATAGAAGAGTGAAATTAGACACATGTAGGAAGCCAGGATGCCAGGCCCTAGGGTGAGATGAGCCTAAAACTTTTAAGTCCAGGCTGCGTTCTCTGCTAAAGGGAGGGGTGCTGAAAACAGTAGCTCTGATAATCCCTGTCTTGCAGAACACTGCCAGACTGGCAGGAGAAAGTGGACTGGTCATAAGTGCAGACTCCCTGCTCTCTGGGAAAACATCATGGTCAACAACCCTTAGCTCATCTTCTTGTCCTGAACAAATAACTCAGCTATCCTTAGCTAAGAGATTAGGCCAGGTTAAAGGTTTACTCTTAAGCTAAAAGCTAAAAGTTTACCATGCTTTTAACTCTAAGAAAGAAAATACTGTGGCCAATAAATTACCGGATGGGCATTGATAACCTTGAGTAAAAGTTTAAGTATCCTTCTGGTGCCAACTATATGTCCTGTTTCTTTGTACCTTAAATCTTTGTATGTGACTGCTTTATCCCATGTGACTGCCAGTTCCTTTGGATTTGTAAAAAAAAATCTGAATTTTGAAATAAATGGCTTGTTGAAAAGAAACAAGTCCCAGGGTCCAAGACTCTGTTGCCCATCGGTATCTCCATCCTTCATGAGAGCAAGGTTCCCCACCAAGCAAGGCACACTTTGGTCCCCCAATAGACATATACCTATCACCCCATAAAAGTCAACTCCAAATGGATCAAAGACTTCAGTGTGAAGCCTGAAAGGCTGAAACTTTTAGAAGACTACATAGGCAATACCCTGCAAGATATGGGTGTAGGGAAGGACTTTCTAAATCAGACATCAGTCACTCAGGACTTAAGGTCAACAATCAACAAATGAGACCTCATTAAACTAAAAAGTTTCTCTACAGCAAAGGGAACAACCAATTGAATGAAGAGGAGCTTACAGAGTGGGAGAGAATCTTCATCAGCTATTCATTCAACAGAGGATTAATACCTAGAATATACAAAGAACTCAAAAACCAAAGAAGCAAGAAAATAAATGACTCAATTAAAATAATGTGCTATGGATCAGAACAGAGAGCTCTCAAAAGAATAAATAACAAAAGATCAGAAACATCTTTAAACACCTTGCTCAACATCCTTAGTAATTAGGGAAATGCAAATCAAAAGCATTTTAAATTTTCATCTAACCCCTGTCAGAATGGCTAAGATTAGGAAAACAAATGACACCAAATTTTGGCATGAATGTGGGAATAAGGAACCATCATCCATTACTGATGAGATTGCAAACTGGTACAACCACTATGGAAATCAGTATGAAGAACTCTTAAAAAATTAAAAGTAAATATACTATCTGATGTGATCGGAGTACTCCTTGGTATATACCCAATGGACTCATCCTACTACAGAGATACTTTCACCAGCCATGTTTGTTGCTACTCTCTTCACAATAGCTAAGAAATGGAAACAACCTAAATGTTCCTCAACTGATGAATGGATAAGGAAAATGTAGTACATTTACACAATGGAGTTTTACTTATCGTTAAAGAAAAAATAAAATCATGAAATTTGCAGGTAGATGAATGGAACTAGAAACTGTTATACTAAGCAAAGTAACATAGACTCAGAAAAACAAGTGACGTATATTCTCTTTCATTTTTGAATCTTAGCTCCAAATCCTTAGATATGGGTATATATCCTGATGTAACTACCAGAGTCAGGGAAATGGAAAGAACCTAGGGGCTAAAGAAGAAGAAGGAGCTCAAGAGAGGGGGATAGTGGGAGACAGGTGTTATTAAGGGGGGAAATGGGGAAAACAGGTAATTTAACTGGGGAGGAAGTAGGGAGGGTTATACATGGAGAGTGAGAGGAGAGAAAAACAATCCTTAGATGGTGTGAAAATCAAAGGGAAATGTATTAGCTCAAAGTCCTGCTGAAAAACACACACACAATAAATATATTTGTGCATGTGTAGAGCTGAAGGCTATATAGCAAAAAACACAGTGCCAGGCCGGAGAAACATCCCCTTGAGTTGTTAGTCAGGGTGGTCCTAGAAACTCTGACAACATAAGTTATTGCCACAGCCCTTGTTTGTCTCCCAGAAGTTCAAAGTTAAGACCCTGTGAAGACAGGCCATACTTCAGACATAGGAGTTGGAGTAACTGGAGCTGAAACTGACCTGGAAGCCTCCTCCCTAATGACTAGCTCTCATGGTATCAGGGGATACTATACAAGTAGCCAAGGAAGGACACCAATCAATGGTCCTACCCAGCTGTGAAGTCTAGTCAACAGCAATAACTGGCCCAACAAACAATCACTATTGGTACAGTAGTTGCACTTTTATCTTGGGAATAATCAACAGTTGTCTAATTAGAATTCAGGTCCTCTTAATGTGAAGGAAGTTACATGTGGTACTGTAAACATAGTCAAATACACTTGGCTAGAGAGGTCATAGATCCTAGAGAAAAACCCACTTTTGGGGTTGGAAAGATGGCTCAGTGGTTAAGAACCGTAGCAGAAGACACAGGCAGCTAACATATGGCAGCAACAACTGTCCATAATTCCAGTTCCAGGGGATCTGACACCCTCTTCTGACGTCCCTGGACATTGCACGACACCAGTGCACTTACATACATATAGGCAATACACTAATACACATAAAATAAAAATAATATATTAAAATATTTTTAAAAACTTTGTTAATCCCTAAACCACTGTGATTTTTTTTACTATATTCTAAATATGCATCCTCATATTACAGACAAGTGTATCTTTTACCTATCATCAAAGAATCTTCTTTTTGCAACACAAAGAGACCACTACTGAGTTCTAGACCTGGTCAAACACAAAGAGTAAGTGTCTTTGAAATCCTTAACCCTAAGTGACACATCTTTGACGCAACCTCTACACATAGGATGAATGCATCTTTCAACTCTCACCAGAGAAGTTTCTTTATGCAACAGATGGTAATTAACATAGACGTCCACAATTGGCCAATGCGCAGAAAACAAGAGGCTGCGGAGTGCTTATCCTTGAGCAGAAAACCTATTTCAAACCTCTGGCTCTTAAGGTTCAGGGATCATTGCAGGAGAAGAGGCAGAAAGATTGTAAGAGCCAGAGGGGTTGGATGACCACAAGGAAAGAGGGTCTTCCAGACAGCTAGTTAGTTACTCATATGAACTCACAGCAGTGATGACAGCATGCACAAATCCTATCCAAGCTCAAATCAGACAAATCAGACCAGCATAGACATGGAAAAGTGGGTAAAAAAATTCAAACCCAACTGTTCTAGTTAGCTTCTCTATTTCTATGATAAAAAAAAACTGACCAAAACCAATTGAGAAGGAAAGGATTTCTTTGGCTTGTAAGTATAGTTCATCATCTGTGGAAGCTAAGGCAGGAATTTGGGGCAGGAACCTGGAGCACAGACCATGGAGGAGCACTGCTTACTGACTTGCTCCTTTGACCAGTGCTTAGCCTGCTTTCTTATAGTGGTACTGCCACAGTGGATTGGGCCCTCCCACATCACTCAACAATCAAGATAATGCTCCACAGACATGACCACAGGCCAATCTGATGTAAGAAATTTCCTGATTGAGATTCCCTATTCCTGGGTCTGTCAAACTGGCAACTAAAGCTATTTACCACAGCACACACAGTTTGTCCCATGGTCTCAGACTGTCTCCATTCCATACCTGCTGCTGTCCTTGGTGGTTGTCCCATGGTCCTGGCATTTCCAATATGCTAGAGTCTCTACTGAAACTGAGGCTGCACCTTCACCAATGGGCTCTCCTGGTTTCTCACAGTGCAAAGCCTCAGATTCTCTCCATGACCCCTTTATGCTTTCAACACCAGAACCATGCAAGAGACTCTTACACATTACCAAGTTCTGCTTCCAGATTCAGACAGAGGCTCAGGCCCACCTCATCCATAGTTTCTGTGTGCTGACTCTGAGGAAATGCTTCCCGGAAGATTTTGCCGAAATGACGCTAGTTTCTTGTTACAGTTGATTTTTTTTTTTTTCAGCCCCAGCTAACCATCATCAATTATCCCAGTAAAGCAAAGTTTTCACTTCAGTGGTTCTGGTCTCTTCTTAATCACAATTGATTCTTCAGTCCCAGCTGACCAGAAACCAGATTCTCAGTTCAAAATACCACACAAACAGTCTGATAATCTTTACTTCCCTATGAAGCTTTACAAGTCAGGTCTCCATTATCTACAACTCTTTCATCGGGACTGTTCCAAGGTCCACAGCAATAGTTCACTAAACTCTAAGCACTCAATGCCTTTGCTAGGCCAAAGTTCCAAATGTTTCCACAGTCCTCCTCAAAACAGTTGGGTCTGGTCTGTCACAGCAATAGCCCACTCACTCTCTGGTATTAATTTCTGTTCTAGTTAATTTCTCTATTGCTGTGATAACAACACTGAACAACTTGGGGAAGAAAGGGTTTATTGGGCTTACAAGCACAGGCCATCATCAGTAGAAGCCAAGGCAGGCACTCAGGGCAGGAACCTGCAGCACAGACCATGGAGGAATGCTGCTTACTGACTTGCTCCCCTGGCCTGTGGCTTAGCCTACTTTCTTATACAATACAGGACAATCTCCCTAGGGAGTGGCACTGCCCACCGTGGGCTGGGCCCTCCATCATTCAACAGTCAAGAAAATGACCCACAGACATGGCCACAAGGCCAATCCGATGGAAGAAATATATATGTATATGAGAGTACATTAAATTGGGCAGGGGCCAGTAGGAGAAGGTAACGACAGGGGAGGGGATCTAAATACCATTAAACTTACTATATGCAACGAAATTAGTAAAAATCCAATTAAAAAACAGGAAAGTCCTTTAATAGTAAGCTTTGTGTGTTAGAAGTAGATTATTGGGGCTAAGGAAGAACTTTTTGTGTTTTCCCCTCCAGTGGGGGTAGGGACTCCAGATATTAGGGAAAATAGCAGGGTCCCCTTTCTGCCTTCTGAAATCAGGCATTGAATGATTTAAATGGGCAACCAAGTATCTTGGCGAGCTCTTATGAGGTGCTGCCAGGCTTGGAAGGATCAGGGCCAGAGATTAGAGAAGAGTTTGGTAACACCTTGTCAGTCCTGGAGAGCCTCTGACTTCCAAACGGAAAGGCGTGGACACAAGGAAGCCCAACAACTGCGGGCCTCTTCCCTGTCTCCTTTCTGAACTGTCCTCTCATGGATCGTTTTTCTCTTGAAAACCAGAAAAAAGGGGTGGAAAATTTGACATCTGAAATCTTTATACATAAGTATGAGAAGGGCTCGGTGGAGAAATGACTCTCACTTTGCAAATGCAGGTGTTCTTGGCGGACTCCAGTAGAATATTACTGAGAAATCATCCTGCTGTGGCAATATTCTTCAGTATCTGCCAGATGACCGGCCAGGGTCTGTGCAACTGTCCAGAACAGCAGATCTGCTAAGAATTCAGCCTACCAGTGTCAGAGAGATGGCTCAGCTCGTGCCTCTAAGCCCAATGACCTGAGTTTGATCTCTGGGGTACACACCCTAGAAAGACAGAACCAGGATTTGCATGCTTTCCTATGACTTTCAGATGCATGCTTTTGCACATGTGAACATTCATGAACATACAAAATAAACAAATGTAATAAGAAAAACCTAACAGTCTCTAGAAGCCTAGAAGTACAGGATGGTATATTTGTGAATAAATGGTCTAAATGCTGACTCCAGTGTCTGTGTTCTATATGCTTGTTTTTAAGTGTGTTGTCTACTTCAAAGGATGTATTCCTCAAAAGATGCCTTTGAGGGAGTATTTTTTCTTCAACAAAAGCAAATGAAAAGCAAATTATAATTTTGCCCTAGGGTAGCACAGCTGAATAGCAGGCTGGTGGGGATTTGAACTCGGGTCTTATCCACCAGCTGTTTCTTTCTCTGTTCAGTTTCTATGCAACTGGTAAGGTAACTCAGTGGCTACTGGTGATACACTGTGTGTTTATATTTTATAAGCTTTTGTTTATCTCAGTGTATTTCCTTTGTGGTTCACTAGAGCATAATCATTGCAAATCGCTTATGAAATGTTGACGTTAGGAAATAGTCAACACCAACACAGCCAGGTATTGCATTCTTGGGTGCTAACATTTAATTGGAAATGCAAAGTGTCTTCTAACCAAGTTTGAGTCTAGACACATGATAGTCAGTGGTCAAAATCCCAAACTCTGATGTCAGACAAAAGCAGACTCTGTTGCTTAACAAACCCAGCAGTGGTGGGAAAGTCTCATTTTCATTTGCAAAGTAGAGGACAGTTACAATTCTTATCATTGACGGAATTGTTGGAATTATGAGATCGTTGGGTATATGGTTTATCTATTTTATGAGATTGTAGGTAATCATGAAGTGAAAACCTCTAGCCTCTTGTCAGCACATCACAGGCATTCAAGAAATTATATTTCCCCCTTCTGCTCTCTGCCTGGTCATGTTTAGGAAGTGCTTCTTTTAAAAAATATTTTATTATTTTATTTTATGTGTATGGGTGTATTGCCTACATGTGTGTGTAAGTTCACCTGTGTTGTAGAATGTCTGTGATGTCAGAAGAAGGCATCAGATCCCCTGGAACTGGAGTTACAGATGATTGTTAGCTGCCATGTGGGTGTTGTGAACCAAATTCGGGTCTTCTGTAAAGCAGCCAGTGCTTTATAGTGCCTTACAGTGCTTTCCCTGAACCATCTCTCCAGCCCCAGCAACTGCTTCTTAGCACCTATCTGATGAGCATTGTAGGAAACACTTTGCTTGCCACAAAGCATGCAAGCTGGACTCTGCAATAGCCTCCAGAACCATCACATGGGTCGTGACTGTTACAATAAGAAAATTTATTCAGTTTTCAAGATTTTTTTCAGTTAAAAATACTATCATATATGTTCTTTCTGCTGTTTTGTTTTTGTTTTTTGTTTTTGTTTTTTGAGACAGGGTCTCCCTGGAGCCCCAGCTGATTTGACTATGTAGACCAGGCTGCCTCCATTTCACAGAGATCTGCTTGCTTCTGCCTCCTGAGGGCTAGGAATAAAGGCATGCACCATCATGCAAGCTTTTCTGCTATTTTTTTGAGATTATTTAATAACCATATAATTAGAAGAAGCATTTCATAACAACAGCATTGACATATTCAATAACAATTTCCAGAGTTAAGATGCATCTCCTTCAAAATTGGCTGTAAATTTTTAGGTTTACAGTTGAATCAATACAGTTATACAATATTGTACTCAGTATAAACCACCCTACAAGACATAAAATTAAATAAGATTTTAACCTTTAAAAAAGATCTCCATTTCATTATTAGAATACACAGTTTCACACAGAAAAATTCATTTTAAATGCAATTGACACTAAGATGTTTGCACATATATTTCTAATCTCTTTATATCTGATTATTACTAGTCACAGTCGGTTACTATCTGAGCTCCTTGGCATCTGAGCATGGATATAAAGTAATCAGGTAGATATCAAAGGTAATGTTTTTCACATCTACTAATTATTAAGGAGCAAATTTTTATGCTTTGAAGAATTATTTTTTTTAAATTTATTTTTACACCCACTTCCCAGATAGCACCCTCCCATAGCCTCCCTCCTCCCACTAGAGCCCTTATACTCTGATATCCCTGCTACTGTCTGCTGTGTTGTCGGCACCCCCAGCCATTCCCCACTACTTGCCCTTCTGATGAATCTAGTCAGCCTACCTAGAGGTCTGTCTTTGAGGAGGGTCAGCTGTTCCTCATCTACCAGTAATCAGTTGTCAATATTCCTTTGGATAAGATTGGGATCTGCTGTTCATTTTCCCAGTTCTATGCTGGGTTACTATCTGGGAGTCCCTTTGGCCAACCTGGCCAACAATTCAAAAGACGATATCACCTGTCTGGCATTGTTGCTTGTTATGTAGCCTTTAGCTATACGTATGGACTCTTATGAAATTATGTTGGCCCCTTTAATCTTTGCTTATACTTTCCTTTTGGGTGTTTAAGGCCATAGAATAGGTCCAGACAAACTGATTTATTTTTACTGTTAAGGTCGTTTGAGGATCTGTTCCTCAGGGGTCACATGGGCTTGGGAGGAGACACTGGCTCCTTTCTTTTACCAGTTCCACTTACGTGAAGATAAGTCAAAGGTCCTACTCGACCATGTCTGGCTTCACTTGGAAGCATGGAGGAAATGACTCCTCTGTGCTGACCCTCCTCTTTGTTGACTCAAAACTGGTTCAAGTCCATCTGGTGGGGTCTCCACAGCCTCCTTGAACAAGAGGACAGGTGACTCACCACAGTTACAGGACATTTTGAGAGATGCACAGGACATTTTGAGAGATGCTCATAGTCCCCTGGAACTAGTTGACCTAGGAGGGCAAGGAGCAAAAACTATCCTTTACGTCCCTCTGACCAAATTATTATAGGCCTCAAAGTATGTCTGTTAAACATCCAAGAAGGCTACTTCCACCAGTCTGGTATTTTCAATTACTGTGTGTCATGTAGATAAATGTTGGGCAAAGACCAGTTGTTCTCAGATAAACCTTACATAGACATATATTTCTTGATCTGCTATGTATAATTTGTCAGTAGGTTGTAGGAGTAATATGGTTCCCTCTTGTTTTCAAAACTAGCTAGGCATTGTTTATCTCTCGCATTGTCTCACCCCTCCATCATGGTTTTCCCACTTAAGGTGCCCCCATTTTCCCCCTTTCTCCCTTACTAATACCCTTCTCCTATGGTCCTACCTCTCTTGAGCTCCTTCTTTCCCTTTATCCCCTAGTTTCCTTGTATACCCTTCCCTCCCACCTCCCTTAAACTGACCCAATTTTTATCTATATCTCCCTTATTAAGGCCTGTTTCCTACTGTTCTCCTCTTTCAGGTTATTTCTTTTCCTTTACCTCCCTATTTCCTTTCCATTACCCTGGTTCCTGTAGTTATGTCTGGTTGCATACTTATTTATCAGAGTCTGATTCTAGGATCCACATATGAGGGAGAACATATATCTATTTTTTTTCCGAGTCTGTGTTACTTCACTTAGTATCACAGTTTCTAGTTCAATCCATTTACCTGCAAATTTCATGATTTTATCTTCCT
>NW_008337053.1:4226958-4227631 GCF_000622305.1 Nannospalax galili | reverse complement strand
TTATTAAACCTCTGTCAGATGTGTCGCTGGTGAAGATTTTCTCCCATTCTGTGGGTTTTCTGTTTGCTTCCTTGGTTGTCTCCTTTGATGTACAGAAACTTTTTAGTTTAATTAGGTCCCATTTGTTAATTCTTGACCTTGATTCCTGAGCAATTGATGTCCAGTTTAGAAAAACCTTTCCTATGCCTATATCTTGTAGGTTTTTCCCAATGTTTTCTCCTAATAGTCTCAGACTTTCAGGCTTTACATTGAGGTCTTTGAGCCATTTGGAATTGACTTTTGTGCAGGGTGAAAGATAAGGGTTTAGTTCCATTCTTTTACACATGGAGATCCAGTTTTGCCAGCACCATTTGCTGAACATGCTGTCTTTCCTCCAGTTGAATATCAAGTGGCTGAAATTGCATTTACTCATATTTGTGTCTTCAATTTTGTTCCATTGGTCTATGGGTCCATTTTTGTGCCAGTACCATGTGGTTTTTATGACTATAGCTCTGTAATACAACTTAAAATCTGATATAGTAATCCCCTCAGCTTTGCTCTTAGTGCTTACGGTTGTTTTGGCTATCCGAGGTCTTTTGTGCTTCCATATGAATCTTAGGATAGTTTTTTCCAATTCTGTGAAAAATGTCATGGGGATTTTGATTGGCATTGCATTGAATCTATATACAACTCT
>NW_008337053.1:4223916-4225295 GCF_000622305.1 Nannospalax galili | reverse complement strand
GGAATTATTTCAATCTTTTTGTATTTGTTGAGGTTTGGTTTGTTCCTCAGTATATGGTTGATTTTGGAGAAGGTTCCATGGGGTGCTGAGTAGAAAGTATGTCCTTTGGTGCTTGGGTGGGATACTTGGAAGTTGTCTGTTAAGCCATTTGATATATGGTATAGTTTAATTCTGTTGTCTCTCTGTTAACTCTCTGCCCTGTTGACCTATCTAATGGAGACAGTGGGGTATTGAAGTCCCCTTCTATTAATGAGTTGGGATTAATCTGGTTCTTAAAGTCCTTATGGTATTGTTTTTATGAAGTTGGGTGCACCAGAGTTTGGTGAATATTTGTTCATTATTGTAATATCTTCTTGATTTATTGTTCCTTTGATCAAAATGAAGTGGCCCTCTTTGTCTCTTCTGATTAGTTTTAAAGTCTATTTTGTCAGATATTAGAATTGCAATGCCTGCTTTTTTCTTAGTACCATTTGCTTGGAATATTTTTTTCCATCCTTTCACTTTGAGATAGTGTCTGTCCTTGAAAGTGAGATGAGTTTCTTGCAGACAGCAAAAAGATGGGTTTTGTTTCTTAATCCATTCACATAGTCTGTGTCTTTTCACTGGGGAGTTCAGTCCATTAATATTTAAAGTTATTAATGAAAGATGAGTTGAATCCTGTCATTTTTATTTCTGTTTACATTCCCACAGTTATACCTTCATTGGATTTGTTTCCTCAATCTCTTGGGTATAGCCATTCCTTTCTTCAGCTCTTTGTATTGCTTCCAGAACTCTCTGAAGGGCTGGTTTTGTGGACAAGAATTCCTTCAGCCTATTTATGTCATGGAAGATTTTTCTTTCCCCTTCAACTATAATAGACATTTTGGCTGGATATAGTAATCTGGGTTGGCATCTGTGGTCATTTAAAACAGGGAATACTGTGGTCCAGGCTCTTCTGGCTTTCATAGTTTGCACTGAAAAGTCAGCTGTAATCTTAATGGGTTTTCTTTATATGTGACTTGTTGTTTCTCTTTTGCAACTTTCAGAATTGTTTCTTTGTTTTGTATGTGTAGTGTTTTTACTATGATGTGCCGTGGAGAGTTTCTTTTCTGGTCCTGTCTGTTTGTTGTTCTATATGCTTCTTCTGTTTGTATAGGCATGTCTTTCTTTAATTTTGGGAAATTTTCTTCCACGATTCTGTTGAAGAGCTGGTCCATGCCATTAATCTTGGGATTCTTCTCCTTCCTGTATGCCTATGATTCGTAAGTTTGGTCTTTTTATGTTGTCACACAATTCCTGCATATTCCATTCTTGTGATTTCTTCAATTTTTCATAATCTTTGCTTATGTGGTCTAGTTCAACCACTTTATCTTCCAGTCTTGATCCTCGGTTTTCCATTT
>NW_008337053.1:4160787-4223800 GCF_000622305.1 Nannospalax galili | reverse complement strand
GAATTCATTCAGAAGTTTATCCCTATCTTCCTTCAGTTCTCTGATTTCTTTATTTGTGTGTTCTTTAAATTCACTGATTTCTATCATGTTTATAATTGTTCTTTTGAGTTCCATCCTGCATTATCTCTAGGGGGTTCTCATTGTACTCCTCTAGAGGACTACTGGTATTTGGTGGGGATATGTTATTTTGTTTTTTCATGTTATAATTTTTTCTCTGTGATTTTGACATATTTCTTTTGTAGTTTCTGATTCTTTTGTGAGACTCAGGCCTTCAAGTTTAGGCCTGCTTCTTTTCGTGAACTTTATGTGTCTTTGTGGTTTACTTTTTGGGCATGAAAAGCTGATTCATCTATTCTTCCGCTTCTCTCTTTTGATTTTATATTGGAGTGGCCAGATTGCTTTTGTCTTCAGGAGTTCCTACAGAGGCCCAATTCAGATGCGGATCAGATGTTTTCAGGCTTTCTCCTAAGGTCTGGATCCCTCCAGGAACGATTTTTGCCTGGAATTTGGGGGTTGGACTGGCCTGGGAGCTGGCCCTGGAAAGATGCTTGTCTAGGGCAGCTGGTGGCCATGCCACCCTGAGATGTAAAGGCAGATGGAGCCAGAAGAGGCCCCAAGGACTCCTGGGGACTGCACTGAGGAGCTGTGTTTGTCTGGATGCAAAGGATCAGGAAGAGGAAAGGTCAGCCCCAGTGTCCCAGAAAGAGGCTGGCGGGTGGGTGGTGCAAGCCCAGGGAAGCAGAGGGAGGTGAGGGTGGGACCAGGCCTAGAAGCAGTGCTCCTGGGGCCCAGAGAAGGCACTACATTGGTATGGATGAAAAGGATCTGGAAGCAGTGTTGATTCCCCAGGTGCCTGCGGCCCAAGACAGGGAATGGGGCAGGACCCAAACTAGGAGGAGAGAACAGCAGGGGAGATGGGAGGGTGAATGAGGCTGGGGGAGTTGAGCCATGGAGGGAACAATCGACTTACCCCGGAGAGAGGCCTGCGGGTAGGAGAGAACTTTCTGCTATTTTTTTAAAAAAGAAAATGTCCCAAACATTTCCTCTTCTAACATTTTAGTAACAAGACAAGCAAGCCGAAGAGATGACCTGGGGCACCTGGTGTGGGTGGTGGGACTGTTGGACAAGGTAGCATGCATCATTCAAAACTAGAAGACTCATGCCTGTAATCCTAGCAGGTAGTGATAGAAGAATCAGGAGTTCAAGATCATCCTCAGGAACATAGTTCAAGGCCATCCTGGGCTACATGGAGCCAAGAAAGAGAGAAATAAAGAAATATGCCTATTTGTGAGCCCCTACAGTCATGCTTGAAGATTGTTCTGCAAAACAAAAACAATTAGACTCCTTGTTATGGACTCTCTGCCTACCCCAGACTCCCAAACTTAATAAATCATTAACATCAGAGACCGCAATACCTCGGTTACCAACTGATTAGATTTATGTGGGAAACCCACTCTGCCTGCACTACCTTAAGCTATAGTCAGTGACTAACAGAGGCTTAGGGATGTGGTCCATCAGGACTCTTACATTTTCCAAGGTCCCTCTGCACTCAGATCCCATCTCCTGTGAGATGCCCATAAAGCTCTGCTCCTCTCCCATCAGAAGAAAGACTAGCTGGGTCAGGAGTGGGAATGTCTGAGGAACACTAGGCAACCACGTGACTTCATCCTGGGTGCAGGACTTGGCTCCTCTGTGACCACATGGCAGAGTTGAAACAATGTATTTTTCAGCAACAGTTGTCCTAGTGCATATATCCTGGGGCTTCCCTGGGTGGAGCTGACTTGGCAAACTGGACACCCCTCCATCCAGTTCTCTTCATGTCCCCACCTCTTTGTAGCCTCTATGAAAGAGCTGGAAGATCCTTCTGATAAAAAGAAGTGAGAGGAGGGTCATCCTTAGCCCTGCCCAGCTAATCAGCCTTTTGCTGAGTTTCAGAACCTGGAATAGAGATAGTCAGTTTCTGTTGGTTTTGGTGGGCTTCTGACAGTGACCCGTGCCACCTGATTTTGGAGAAACACCTGGGACCTCCCTTCCCTTCAAGATATTACAAGAGAGAGTGGATGATGGTAAAAGCTAAAACAAGAAACTGAAGTTGGAAATACCAAATTAGGGTTTGTTTGCAATTGTGCCGAGGATGTGGTTCGAACACATGGGCTACACATGTGAAGCATGTATATGAAATTGTCACCCTGTCACTCATGGCGTACCTGCCACATCAAATGGCTGAGTCTAGTAGCAGTTCACTTGCCTGAAGGTATGTTAGTTAATGAAAAGAGCAGAGATATACATTCCCACGAGGTTCTGGAGTCATCAAGGGCAGGGAGGCATGGTTTGAGCTTAAAGGAAGGGAGTTCAGATATTGGGAAGACAAAAACAGAGTGAGGCAGGTGGGAACTGAGAGTGAGTAGAAACGCAGACTGCGATTAAATAAAACAAACTAAGGCATGGGATGATCCTCAAGTTGCTGGGATTTAGTCCCAGGCTTCAGCATGTGAGGGTTCCACCCCCGGCGATCATATGACCAGGCCTGTTACGTGGCATCTTAGGACTGGCCCTCCTCAGCTGCACAGTGAGGTCTGCCACTTCCTCAGAGTCTGGGGCTTACAGGAGACAATGTGCTGGGTATGTAGACTACGTATTTCTTGCTCTTGCTCAGACAGGCTTGCTCTGGCCCTAAGTACAGCATTTGTGTATGAAGTAGGGTCTCTAATTTACTCTCTGACAAAAGGGTGTTTCATAATGGGAGATGGAACCCATAAAAGTGAAAAGACTAAATTAGCCGATCCACTGCCCATTTGGCCCTCACCTTGTGCATCCCCCTCAGAAGAGCCAAATAAACACCCGTCTCCTGGAGACAGCAGAACTTCTCTGAGAGAGGACTCTGAAAGCTGCCATTCAGACCGGCAGAGCCTCATCAGCCAGAGCCCTTGACATTTCAGTGAAGGAGAGAGGCTCGTCTACCATGCCACGTCTCCTTGCTGCTCTGGGCAGCACCATAGTCACATTTGCTTCTCTCTTTCTCCTTGATTTTGCTGATTCTGGGAAGAAGCCAAATCAACCCAGACCTTTACTGAGCACCTTCAGTGTGCCAGGTGCCTAACTTACCCATCAATCCCTGTACCTCCAGCTGAGGATAGGAACTGGGGAGGTTCTAGTCTCTTAGGGTCACTAACCTGGAACAGGAGAGCTTCATTATCTGATTAATAACAACTGTTTAATAACTCTGCATTACAGTATTGTGAGGTGCTTCACCAGAGAAGACCACTCAGACAACGTTTTGCCGAATGAAAGGCTTTTACTAGTTGGATAGTGACTATACAAGGATGTGAGAATCCAAGTATAGCCCTGAGCCATCTTTAGGGTAAAATTTTATATAGAGAAACCATAACCAGGGGTGAAAAGTTTAAGTTCCAAAGCTTACAGGTGCAAAGCCCCCTTAACAATTTCTATTCTATTAAGCAACAATTACTGTTTTGCAGAAGCAAGCCAAGCATAACCTACAGAAGTCATAAATCCCCAGTTAGCAGGTACACTCTGGAATACACTAACCTGTTTCCAAGACAACTGGGGTCCTGATGACATGTGTTCCCATACCCTGGGCCAACTGCCTGATAATTTCAGAGGCTGAAGTCAGCCTAAACTTTAACATGGTATAGCTATGGTCAAGAAGGTGCCATATGTCCTTAACCAAGGACTACATGCACTTCATCATTGTTTGGATAAACCCTCTCACCAGTCTAAGTGAGTCAGTCCTTAGTTACATAGTTCTCTTTGTGAGGGCCAATGTTGAAGGAGCAGGGGACCATGGAGTTGGTAAGTGGGGTTGGGTTTAACTAACACTCAAAGTCCAGGTGATTAGCTAGCTGTGTGAGTCAGGTAACAAGTTAAGGAAGGGCCTCTGTTCTCTTTCCAACATGTGGGTGCTTGTTCTAGTTTGTTTCTCCATTGCTGTGGCAAAACACTCTGACCAATACCAAATTGGGAAGGAAAGGGTTTATTTAGCTTATATATCCTGGTTCACAGTTCATCTCTGATGGAGCCCAAGGTAGGAACTCAGGGCAGGAACCTGGAGGCAGGAGCTGACGCACAGGCCATGGAGGAATGCTGCTTACTGGCTTGCTCCCCTGGCCCCTGCTCAACCTGCTTTCTTATCCAACACAGGCCCACCTGCCCAGGGGTGGCACCACCCACAGTGGGCTGGGCCCTCCCACATCACTCAAAAATCAAGAAGATGCCCCACAGACATGGCCACAGGCCAGCCCAATAGAGGCAATGCCCCAGTTGAGGCTCCCTCAACCCAGGTGTGTCAAGTGGACAACTAAAGCTATCCAGCACAGTGCTGCTAGGCTTCTGGGCTCTTCCCTAGTCCAGCAGGGCCAGTTGCCATGCCTGACTGAACCAAGCCTAGGAGCTCTGCAGCCATAAAGCTCTGTTCTGCTGCTTCCTGGACCAGTGACCCTGAACTTGTGCCTTAGCTTCCCTGGGCCTTGGTCTGGGTCTTATAGAAGGAGACGATGTTACCTGATGTCTTAAGTGCCTTGAGGATCAAGCAGGTTCACGGGTGTAAAGCAACATCTGAAGCACAGAAAGGGCTTGAGGAAGGTGAGATTTCCCACAACCCCAAGGAGGACCCAGAACTCTTCTGTGAAGTCAAAGGCTGCTGGCTGGCTGCCGAGCCAGAGCTTAACGTCGCTCGCCATTGCCTCCCTCTAATGAAGACCTGATACATTCATTTAATATAATGTTGGCTCTGGTTCTAGAATACCTGGTTTGAAGCCTTTCTCTTTCTCTTGTTCCTGTCTGGTGTTGAGCCTAGCTCCTGAAGTATACAAGGGGAGACTGTGTTTAACGTGGGCTGAAGGCTCAGTATGTGCCTCGCATTGCCAATTGCTTTGCAAGAAATAAACGCAACAAACAAGCCAATACTGATACAGCAGTGTTTGGATGTCAGAGCTGTGGATACTGGGGACACTGGTTAAGGAGGCTGGCTTTGTCTCAGCCTCCTGAGGGCAGAGAATCACCAAATCCATGGAGGAAGACAAATAACCAAGAAAAACCTGTGTCACAAAACCTGGCCTACCTAGGGGGAAATAAATGGCAATGGGTGATAGAAATAACAGATAGGGCCCGTGGTGTGGAGGTCAAAGATGGTTATGAGGACTAGAAAATTCTGTGTGTTACAGTTCTCCCTTAGAAATTCATAATACTCATTAGCATATGAAAGACTCTGGGAAATCATCAGCAAAGAAGAAACCCAGCTGCTTTTGCGTGACCTAAGTTTTTCCAAATTGTTTTGACTGCTGACTATTTTTCCCCATAGAAGACCTTTTAATCATCTTTTTAAAATCAGTGTTCTGACAAACGCATTTCGGAGACCTGAACTCAGCTAATAATTTCTCTGTAATTAGCTTTTTTGGAAGCCCCAGGCAGGAAACTTTCATTTGGTTAGTCTTTAGACAAGAGTGACAATACCTCTGGTAAGAAATGCATTTCCAGGTGGCCCATTCATCCCACCCTCTCTTCCCCGGTCTTACTGATTCTGTCTTTCTTGAAATTCTTTCTTGCTACATTTTTTCATGTCTCTTTGTCAGCAACCTGGTTTCATTCTGTCTTTTTCAGTAGGGTGAAAAAGAATCTTTTCAAAGGGCAATGAATCCGGGTGACTCAAACAGCAGGCAACGTACCCAAGACCTGACTTGTTCTGTGGAGGCATCTCTAGGCATGTGGACCTGGGAGGAGAGAGTAAAAGTCCTCTTTAAAATTTAGGCCTGACAATAAGGCTGGTGTGCCAGCTGGCAGAGACTTCCTAGGCAATTCCTTCACTAGCTCTAGACAATAAAGTGGGTCCGTGAACCTCAGTGTGACCCTCAAAAATAAATGCGACCAATCCTCTGTTGTCAAATATCGAGGCAGAGCTCAAAGCAGGTGCAGAGGGTAACCTTGGGTCACCAGATAGTGATCCTTGAACATAAAATGGTCCTCATTTTATACATTCCCACTTATAAGAGCTTCGGAAAATGCACATATTTCTGAAACGAAGCTAGCAAGTGCTTTGTGAGCCTGGGTGTCAGATGTACTAGCATTTGAACCCTGACTCTGGCACCGCACTATCTGTGACCTTATTCAGTCTTTAAGCCTTTGCTTTCTCATCCATAAAGTGAAGATATTGCCACAAATCTCATATGAGGATTATATGGGGAGGCGGTGGTGGCAGCCACTTAAATGATATTTTGAAATGTCATTTTTGTCTCCCTTGTTCCTTGTGAGCCACACTGAGCTGTAAGCACTATAGTATGAATTATTCACGAGGTTAGTCCTGGCAGAGAACTGGGGCCAGGGATAGGGAGATGGGTGGTTGGAAGGAAAAGAAGGAAAAGACTGGAAAATTGTGAAGAAACTCAGGAATGCCCAGCGCACGCGCCCCTAGGCCTACTAGTACAGGTTACAGAGCATAGGCGGCTTCAGGGCACACAAAGAGCTAGTGGAGTCCAGGGGAGAATCCTGAAAAGCCCCCAGGAGAATGGGCTCCAGTCATCATTGCTCAGACAGGGCAAGATGTGGGCCTGCAGCGTACAGTGACAGCCGAGAAGCAGCTCCTTGACCATGGCGATGATGTTTATCTGCTCTGTGCCTCAGATAGCCACCTGTCCAAGACAACATTCTTGGCTGTCTCCCCGAGCATGCCAGCGACATGCCAGCAACATTCTCACAGAGAACAATGCAGCACAGGACTTAAAAGAATCTGCTTCACTCAACTTAACTTCCTTCAATACACAAGTAGGGAAACTGAGGCATGGAAGAAAACATGTCCTGCTCAGTGTGCTAGTGCAACTGGAACCTCTTCTCTTAAGTCCTGACGTGTTTGAGGTAGCTCTGCCACCATGCGACATCCAGCAGAATGTGCCCACAAGGTGGCACGTTTGAGCCCCAAACTAAGACTTACCTGAAAGACAGATTTTACTCCTTCTCCCATTTTCTGTCCCCTCATACCTTTTTAATTGAATTTTTGTGAATTTCATACAATATTTCATGGACTCTCATATATGTTAAGGCTTATAGAGCCAAGTTTGTGTCCCCAAATGTCCTTCTATGTGCTTCCATCCACTGGAGCCTGGTTAATCTATCTAGCGTCACACCCTTTAAGAAAGCTGACTCTCCCTCTCCCAGCAGATATCAATGGCCAACAGTTCTTCAGCTAAGATTGGGGATTCTTACCTCTTGCCTCTTTGAGCATGGTGCTTGTTCAGGGAACATCTTGAAATGTGGCCAGGAGGCTGCAGTGAGGCTGGAACCTCCCTCAAAGCAGTGGAAAGATGGTGGGTCATCAAAGACCTCACAAAGCCACCCTGTAACTCTGGCTCAAGGCATATGAAAAAGTCTCCATTTTACTTTATGTATCCAATATAGACTGATTCTAGAGGTGCATTGTCCACACCAATGTAAGACTTCAAAGTCCAGCTCTATATGATTTTCAGTAACCTGACTTTTATCTTAATCCTCCATCTCTAGAAAACTCTATAAAAAAAACTATTGCTATTAATTACTGTATGCCAGGACTTATGCCAGGACTGTCGACATGACACAGATGTCACTTCCATTGTACAGATTAGGAAACAGAGGCTAAGACAGGCAGCTTGAGGAAGCAGAATTCTATCTAGGATTGCCCACCTTGGGACACCTGTTCTCAACCAGGGCCAAGGAAAACTGACTTGACCTGAAAAAGTCACATAGGAAATACTCCATAAGTGCTGGATACTATAGTCATTTTTAGATCATAATTATTTATAATTTAAATAAGTATTCAACCTCATGAAATTATAGAACTATCAATAATATATCTTAAATTATGAAATGGGTACAATTCTATCAATATGTAATTCTTAAAGCTCTGTTTCTTTATTCTTATTTTTAGTTTGGTTTTCTTTGATTTACCAGACCTAGCACAAACCAGTGGATAAAAATGATGACTCCTAAGAGGGGAAAAAATTAGAGGGCTAATCCCGTAGGGCTCAGTGGCAGACTACTTGCTCAGCCTGCGCAAGGCCTGGGGTACGATCCCCAGTACAGCACAAACAACAATTGTAACAAGGAACTGGGAGGAGGGTGAGTACGCCTCTGCTGTTCTTGGCAGCAGGCAATTATTTGTGTAAGACCTAAAGTTAGTGTTTTCTGTTGTACTCAGAGGCCGCGCAGAGTGGACGATGGACCAGGAAGAGCAGGAAATGAACTGAGACCAGATGTGTTAGATATGTTAGTGACTCACTTCCCCCTTCTCTTCCCTTCCCTTCCCTTCCCTTCCCTTCCCCTCCCTTCCCTTCCCTCCCCTCCCCTCCCCTCTCCCTTCCCTCTCCCTTTCCTTTCCTGAGACAGCCTCACTATTCAGCCTTGGCTGGCCTGGAATTTGCTACACAGACCAGGATGGACTCAAAATCACAGAGATTCACCTGCCTCTGCCTCCGGAGTGCTAGGATTAAAGGTGTGTGCCTGGCCCACCATCCAGCTTCTCAGTCCTCATCTCCTCACTCCAGATAGAAGATGGCTGTGTATGGTTTCCTCTTAGGGCCCCTTACAGTTACTCCCTTGAGAACTTGAAGCCCACACAGCATGGGCTAGCCTCCCAAAGAGGACTGTCTTCAATGAAATTTTTCAGACACTATGAATCTCTTTTCAAGACATATGTTAAATTTGTTACCTGTTGCACATTCAAGACCTGTTTTAATTTTAAGACCGTTGCTCATGAGAGATTCATCTTAGCATGTTACCACTCAATCATTTCTCCCTGGAGTAGCCTCTGCGGCTACTTCTTTAAAAGTTCTTCTGAATGATTTGGAATTAAAGAAAATTTAAAGATGAATTTAAAGTGTCCTTAATCCTCAGATCTGACCTCCTTTCCACTTCATACTTGTTCGGTCTGCTATTCAAAATGAGTCAGCATTTCCTGACAGCAGCATGAGGCATCACAAGCTTTCAGGATAAAGCAAAAGCAGCCCAAGCTGCATGTACATTCTAAGACCTGCTTCGACATCAACGTGTGGCCTGGTACCTTACTGACCACTGTACATCCCATATCCAAGGCTCCCGAGTGGTCAGCAAATGCAGTGAGACTGTTAGGGAGGTTCAGAGACAGCCTCTGGGAAGAGACTTCCCCAGGATGGGTCAGGGAACTGGTGATGTCTTCTTAGATTCTGCCCTACATGTCCATCCATAGAACAAGGAGGGTGGGCTTCACTGAGTTCCTCCTTCTGTTGTTCTCCAGGCTCCTGACTAAGCTCTCTCTCTCTCTCTCTCTCTCTCTCTCTCTCTCTCTCTCTCTCATTGCTATGTGAGCCCTGGGAATCGACCCTGGGTCCTCTGAAAAAGCAGTCAGTGCTCTTAACCACTGATCCATCTCTCTAGCCCCATTCTTTTCTTGTTATTACTAGACAGATATTCTAAGGACTTTCCCACATCGTGTTTGTCTCACTCTTAGATGGGTGCTGCAGTGTGCTCATGGATGTCGGAGGCTCCACACACTGCAGTTGGTACCCAAACCTTTCTCATTTGGGGAAGTGCTGCCTCTTCACTGCAGTGTTGCAATGTTTCCGTTCATTTGCCTTTAAATGGGAGCCAGGGAATGTAGCCCACACTCAGGAAGTGGAGCGCAAATTAAACATTAAGCATCAAAAATAGTATCTTTTTTAAAAAAAGATTTATTTTTATTTATATGCATGCATTTGTGTGTGTCTGTGTGAACGCACCACATGTGTGTGGGTGCCCACAGAAACCAGAAGAGGGCCTCAGATCCTCTGGGGCTGTAGTGATAGGCAGTTGTGAGCCACAGGGTGTGGGTGCTGGGAACCAAACGCACATCGAAGAGCAGAAAGCATTCTTAATCACTGAACCATCTTTCCAGATCCAAATGATGTCTTTCTAAATTGAATTTAAAATAATTTTTCGCTGGTGTTTAAAAATACAAACAATTGGAGCTGGAGAGATGGTTCAGCAGTTAAGAGCACTGGCTGCTCTTGCAGAAGACCCAGGTTCGAATCCCAGAACCCACATGGTGGCTAACAACAGTCTGTAACTCCAGTACCAGGGGATCCGAGACCCTCTTCTGTCTTCCTCGGGCATTATAGGACAAGGGTACACTTGCATACACCCAGGCAATATACTCTTACACATAAAATTAAAAAAAAAATGATTTTTTTAATTATAAAAATGTACCCAATTTTTACATATTGGCCTTGCATATCATTCACTTATTAAACCATTCTCCACATTATTTTTGAAATTTCTATATACAAAATCATATCTATTGCAATTTTACCTTTTCTTTTCTAGTTTTTACAAATATTTTTCCTGCTGTACTAAATAAACCAGAACTACCAGTATAATGTGGAAGAGATGTAGGGATCACATGTATTACTAACTCATTCTCAATCAAAGCTTTAAACGCTGTATTACTAAGTATACGGATACCCTGTGTTATCTGTAGAAAGTGTATTTCTATTTGGCTAAAAGATTTTATTGCTTTTTTCTACCTCACAGATTTCTGCTCTTACTGACTTTTTTTCTAATGTGTTGAGATTGTGTTTAATAACTTCACTGATTTTATGCTCTTTTAGCTATACAGGTGTATACAGGCCTTAAATGTCAATCAGAACACGAATCCAACTCTATCTTAAAATCCTGGTATTTAGAGCCAAGGAAATAGTTCAGTCAGTAAATGTTTGTCTCACAATCATGAAGACTTGAGTTCAACTCCTAGAACACACATGAAAAGCAGCCCAGCATGGTGGCATTCCTGTAATCCCAACCCAGGAAGGCAAGGCAGCTGGATCCCTGGGACTCACTGGCCAGCCATCCTAGCCTACTTGGTAAACTCTAGGCCCCCAGTGAGAGAAATGGTCTCAAAGAATATAGATGGCATTCCTGAGGATGATACCTGAGGTTATCCTTCAGCCTACACACACACACACACACACACACACACACACGTACACATACACGCACATGCACATGGACACGGTAGGAATACACCCCCCAATACAAAACAAAGGAAAGGCAATTCAGTGTGGTCTTTTCTTGAATGCACAGACACAGTTCTGCCTATCATGACCCTGTAGCGTGGGACACCCAAATCAGAATATTTGCTGCCTTATGCAGGAGACAAAGGAACTGAACTAGTAAGCAGAACTAACAAGGGTTAGAAAACACTGGGCTTTTGCTCTGTTTGGAGCTCAGTGCCTTATGAATATGAATCCACTGAGCCAAGTGCTGGCATAAATAAACTGCTTTCTGGAAACGAAAGCCTTGGTGCCTCATCTCTGCACATAGCACCCTGCAACACACACACACACACACATAAAAAACATCAACGTGTATGTCCTTCCTTCAGTTTTTGGCTCCAATATTGTCTAATTTCCATTATAACTTTATTCCCGATTCCTGTTTTACATAGAACCATGCCTTTTAAAATTTTGAAGCATGTGAGGTTTTTCTAATGATTGTGTACACCCAAATCCCTTACACATCTTGCATTCATTTTCTGATTGTTCTCAGGGAGAAGATTGGTCTGAAATATTTAAGCACCCATTATGAGGAGCGGGCTCCTCCCTTATCTTTGACTAGATTTGCCTCTCCTTAAAGATTTTCTCATCTTTATTTGTGTGTGTTAGCTTTCCATCACTGTAATAAGTACCTGAGAAAATCAACTTATAGAGAAGGGTCTGTCTTAGATAACAGGTTCAGAGGTTCTATTTCCGGAATGGTGGGCCTCATTGCCTTTGGGGCTCTAGTGAGGCAACATACCACAGTGGAGCATGTGGAGAAGGAAAACCACTCACCTGAAGTGGGGCATGGTGGCACAGGTGGCACTTGGAAGGTGGAGACAGGAGGATCAAGATCATGAGCTAGCTGTGCTATATGAGACACTGTCTCTAACAAAGGAAGAATAACAACCACTCATCTCATGAAAGGGTCATGAGAGAGGAAGAAGAGAGGAGTGGAGACCTACAATCCCCCTCAAGGGCATGCCCCAAGCTCCCTGAAGATCTCCTTGGAGACCCTACATCCTGGAGGACCCAGCACATCCTAATAATTTTACCCTGTGGAGCAGGATCCGAACTTCAACAGCCCTGCAGTCTCTTCCTGCCAAGCATCCCGCCCGGGTCCCATAGCTCAGTGGTGCCTGGCGTTAACAGTGGGAGCTTTTTTGCTTCCTGCCACCTGTACTTTATTCTCTCATTACACCAGTGGCATCGGACTTGATTTTCTTGTTTGTGATTTGTAGATTGTTCGTTTTGGTTTTTATTCATTTAGTTGATTTGGCTTTCTTGAAACTGGGTCTCACTATGTAGCCCTTGAACTTGCTATGTAGACCAGGTTGGACTCACAGAGATCCCCCTGCTTCTGCCTCTGCCTCCCAAGTGCTGGAATTAAAGGCATGTATCACCATATCTGGATGGTTGTTTTTTGTTTTGTTTTGTTTTTGTTTTTTGAGACAGAGTCTCACAATATAGCTCATGCTGGCCTCAAACTCCTGAGCCTCTCACCTCAGTCTCCTGAGTGCTGATGACAGAGGTCTGCACCACTATGCTTGGGACATGTTATTTCAGCCCATCCCTGTGTCACCTCACCATCTCCCACATTGAGGGTATATTCCAACACTTGACTGACAAGGAGTCTGTCACCTGTCACACTTCTTGAGTGTGCACCAGTCACTGTCTGACACAGGTTGATGTATGTCTTATCAAAGCCCGTGACTGACTCTGCTGGACTAAATGTCCCACCAACAGGATTGCCAATCACAGAGTAGGCATGCTTGTATTCCCACCTGACCTCTAGCCTTCTCTTTGGGGCTCCAGCTTTGTTGCCTAAGGTCAGACGCCTTGATGACCACAGGAACAAGATGAATCTGAATGGAACTCTAGGTTTTCTGAGTGCATATGGGGCACCCTCAGGAAACTGTCAGCACAGAGCCTCCATGGTTGTTTAGAGGGAAAAAAATGAGGGTACTTGGGAGTGATTTAATTACACAGATTGCAATGACTTGCTTTGTTATTGATTTTATATATTCAAAGAGTCTTAAAGTGATTATTCTTAGAGTGGGCAACCACCACAGCATTGATTTCTGTGAGGCTGATGGTACTTGGAGAGGTACCAATCCTGTTGTAGAATATATTGGAAGTGAAGTGACATCCTTTCCAGTGGGGCTCTGAGAAGAGGATGTTGAATGTGGAGTGAGCAAGGGAACTGGCTCAAGGCAGAGTGCTTTGAATAAGCTCATAAGATCCATTTAGGCCTCCCTCCTGTTGTATGCCCATCAAATCCAATCCTTAGACTGGAGGTATCCTACCACCTCTTCCATGTCTGAGGCTTCAGAGACCAGGAGCACTGTAATACAGACTATAGTTACTTAGTCCTGACACTGCTTATATTTACACAGATAAAGAAATAAAAGTATTAAAAAACAGATAACACTAATAGTGGGCTTCTTTGGGTAGACAGAGAAGGGATTATAATCTAAAATTTTATGTTCAGAAATGTATTGGTGTAGCCAGATCAAATATTCCCAATTTTAGGAATAGTCTAGGAAAGCTACTGAAAACATAAAAATATGTATATAAATGCTATATAGTGAATTATAACCATAAATGAGCTGCATGCTTAAAAATTATCTATTGCAAAATTGCTGTAATAATAAGGATAAGTATGATTAAATAAATGTTGGCACAGTTATAACATGGAATATTATTCAGGCTTTAAAACATTTATAGAGCTTTGATAATTTGTGCACGGCATTTATTTTAAAAAGAGAAATGCACCTTACAAGTTTTACTCACAATATAATTTCTAATATAATCTATAAAATAATCACTAAAAGGCTTTGAGATGGCTCAGCAGGTAAAGATGCTTGAAACCTGGTGACCTAAGTTCAGTCCTCAGAAACCCATGATGGATGGAGAGAACCAGTTCACACCAGCTGTTCTCTAGCCCACACATGCTTATTGTGGAACACCTCTGCACCTCCATACAAAATACCCAAGTGTATAAAACAAAAATAAAGCCAGGTATGGCAGTGTGTGCCTTTAATCCCAGAACTCATGAGGCAGAGGCAAGGGGATGTCTGGGAGATTGAGGCTAGCCTGGCCTACATAGGGAGTTCCAGGCCACTGGTGCTACACAGAGACACTGTCTCAAAAAAAAAAAAAAAAAAAAAAAAGTAAACATTAAAGTGTTCTCAGTAGTTAGCTTTGATGGTCAGCGCCCTTAGTGACTATTTTTCTCTGACTCTATTGTGCTTCCTTAGTGATCACGGTTATTCTACATGTCTGAAAAGTTTGTATCAGTTTTTATATTCAACTTGGAGATCATTGTAAGTGTGTCTGCTGAGTGAAAATAAAGCTGCATCTTGCTCAGGATCAGCCACGGTCTTGCTCTAAGACCCCACCCTCAGGATGGACACCAAGGAGCTCCCACTTGCTTACTCCCCTCCAGAACAGGGGGTACTGCAGTGCAAACGAGGGCTCTGAGGGGTTGGTGCTTGATATCCCTGTCCATTTTTTTGAGTGCTACACTTCTCACTATACAAAGTAGAGAGGGCAGCTCTATGTGTGCAGTGTGCTTGGGGCCCAGACTGCCCCACATGCCCAGTTCTGATGAGCGGGACCCCCAGTAGCCAGGCCCTGAATTTTATACAAATTCCCGCTCTACCCTATCTGACTGTTCACCTCTTTCTTTCCACTAGACTTAAAGATTCAGTTGACTTGAGCTGTTCATATGACCCAGAAACTGGGATAAATGTGAGTGTGGATGTCGCAGGAAGGAGAGGGAGTTAAAAATGAAGGAAAATTTGACACTTTGCCCAAATCAGACTCTGTGAGCCTTAAAATATTGTGTTTAACACTTTAGTGCCTTAACAGATGCCCACCGAGTCCACTGTTGAGAGAAATGGTGGTCAAATCAATGCTGTATATTAATAATATTGTAGGGTATTGTGCCAAGTCTAAATGGAAACAATAGGCTTAAACAGAGCCTTGTCTGACTGGCTGAATTGCTTAAGTACTTGTCCAGTATGATTATAGTGCATATAAAGATTTACTCAAAGCTGAACTTGCCTCCCACTCCCTACCCCCAAAGAAAAACAAGATAAAAATAGTTTGTTTTGTTTTGTTTTTTTGCACTCGATTTAGTCAGCAGGCTGAGAAGTGATAGTTGTGCTTCATTTTGTTTTTTAAGTGTATTAGGATGTCTGACATACTCTGTGCTTTGGTAAAATAAACACTTCAGATTTCAGACTTACTACAAGCCTCGTGTAAATGGGCTTATCTTTCTTTTCTATCAGTAGGGCCAACTGGTAACTTTTCTAAATGACTTTCCTACAGGAAGTGACTCAGAGCCTCAGGTCCCTTCTGTGTTTCTATCCCACGACCTTACAGATTTTGCTTCTGATTGTGCAGATAGAAAACAGAAAAAACACAGAGAAAGTGTTCTGGTTCCAATTGCCTCCGACCAGAAGAAACAGATTGCAGAGTGCATGTCCCTATATTAAGCCTCTGCTACCCAGGGCTCAGGGACAATTGTGGAAGAGGGGGTGGAAATATTGTAAGAGCCAGGGGTGGTGAATGACCCCAAAGAAATAGTTACCAGGAAGCTGGAAACTTCCTCAAATGAACTCACAGCAATGGTGACAGCATGCACAAGACCCATGCAAACTCAATCATACAAAAACCTAGCACAGAAGTGGGAAATGGCTAAGAAGCCCCAACCTTAGCTGAAGAACTATTGTCAACTGATCACTGCTGGGTGAGGGAGAGTTGGTGTTCTTTAAGAGAGTGACGTCAGATAGGTTGATCAAGCTTTAGTGGATTAACTCGCACCAAGGGACATGTGGAGATGCAAACTTGACTCCATAGGCCTTAACAGATAGGACAGAACGCACAATCTAAACCAAGTGGCTAATTTAAAGAAGGAAGGAGGAACTTTAGTAAGAATATTTCGGCATTTGGGAGTATGGGGTTTGGTACATAGCTAGAATCTAATGTCATAAAAAAGAAGAAGGGGGTTTGTGGGTAAAAAGCAAGATATATTAGGTTAACGGAAAAAAAGCTTTCCCACCGTGTAATTATGAGATTTGAAAACGGGAGATGGGAAATGACGTACAACTGCCATGTTAAGAAACAACGTCAAGGTAAATATTAGTTCTCTAAAAGGGTACAGAAGAAAAAGATAGGCATATGTTTTCAAAATGTTTTTGACAGAAAAGATTTTATTTCTTCCATATTGTAGACCAGGAGAATGGCTTACACATTTTCCCCATATTGGATGGCTTAGAGTATAAAGGACCTCAAAGTTCATGGAAGTAGCTTGCTGGGTAGAGGTAGATAACCTTCACTCTGGTCTTCATACCTGTCAGAACAAGGTTTTTACCTCCTTTCCCGATCTTTCACTCAGTGAAACAAAACTACACCGTGGTCCATATACACAACCAGAAAGTAGATTCTACAAGGTCGGAATAGATCTATTAAGTCTGGTGCTATAATTCTTCAGAGGTTAGGATAGCTCTCATCACCTGATAGATGATTAGTTAATGTCTAATAAATAAGTACACATTAAGTTGACATAATCAGAGAAGACTTCATAAAACTATCATTATTTAAAATATATTTTAAGAAAATAAGGATTTGGGGCTGGGTGTGGTGGCACACCTCTTTAACCCCAGCACTGGAGAGGAGGAGGCAGGCAGATCTCTGTGAGTTCAAGGCCAGCTTGGTCTGAAAAAAAAAAGAGAGAAAGAAAAGAAAAGAGGATTTTAAAAGCATGGGTTGAAGTTAGAAGTTAGAGTATGGGGTTAAGGTTAGAGTTGGGGTCTTTCTGGGAAAAGTTTACACAACGAGGAAACCAAAAGCCCACAGGTGGATGTCTCAATTCTTAAAGAAATTAGAGTGGCAGAATGCACATGTTTTAGAGTAACATGTTGTGATGGCTAATCCTGGTTACTGCTAGAAGTAAGTTCAGGGTCACAAAGACACCAGTCCCCTAATTTGTCTCCACAATTCAAAATTTGACTTCTGGGCGGAGGGCTGTGAGCCTCACAAAAATGGAGAAGCAAGCAGGCAGAGTAGGAATTTTGATATCCTAATGCAAAAGTTCTATGTCTCTTCCCCATTGGCTGGGAGTCAAGCTCACAGTCTTTCGTGATTGGACCAGTGAGGAACAGCTAATCTGACTTTTAGGTTTGGGGGTGAAAGCAGACAGCATCTGAACAGTGTGTGCTTGTGCCTTTGTCCTTGTGAAACTTGTACCTTCCGATCAGAAGTTTGCCTTGCTGAGATGTTTTCACTTGGAATGTCGGTTCCTTTCTTTGCCACCTGAACATATTTGTAACAAATAGTGAAGAAAAAATTTTAATTACCAGTGGTGGTAATGGTTATGAGAAAAGGAAAGGAACACTTTGGTTTGGCTAAAGGTCTTCGTGAGACGGCAACATGTGGACTGGCCCCTGGACACTTGAGGGGGTCTCTTCCTTTTACCTGGGGCTCGAGGGCACATTTGTGCTCCTCATTACCTATGCACTGCTTATTTTGTTCTTACCTTCCAGCTCAGGCTGTCAGTGTGAACTTTTGGAGAAAAAGAAATGTGTCTGCTTGTCTCTTACATCAAAATACAGAGTTTTAATTTTTAAATTTGATATTTCAGTAAGTGCTTAATGCCTTTGTAGTGCCTGATCCTTAGTAATCACCAAGTAAATAAAAACCTTACTGTCTTGGGGACACACACACACACACACTCACTCACATCTAGCAGGTGCATTTAAGAGAACTGAACTTGACTAGATGTCAGGAGTAACTCACAGCATTAGACATTTCCTCGTGTCCAGTTTGACAGCGAGTCAGTCTCCTGATAGCACCTCTCAAGTCAGACAGCACACTGAATCACCCTCAATACTTCTATATGTCACTCTTAAAACACAGCTAGACCAAAGGGTTTCCTTGGCATCCAGGCACATTTCCTAGTGCAATTTATTGGCTTGGGTTCATGCTTAGAAGAATGAGATAAAATACATCTTCTTGAAGACTCTGGCATATTGTCAAAATTGAATATGAAGTAGGCTGGACTGCTGCAGTAACTGCGCGGGTAAGCAGTCCAGAGCAGTCTGGGATATGGAAGGTAGAAGACTGCAGTTCACTTGGTATCCCTGTTATTACAAGGCCAAATTTCAATGACATCATCATTCTTGCCTGAACATAGTCCTTGCCATATGCACTTAAGCTGCCCAACACTCTTACAAGACAGGTTCTCCTGTCTCCTCTATTTTACATGTGAGGAACTGAGGCATCACGATGCTAAGGAGCTTGTCCTGGTTACAGAGCTGGTAAGTGACAGGACCTCAGTTGGAATTTGCAATCTGATTCCAGAGTCTTTTGTGTAACAGCACTATTCTGAGACAATTTTTCTTCAGATTTGTACACTGGTTAGAACAGCTCTCATAGGGAAGGAGCTCTTGTTAGCTTCTGTCTACCCAGTACTTAGCACCTACAAAACATTCTTACATAAAGCCTGCTTATAGACTAGAGTAGAGCATCACACTCTAAGGAGCCTTCCCAGGTCATATTTGTTCCTCTAAAACTTGCCCTTCACTTACAGTTTCAGGGTACAGAACCTATGTTACAATGTGTGGTTTTCCATCTTTGGCCAGTGTTTGCTGATGGAGCAGTGGATGAGCACTTACCTTAAGGTTAGTGGACAGGAATGTTTCCCCCCTGGGAGTTTGGAATTGTACATTGAAATACCAGTCATTTGATTAATGGTTTTAAACCCAGGAGGAGATGGAGAACCAAGGTCAAAGGGCCTATGCCCTGCCCTGTTCCTAGAAGGCAGAGAATACTCATTTATGAAGATGGGACTCAAAAGACCCATAAGAGCTAAGTGTGGCAGTATATGCCTATATTCGTAGCACTCGGGAAGATGCAAGTTGAAGGCCTTGGCTACAACAGAGTTGGATATAAGCCTCGGCTACATGAAAAAACCCCATTTTAAGAAATTATAAACAGGGCCCAGGCATGGCTGTGCATGCCTTTAATTCAGGCACTCAGGAAGCAGAAGCAGGGAGATCTCTGTGAGATAGAGGCCAACCTGGTCTACATAGCAAGTTCCAGGCCACCAGTTGGGGCTGCAAGGAAACCCTGTCTCAAAAATAAACAAAATGAACACACACAGATACACACACAGACAAATAAGAAACCCACTCCAGGAAAAAAAAAAAAAAAAACCCCCCCCAGGAAAAAAAAAAAAAAAAAACAGACAAGAATCCAAACTTTAGAGTGACAGAGTTCCTAGCTGCCTCCTTTTATAAGATGCTCCGGCTGCTGTTCTGTCTGGTTCTTGTGAAACTAGTTGACAATTTCCCCCTAAATCTTGCGGGATAGCTTTGTATCCTCTAGTACACACTTGCTCCAGTCTTTGCCTAGGGCAGTAGGACTAGGAGAGTTGATTATAACAACTTGCTTGAACCATGGTGTAGGCTCACTTCTCCAAGTGAAGGACCAGGGAAGTGCCTTAGTTCCTATCTTCACAGACTGGCTATTATGAAGAAAGTTATTCACTTCTAGTTCAATAGACTAGCAAGCTACCTCTCCTGACTGCAAATCAAGCTACTGTTTTCTGTTGCCCCCTGTATCCTACACTGTCCACTGACCCATCACTGCTCTCACGCAGTCACACGTTGCATTCTCCTACATTGACATTGCTTCTCTTGTCTAGAGCGGGCCATGGTGCTTTCCAGAATTCTCCTTTCCATATGGATCCGAGGGAGGGCTACCAGATCTGAGGTGTAAAAATGAAGCAGAGTCTGTACTGCCCTAGTTAAAGACAGGAAGGACCATCTGCTGAACTGCAAACAGCTCTTGCTCTCTTCCTATTTCCCATATGCACCTCACCAGGTCTGCCAGTCCACGGCAGCCTCAGGCCCTCTACCTGGTACAGAATCCCAGGCTGCACAGCAGAACATTATAAAGGGACAGCCAGTTCCACGGGGGTAGAAGTTTCCCAGACCCCTACAAGAACTCCCCTCTTGTGGATCATTATTGGCAGGCAGTTCCACACAGCTTCTATTTTCCTGCAAGCTCAAACTCTCACCCTCACAAGTGTATCAGTAGATGGAGCTGGTGATTCTTCGATTATCCAGTAAGATCTTCACTTTCCCACATCAACCTTTGTCTAAATAATAATTCATCTGTAAAATCCCTTTTCCATACTTAGAGTGATTCTGTTTTCATGACTGACACATGTAAAGTGGAATTAATAAATGAGGGTGATAAGATTTAACATGTCCATTTTGTGCTGCTATAACAAAATACTCAAGACTAGACAGTTTATGATGAATGGAAACTTCCTGGCTCACAGCCTTGAGGCCTAGAAGTCCAAGATTTAGAAAACAGCATTTGAGTTTTACTGTTACATGATTATATTCACCTCGAGAAGCCAAAAGCCCTCCTTGTAAGAACACCTAATCCTAACAGAACACCAGTAGATGAGAGAGAAACAGAGCCCATGTTAGATTTAGAAGAGCAGAAAGAAGGAGTTTAAAGTTAAGAAACAAGAACCAGAGCCAGACCTTCAACAGGCAAGGAACATGTCCTCTTTAATTCAGGAGAACATGGCAAAGGGTCCGTGTCTATCTTGTCCATGGATACAGACATCAGCAGAACATTTGGGTTTTTATACAGGGACTCTGCTCAACATAGCTGTAGGAATTTGTTCAGTGTCAGGTGTCAGGCATCAGTGTCCTTGAGGTCCTTGAGGTTGACTCAGCAAACATTCTCTGTAGTGATCAGTTGATAAGGCCAGGCTGGCCAGAGAAGGCTATGGCACGGCAGGAATTAAGTGCTCCTGTAACTAGTCTGTCGGCCAGGGAAGTGACCAGTTGTGATAAGGCCTGATCAAAGGCCAACCTGCCAATTTGGACCATTTGGCTAACTTGAGGAATTTGTGTCCTTATGGCTTCCTTTAAGGAAGCTTATGGCTCTCCTGCAAGAGACCAGACCTCTTAGGAAGGCTTGTAAGGTTACAGCATAAGAGGACTAATGATTTTGGAAGTGGGCATCCCATAACTCCTCTTTAAGTATAGTGTAATGAATTAGTTGACTGTATAAGGTCAGTTCCCCTTCTATTTTCCTGTCTTTCATTTCTCCCTGCCCCCTTTCATACGTCCTTCCTTTAAAAAAAAAAACAAAAAACAAAAATAACACAAACCTTTTTGAGACAGGGTCTCACTAAGTAGCCCAGAGGCAGGCTTCAGATTCACAGCAATCCTCCTGCCTCAGCTTTTTTTTTTTTTTATAAAAGTCATCAACCTGCTTATAGAATGTGGGTTTTATCTTAAAGTTCTAGCCTTCTAAGAGAGGCCCCCTGGCTTACTGTTTGACCTCAGTGATTTTTGCAATTACCTACAGTGGAGAGGGAAAGCGGCAGTAATGAGGGTGGTACTGATGAGCAAGAGGGTAAGGGCTTCCTAGGTGCCAGCATCCCTCCTTTGAAAATTTAGTCCTATGCTGTAAGAGTCATTCCCAATTAATAGATACAGAAACTGGGTCTTAGACAGTTTAACTATCTTTCATTAACTATGGTTAAATGAAAGCTGCTTCTGTTTGCCTGGTTGGCCCTTTTCATTCTGAGATATGCATTAATTATTCTGAGAATCAGTTCCATCTAAGTCTTACAGAAAGTTCATTATATGTCTCTAGGATTCCTAGGAAGAAATCAATAGGAAGTTGAAGTTAGTTCCCTGCATCCCTGGACCATGTCATCAGGCATCAGTAATGTAGTTTTAGATTTTTTTTAGAGCTATAAAGATTAACAGAGTGTTATTTATATCAGCAGTTATAGAGATAGAGGTACGATACCATTTTAGAGACTGTCTTAGACACTCATAATACCAAATCTAAATTACAAACAAGATCATTAAGAAGAAAAACAAAACATAAAATTAAAGTGATTTTTGGAATGACATGGATTTGAGATGAGCTGCAGGCCGGGTCAAGAGAATTATTTCCTGATTTTTTTTTTCCCCTAAATGATGTTGTCTGGGAATTCTTCCCAGAGCAGCAAGAGATGGATGCAGACTGTTGTTCTAGTGCTCATTTCAGTGCCAGCTCCATCCGCTTTACTCGCTGGAGCTGGCAAATGCTATCTTACATCCCACAAACCTTTTCTCTGTGGCCGTCAGGGAATGCAGACTGCAAGGCCAGCCCCTAAGGCTATGAGTTGCTGTCCAGAAAGACAAGGCACAGGAAAGGCGGACGGCCTTTAAGCTAGGGCTTTAAAGGGTCGCCCCTCAGAATTCCGCCAGCAATCTGATCTTCCAACTGCCATCTCCATCCTTCACCTGAGGTGGCCCTATGGACTTTTTCAGACATGTCAAGAGACTCAGGACCTTCTCAGCTTCTGAATGGTTGTTCTAGTAGAAACCCAATACAACTAGGTAATTACACAGCTGTAAAGCACTGTATTTGTGCAAAGCACAAATGCTAGTGAATAATAAAGCACTTGCTTCCTATCATTTCAAACAAGTTCCTGTAACTCTAGTAACTTGTGAAAATATATGACAATGGAGGTTGTCAGGAAATGTTAGATTGAGATTGATCAGGGATTCACTGAAAATGAAAGATTAGTGTTGACCTCAGGAGCAGATTGTTCTTCATTAAGAACAATGAAGGCAGCAATAGTTTCTCCTCAGGGACTTGAAACTGCGCCCTCAGGCACAGTGGGTAAGCTGCTTATAAGGGCTGGGGGATTGGTGGGTTTAAATTATAGTCTACATAATTACCAGTAAAGATGTTTACATGCCCTAAGATCATTAAGGACATGATCTGTAGGCATGTTTTCAGAGGCAGATATTGACGGTAGGGGTTAAGGCATTCTTTAACAACAGAATTTATTGCAGGTACCTTAGCAAGCAAGGCCATTACAAACAGATGTTCCTTGACATAACTGTGCTATTCAGTTTTCAAGATACTTTTGAGGATTTTGGTGCTCTCCATTTTAGTTTTGATTCTTTTTTCACCACAAATTTTTAGTAAGCATTCATAAAATGGCTATAAGGTGAGCACTGTATCCTAAAGTATTAATTCAGTCATAAAGTGATAGACTCAGACACACATAAAAGTGACATTGAAGTGCACGGGTGTATTTGTTTTCTTCTTCAACCTTATCTTTGTTTTGGATTTCTTCCTTCCTTGGAAATATATCTTTCCCTAGTAAATGGTCCTTGCCTTTTCTGAACCTGCATATCTCTGTTAAAGTCTTTGTTCTGGGGCTCAAGAATTAGGAACCCCTCTGGAAGTATACAGTGAACCCTGATATCCACCAATATCATCACAGCAAAATCTATACATCATCCAGCATTCATCTTCTGGTTTTCTAGAAATTGTATTGCTGCCACAGAGTGGTAGAGAAAGATTGGCTTCCCCAGTTTGGCTAAACTGTAAAGAAATAATGTTCATTTACTATGAGCAACAAGAGCTGTAATAACAAATTTACCAGACTAGTGAAAATGAGAGTCTTCATTTTATGATTCTGCAAAAGCAAGAGTCAGCCTAGAGAAAAGGCAAAAATTGCATGTCAATTTGGCACAAATCAGTGGTTTGTTTATTTCTAATCACATTTCCCTGCCCCCCCCCCCCGCTTTATTCATCATTGGCTGAGTTCTTCGTGGAGGTACAATCTTGCTGATTTCTAGTGTTAATTTCCCTATCCTATTTCTTTAGGACACAAAGCCTTAACTAATGTATATCTTGGGACTTGATAGTCTATACCCTTTCTGATACATGGACTCAGTCACAGAGCAGACTGCCTGCAACTTTCCAACTCTAGGATAAACTGAGAGAATCTAGACAAACAGGCATCAGTTTCCAGCTAGGGAAGACAGGGACTCTGTTTATCTGTGATTCTCTGATGTTAGAAATAAACTTGGAGGGGTTAAGAGATTAGCCCTCCAACTGTAAGGATCTCAGCAATGCAAACATTTCTCCTTATCAGAAGGATGCAAGTCTCATAAGAACAAAAGAACAAACACACTTGTTAAGATGGACTTCTCCTTTTATCCATGACAGGGAAGAGAGCTTAGCTATTCCTCATTGGTGGAGGTTGAATTGCCCAATATAAACCTAGTTGACTAATTTAAAAGGGGGAAAGAGGCACTTTAGCAAGAATTTTTGGCATTTGGGAGTGTGGGACTTTGGCACATAGTCATGTTAGAGTAGCATATAGCCACATAAGTTTAACTGGTCAAGACTATAAAATCTCTAGCCTGTCTGTTGAACAATCCAGAACTGGGTATTGTCAGTGTGGTCCATACTTGGATCATCCAAAGCTCTCCAGTGCTTGGGAAGGGTTGCTGACTGTGTTCAAAGTCCTGATCCCCTCTTTACATGGGGATAGGGGCCAGTCCATCATTTGTCCCCATTATGACCCCACAGCAATCTGATCCTCCTTGTAGTTAGGAAAAGGCCAGGTTGACTCTGGGGGACCTCCAAGGCAAGGGACCTTGTTTGATATCCTCAGCCTTCCAACTGGAAACTTCTTCATATGCCCAATCATGTAGTCACCAAATCAGGGCTAACAATTCCCAGGAAACCCAGATTTTCTTTCAGGCCCCTGAAACCACCTGATGGGCATGGACCTTCAGCCTTACTAAGTGTGTGACCTCAGATTATGGGACTCTTGCCATGGAGACATGTCCATGCACTCCCCCAGTTTTATCTCTATAGTAGAGAGGGCAGGCAGGAACACTTTCACCTTAACCCTGGTCTCTCAAGGGCCAAGTGAAGTCCCACCACCATCCTTGTCCTCCTCCTTGTGGGAACAGGCACTGCTGGTTCGGCTGCCTTGGGTGCCACCACCCTAGCTGTGGGCAATGAAAATTTTAGGCTTCTAAAGTTAGACAGAGACATTGGACATCTACAGGACTCCATTGGGCAGTTGGAGACACAGGTCAACTCTCTAGCTGAAATGGTGCTACAGAACTGAAGGGGGCTAGACCTATTGTTCCTAAAGGAAGATGGCTTATGCATGGCCTTAGGTGAGACGTGCTGTTTTAAGCCAATACTTCGGGTGTAATTAGGAAAACCCTAACCCTGGTTAAACAGAACTTAGAAAAGAGAGAAAGGGAAAGAGGCATACTCCAAGTGGTACCAGTCATTATTCTCCTGGTCCCCATGGCTCAGACCATGATAACTGTAGCCACTGGGCCTCTGGTAATACTCCCCCTAGCCTTTATGGTGGGCCCATGCCTCCTAAATTGTCTAACTGGGTATATCAAGAGGCATCTAAATGCCATCAAAATATGGTTCTGAGGACCCAATATGAGCCACTAAATCAGAATGAGTCAACAATTTGATTCATGTCCCAGAGCAGTGTCATAGCCTAAGCTCCTCCATTTTGTGTAAGACCCCCTATCTTGATGAGCCATCCCAGACCCTGCCCTGGCCTGGGCTGCCAGTTCCAGGAAGAGCTGACCCCAGAGAAACACACCCATAAAACCCCAGAAGGTTGCAGTTAAGACTTATCTGGCTTTTGTAACTGCTTGTTTGCACACCTACAGGAACAAACACGTGACTGCTTGTTTTTGAGTAACTGCTCATCAGGATGTGGATTTTGCCTTTAAGAGCGTTACTTTCCTCTGAGTCAGTGCTGTATTCTCTAACCGGCCCAGAGAGTGCAGTCACTGGCAAGCTAAGTAAATTCGGCTAATTCAGAATGTCTGGAGTCTAGGTGGTCCTCCCGAGGAGTTTTGTTACCATAACAGTCAGAATCTAAAAGTCATAAAAGGATGAACAGGGTCTGTGAGTGAGAAAACAAGGTATTAGAAAACAAAAGCTTTCCCACACTGTAACTATGAGACTTACAAAACGGAGGTGGGGAATGAACACTACAAATTACAATTGACTTGTTAAAAAACAAACATCAAGGCAAATATTAGCCCTACACAAGGGCACAAAAGAAAAAGACAAGCATATAGTTTCAAAATATTTTTGACAGAAAACATTTCATTTCTTACAAAGCAGGTCTTGTTGATCATGATCTAAGTTTGGGTTCTGCATAGTGGTCCAAAGAAGTCCTATCCCTTCCTAGCTTGAGAGGACAAGCTGGTTCCTATGAGGACTTCTCCTTCAAGTGCAACCTCACTCTAGTGGATTGCTGTCCCCATGAAGAAGGTCTGTCCTGTGCAGCTTTGCTCATCAACCTAAGATGATAGCAGATTTAGGATAAAGGCTTATCTTTGTTCCGTCATCCTTAAAGGGGGATGTGGTTATTTAGGCAGACAAACAACACTTGAGTTGTTATTGTGTCTATGCACCATCAAGCAGATGACTAAGCCAAAATAAATAGACAACAAAATGAAGGCAGGCTGCCAGGTTTTCATCCTGCTTTTGGTTACCTTGTGGGTTTGAGTAAGGACTTAATGGTCTTTGGCAAAAGCAGCTTCTAAGAGTTTGTTACAAGATCACTGCCGGTCTCTGCATTCCTAACATCCTGCCTCAGGGTAAGTGCAGTGAAGGGTTCTGTGGCAGGCCTTGGGGGATACCTCTCCAGATTGCTAGATAATCTGACTAACTCTTCTGGGTTTGCTTCCTTTCTCCTAAATCATCCCAAAGATGTTTATCAGCAGGTTGATTTATCCTGTTCATTTCAGCCACATTTTGTTGAGTTAAACTTTGTATTTAGGAACATTGGCCTTCTTGCTGATCTCCCCTCTAAGCTTCCAGGACAATGTGTAAGTCAATATTTGCTTAGTTCCAACTTACAAGAATAATGCTATCTATGCAAAACACATTACCTTCACTGGGATTCTCTCCTAGTTCCAAGATGCTTTTTTTATAAACATATACCCAAGTGAATATTGGAAATTTTCTTTCTTCTTTGCTCATTAGGTATTTATCAATTTATCAGTAATAAAGCACTCTATTCGTTTCCAGTTCCTTCAGGAGGAGGAAGAAACTGAGTCATGAGAGGGAAACAGAGTTGAAAGGTTGCCGTGTTTATCTGGAAGGTGCACCGCTCTGGTGGTGAAGCTGGAGCTGTCCTGGCCAGAGAGAAGGCATTCTGAACAGAGACACCGTGCTTTGCTCTAGTCGTTGGCTATCAAACTTTGGTATCAAACAATGGATACCAAAGCACTGGAATTTCCCCAGGAGTCTCATGCTGCAGAAGGGAAAACTGGAGCCAGCCAGAGAGTGAATTTGTCTTCAGTGAAGAGAGTTCACACAGTGCAAACAACTTATCAGACCATCTTGAAGAAGAGACTAGAACAGAGACCATGATGACGGCGGGACCAACACCTTGATCAGAACAGCACAGTCATGTATGTCTCTTGCTCTCTAAACATAAACTTCATGTCAATACACCAAAGGTGGACTTGGGGGTCACTGGGCCACTATTTGCTCTCCCCACCGTGATCACATTGATTATGTAAATGTCTTTTCTCTGCTTGCCACTGTAACCTAATTGGACTGTTGAAGACAGGTGACCCAACCCAGTTTGGTAGGGATACAGGGACCAAGTTATCCCCCTAAGGCTGTGTTACACGGAGGACCTATCCAAGGTGTCGAACTGGACAGAGCTGCATGTCAGCCCTTCCTCCTGTACCCACTGCTTTGTGACCTACACAAGTCTTCTGATTTGATGGGGTTTTCAGCAATAAAAGGATTGATTGCACTTAGGTCATAGGGTTAGTGAAATGATTCCATTACTTTATATCAAAAAGTGCTTGGCATTGAACTCTAGATATATTAATTACCTTGTAGCTAGCTTTTATGAATATGAAGGACTTCAGGCAGGGGTAGAATTGGCTGGTCTCATATATGATCACTACTGGGAACCTGACTCCAGGACTCATGTGAATTTATATTTGTATTACAGTATTAGGAAACTGAATATGAGCTTTCCGCAAGGCATTGTCTAGATCACAGAAGTGATATTGGCTATTTTCACACAGCAAATTGTGCCACAAAATGATTTTGGGCTTCCCTCAGCTAGTTCTTTTTTTTCAAATCTTTTTTCTTTCATATTTATTTATTTATTTTTGTTATGGCTATGAGTGTTTTGTCTTCATCTATGTAAGTACACTCGTGTGCAATGCCTGTGAAATCAAAAGAGGGTGTCAGATCCCCTAGAACTGGAGTTACTAACAGTTATTAGCTACCACATGGGTGCTGGGAACTGAACCTGGGTCCTCTGTAAGAGCAGTCAGTGCTCTTAACCACTGAACCATCTCTCCAGTCCCCCACAGCTAATTCTTCAGCTGCTCACAATACCACTTAGTGGAAAGTGTCATGGGTAATATAATTCTAATGATTTTCTAGGCTGTTTCTCTCTGCCCCACTCTGTATACACACACACACACACACACACACACACACACACACACACACGAGCTATACATCAGCTGGGATAATGACATGCATGATACTTTTGCAGCATATATTTTTTCACAGTATATTTTTCATACAGTCAAGATTGTTCCACTTAATTATTGTGTGGTGTCAAAGTAGACTTTAGCACTTGTTTGAAATTTACTTCCAACTTTTAAATTCTCTGAATGACATTTTGATAAAGACCTTGATATATATATATATATACTTTGTATATCTCTGTATAGCATTAGGCTCTTATACAACTGTCTAGATACGAAAATTTTGTGTCAAAGAGTATGCACATTTTTATAATTTTTGTTCCATCTTGCCAACTCTTCCATCAGAAATCCCAGATCAATTTATACTCCTGTCAGAAGAATGCTGGTCTCACCTCAGCATTGCCAGCTGAGCTGTTTTCATGTAAAAATGTGTGCCAGTTGGAAGACGAATGCGGTATCATCTCAATTGGAAGGTGAGCGTGATCTCAGTCTTCCTTTGATCCACATGTCTTTAAACATTTTCATAGATTTATCACCTTCTCCTCACAGTGAAATGCCTTTTCTAAACTTTTTATTGAAAACTTGAGTCTTGGGATGAAGTTGGGAATGTAATTCTTCTTAATACATTTTGCTGTCTTCTGGGGCTAGAATGAGAGCCAAAATAAGATAGCGATGATAATTACTTTTTCACAAGAGAAACTACATCCATTAGAGCACACTGAGTCCAAGATACACCAAGCATGTTGTGGGCATCTCAGGATGAGAGCAAAGGTTTGTGATCACAAACATGAAAGTAAGAGTCTTGGGTCCAGAATAGCTACCATGACACAATGAAAGGAAAGCCCTTCCATCTTAAAATAAGAAGGATGGAGCTGGAGAGATGGCTCAGTGGTTAAGAGCCCTGGTTGCCCTTACAGAGTCTGGTTTCAGTTTCTGGAACCCACATAGTGGCTAGCAACCATCTGTAACTCCAGTTCCAGTGGAATCTGACACCCTCTTCTGACCACCACAGGCATTGCATGTGACATGGGTTCACTTACATACATGTAGGCAATACACTCAAACACATAAAAATAAAAATAATAAATAAAATATTTTAAACATATTTCAAAATAAGGTTTATGTAGCCTTCCTATGAACACTACTTGGAATAATTTTGAGAAATGTTCTGAACTTGGAATTTGCAAACACATTTCTGTGATAGACTGTCAAGGTGTAATATTCATACAAAGACACTTGGAAGGCCAATTTCACATCATTTCTGTCAGTGCATTCAACAAAAGCGGCTTTTCTGAGGCATAGCATTCAAAGTGAAAACCCCAGAAGGAAATCCTGCTAGACCATAGTGACCCCAAGAGATCATGTACAGCCTACTCAAGGACAGACCGCCTTCAAGCTCTCATGTTCTTCCTGCCTTCGGTAGGATGATTTAAAGTGAGAGGAAGTGACACATGAATGTGTATGAGAGAAGGTGCGTGTGTATATATGTGAGTGGCACATATATGTGTGATTGTGTGTATGTGTGTGAGTGTATGTATGTATGAGTGTGAGTGTGTGTGTGAGTTTGAATATGTATGTATGAGTATGTGAGTGTGTGAATTCGAATGTGTATTTATGAGTGTGGGAGCATGGGTGTGTGTTAAGTGTATGGGAAAACTCTTTATTGTATGGTGAATTGGGGCCAAGGGTTGCAAACCTGGATGATTAAAATGGGAAAACTGCCCCCACAGTCTGAAAGTCAGCTTTCCACTGCTATCACAAAATAACTAAAAAAAACTCAACTTAAAAGAAGAGACCCATGCTGGGTAAAGGCTTTCCAGTGTGCATGCTCTCAGGTCATACATACACCTCAGCAACCCCTCAGTTGTCTCAGTAAGTAAGCTCAATAAATTCACTTTAATCAAACATTGGCTTGACACTAGAACCTTAAAAGTATTGCTTAACATCCCCAGGAAAAGAAGTCTCACAACAGATGGAAAATTTATTTGTTAATGCTATTATGTCTCAAATTATTTTAAAAAAAAGAAATAGAATGTAAAAGATGTTAAGGATATAGGAATGGAGATATTTTCCAAAATAGTCAGAAAAAATGAGAAAGCCTAAGCAAGTGATGAAGGTCTGTGTAGGTTCGTTATAATATATAAAGGATGAGACAAAAATAATATACACATAATCTTAAATTTTCTATGGTTATAGTTTAGTCAACTAGTTAAAGGAACAAAATATATATCTAGTCGTTTTATCTAAGAATATTTGGTTTTTAACCCAAGCCTTATCTACATAACACATAATAATTAAAAGTGCCAGACTGCTGGAACGAACCTTACTGGATGTTTAGCAGCCATAGTTTGAGGCCTATACTAATGTGGTCAGAGGGACTTAAAGGACAGTTTTTGTCCCTTGCCCTCCAAAGTCGACTAAGTTCCAGGGTGCTATGGAACATCTCTCAAAATGTAACTGTGGTGAGTCACCTGTCCTCTTGTTCAGAGGCCATGGAGACCCCACAAGATGGACTTTAACCAGTGTCCAGTCTATAAAGAGAAGGGTCAACTCAGAGGAAACATCTCTTCATGCTTCCAAATGAAGCCAGACATGGTGGAGCAGGACCTTTGGCTTATCTTCACATAGATGGAACTGGTAAAAGAAAGGAGCCAGGAGCTCCTCCCAAGCCCACGTGACCCCCGAGGAACAGATCCTCAAATGACCTTAAGTGTAAAAATAAATTGATTTATTTGGGCCAACTGTATGGTCTTAAACACCCAAAAGGAAAGTACAACCAAAGAGTAAAGTCATCAGTATATTTTTTAAGAGTTCAAGGGATTATACTTCTCAGACAAGACATTAGGCTTAAGTCTATATAAAAAGTTATTTAAACAATTATTTCTCATTGATGATTTTGTTCCTAACCAGAAAGTGTTGCTCAGATGTAAGACTTCAAATCTTGGTCTCCAATACTGTAGTGCCCACCTGTATCTAAGGGAGGCAACCAGCTATTGTTCTAAAATGATGGATAAATTTGTTTTCTCCCCCTATCTAGAAGCCTTTGAGAGGGAACTGACACTGATTCTAACCACTCCAACAGCTATCAAAATACCTGAAAGCAAATCCTGAATCCATCACTCTAGAGTCCAGCTTTGGAAGACAAAAGAAAAATGAGGAAGAACCCAAGAAAAGGATGTTTTTGGAAGCCCTTCTCAAGAAATTCCAATGGACTCTCACAGGAACATTTGAAAATTGCCCTGTTCTGACTTTTTTCTAATTCCCTGTCTAGAGCTTGTAATGTTAATTACTTTTGCCTTTCACATCTCCTATTCACGATTCGGGGACTTTCTTTTCCCCTTAGAGGTAAGAATTATGCAATTTGGGAGTCTTTTAGACAGGCCCACTGAAGGGGTACTCCAATTGCCTCACCCTATACCCCGGTTCAGCATGGAAGACGCAAAGTGTGGTCTGCATTCCGATTCCCTATTGGCAATTTGGGTAACCTCTTCAGAGGATGGTGTAATAAGAATAGGAGGTAGGAATTCGTTAGGCAGTTAGTGTAAAAAGACCCCAAAGAAAAGTAGCCAGTTTCTTGGCTAAAAGTCAAAATGTCCTTAGGCCTCTTAGCAACACACTCTGTTCCAAAGGCCAAAAATATTGAAAATATTTGGGAGCTTGTATCTAATCCTTAAAAGATCTTAGGGTTCCCTCTTCAGAGCGGGGAATGTTAGAGCAGCCAAAAGCCCCATAAAAATAAATCAATCGATGAAAGAAGAGTACATGAAGTTAACAGAAAAATGTGATGGGGAGATATGGGAGGAGTTGGAGGGGAGGGAGTGGGCATGCATTTGATCAAAACACTTTATAGGTATGTATGAAATTCTCAATAAATTATTGATTTGAAAATAAAAAAGAAAAAGAAGGGAAGAGTCATTCAGGCTCACAGTTTTCATCCAGTGCCTCTTGGCTTCATTGCTTTCCAGTCTGTGGCTGGGCAGAACGTGATAGGCAGCAGTCAGTGGCCGAACCTTGGAAGCATGGCACCAGGAAGCAGAGAGGCTGCGGGGCAAGCGATTCCCACAGCCACCAAAGACTCACTGTCCGGGACTAACTTCCTTCCTATAAGCTCTGCCCAGCAAAGGTACTCCCACTCAGTAGTGCCTGGGGTCAGCAGCCAAGTCCTGAACATGTGGGCCTTTGGGGGAAGACTCTAGCTCCAGACTGCCACACAGAGACTGTAGCTACACTGAATTTGCTTCCCCTACTGAGACCAGAGGGTGTAAAGATTCTCCTTCATCCAGGGAAAGAAGTCTGCCAGTCTTCAGTACATGGACACCACAGGCACACAGCAATCCCCAGGTCTCATAGAACCCCCAGTTCTCTATATTAATACCCTATTGGGCTTATTTTTGGAGTTTCCTATTTTTAGAGTTTTGTTTTTATGCAACACATAAAAACGGGACAATTGTCTGTATTGGTGAACTAGTATACAATATTTTGACACATGGATGCACTGTATAATGTTTAAGTCAATCTAAACATATCTACTGAAGCATCTGACATTTGTGGCCAAACATTCCAAGTCTGGGGACTGGAGAGATGGCTCAGCAGTTAAGAGCACTGGCTGCTGTTGCAGAGGACCTGGGTTCAATTCCCAGCACCCACATGGGAACTCTATAACTCCAGTTCCAGGGGAATCTGATGCCTTCTTCTGACCTCTGTGGACATTGAACAATACGGGTGCACTTACATACATGCAGGCAATACACTCATACACAAAAAATAAAAATAAAATAAACAACAACAAAGCATTCCAAGTCCTTTCTTCTCGTGTTTTGAAATGCATAGCACATTCTTGTCACCCATTGTCACCCCACTGTGCACCAACACCCCAGAGCTTCCTGGTCCTATGACAGCTAGGTACCTTTTGATCAGCCTTACCTTATCCCTCCTCCCCTCACTGTCTTCAGCCACTGGTAATCACTACCTATCTCAACTACTGTGAGATCAATATGAGCGAGGTCATGTGACATTTATCTTTCTATGCCTGTCATAGTGCACTTTACATGCTCTCTCTTAATTCTTTGAAAGTTTCATACATTGGTCATATTCATCTACCGTTACCTCCCTCCAGTTCTCCCCTAGTCCATCCCACCCAATATCCTCCCAATTTCATGCCCTCTGTTATTAATAACCCAAGTCCAGTTACTGTTGCCCATGTGCACATGGGTGTGCGGCCATCACAAAGTAGTGGCTTCCCATATAGCCCTAGTTTTGGCTAACCCAACCCTACTCTCTCCTCTCACCAATCCCTTGTCTGCACTTGTCTGACCCTGAACTTATTCTCCCTCTCTTTTCATGTCACCCGTGTTCTACGATCCCCTCTAATTGAATTTTTCTTGGGTTGGAAGATCATAGGTTTCCATATCATTTCTCACACACACTTCATTTTGGTTGAGCCCCCCACCAACGCATTTCCCATTCCCAACCCTCCTCCACGCTTGAACCCCCCCAGCCCCACAGGTATTTCCTCTCTCTATGTTCATTCTAGTGTCCCGGCTTCCACATGTACTCCAAGTCAAACATATCAAACAAGAGATTTGAAACTAGGACACACATATGAGAGAGACATGCAGCTTTTCATCTTTCTGAGCCCTGTTGGCCTCACTTGGTGCAATGCTTTCCAGGTCATCCATTTACCTGCAAATATCATGATTTCATTTTTCTTTATAGCTGGGTGCTATTCAGTGGGGTGTGTACAATTATCTCTTGCTTTGTCCATTGTCACAGCTGACAAGATTTCCATTTTTTCATGGTTGAATAATTTCCCATGGTGTACATGTGCTACTTAAAATCTATTCTTCAGGTTGGTGGGCACTTATAATGCTTCGATTTAAGGGGTACTGTGAACAGTGCTGCCAAGGACAAGGGTACGCAGGTGTCTCTTCAACATGGAGAGCCACTTCCTGTGAGTGTGCAACCATGCAGTGGGATAGCTGGATCACAGTGTAGTTCTTTGCTCAGCCTTTTGAGGAGCTCCATACTGCTCTGAATAATTGCTGTCTAATTTACATCTCCACCAATGATGGTCCAGCTGCTGCACCTCGGCACTGGGGCCTATCTGGAGTTTCCACAGCCACTGTCCAGAGGGAGAAATGATCCCTCACATGGTTTGGTTTTGCTCCTCCCCGTGATGAGTTTTAGTCTTCTCATGACTATCTGTTTACCTTGTATGTGAGATCATCTACATTAATAATTCTAACTCTTTAACACATGTATTATCTGGTTGTACAAGCCTGGGCTTGCTATTCCCTCTAAATTTCCTTTGTTTTCTGTTATTGACTCTGTGTGTGTGTGTGTGTGTGTGTGTGTGTGTGTGTGTGTGTGTCTTTTGTGGGTGTATATGCATATGATATCTGTGTGTGCATGTGTCTGTGAGCGTGTGAGTGTGTGTCTGAGTGTGTGAGTGTGTTTGAGTGTGGGCTCCTGTTTGCATGACAAACGTGAGGGTGCAAGGATAGCCTTGGGTGTCTAGCCTCAATTTCCACCTCGTTTGAGACAAGGATGTCTTTGTCATTTGCCCCTGTGTTTGACAGGCCAGCTAGCCCGCAAGTTTCCAGGGATTCTTCTGTCTTAGCCTCTCCCTCATCTCCTCTCATCTCACATGCATGCAACTGTACCTGGTCTCACATGGGTCCTGGGATTTCAAATTCAGACCTTCATGCTTATTTGGTGAGTGATTTAACCACTGAGCCAACCCATCTCCTCAGCTCTGACTTCATTTCCTAAGTGGGTTTTACAATTATTATTTTTAATCATTATTAAATTATTTTCAAATGTCTCTCAGAGTCATAGTAGGATTTGATGAATTACACCAAAAGTGTGAAATGAATCTTTGATGGTCTATAAATCTTTTAAACTTCCCTTGATTTTTCTCATCATTTACTTTGAACTTTATACATATTCTTCCTGTACATTACTTCTAACTTTTTTTAATTATTAGACATTTTAAAGATGATGAATTTGCCTCAGTGGTTGTGGGAAAAGGGACCACTACTTGAAAAGCTGAATGACACTGATGTCGGCAGCTCACCTCTTCAGTACTAAACTCAGCAGCCAGTCGTGCTTGTTCTCTTTGCTCTCTCTTTCAAAACTCAAGTGTGTCACAGGCGCAGCCTGCCTCAAGGCAGCAGTGTGGCTTTCACTGTAGTCCAGGGTCGTGAGCTTGCTGTGAACTCCAGGGTAGGGAACAACTTTATTTTGCCTCTTTATGTAACTTAACCAATTATCTATTATCATCTGAATATACAAACAAACACAGCTCTCACCTCAAAGAGGAGAAGAGATAGTTTATTCTAGAGCCAAATATGAGTGAATATGGCCTTTATCCCAAGTACCATCCATGCATGGAAACAGTTCCATGAAGGTTTTTGGTTTTTTTTTGGTCTTTTTGAGACAGTGTCTCCCTGTAGCCCCAGCTGGCCTAGAACTCACTGTTTTAAACCGGTCTGGCCTTGATCTCACAAAGATCTGCCTGCCTCTGTGTCCTGAGTTCTGGATTAAAGACATGTACCACCACAGCCCGCTTCATACATTGAGGCACTTTGCAAACACATTGGTAGACAGGTTACAGCAGAGCAGGGAAGTGTCAGCAGAGTAGGGAAGTGAAGGCCTCAGATGCTATCTGATGACATTCTTAGCTTTTGGCTCGCTGGAAGCTCAAAGTCTGTTCCTGTATTCAAAAAGGATTTACCTGTAATCACAAGGATGCTAAGTCAACTAGGATGTGGGCAATAAATGACTGTTTAGGTTTGCTGTGACAGCCCAAGATCATCTGACTCTATGCCTGCAACATTCCAACTCACTCTAATTATTGGGTTCTAAGCAATCAGCCTTATCCAATGTTTAATGAAGGTGCTTTTTTTCCTGGGAACTGCAGTTAATATATCCAATGAACTTAAAGTCTCTCAAATGTGACACAATTGAAGGTGGTCATACCGATTACTAAGATAAGACAACATCTCCCTGGGTGTTCTTAACTTTAAATAAGTGAAATGCAAATTGAAATATTTGTTAATATTTTAATCTAAGAATGTAAGTCAGTCTCTCAATATAAGAATATTTCCCAGCAGGAATAAAAGCGCTCTATTTAGAGGAATTTAGAAAACTGCTTTAGCCTTCAAAGCCCTTTTGCTGAGAGACACTTTAAGGAGGCCTCCTCCTGCTGAGACCAAGTCCAGCAAACTTAACACCCACACACTCAATATTTGCTTTGATGTTTTAAGGTCCTGTTGCTCCAGTATTATAAATTAAAAATAGCATTTCAATTTCTTTAAAGTTCTTTTCATCATGTTTTCTGAGTTATATTTTTATAGGTTCCAAGTTTTGCCACTTGTATCTCAAGGTATCACAATAGCCTCAACTTCATGTTGGCTTAATGCCAGAGCTGTATCCATGTATTTCTTTCCACCACCTGTGTTTTTTTGGGGGAGCAGGGGATGGGGTGCACATGGGGGGCATTATTAAGAATACCTATTGTTACAACTCACCAATGAGTTGTTGTGTTTGTAACTTTGGTAATTTTTGGTAACTGATGATGCTGTGGTAATTTCTTTAGTCCAGCTTTGCTCACACTCACCTCCTATGTGCTGTTATCGGCAAATATGTCAGAAGTTTATTGTATTTCTCTGTGCTACAGGGTCAACTAATGTTTTATATGATAGTTTTTTTAATGGGATTCTCCAGGAAGGGTGAAAAATATGCATTTATAGTGATTTTCATAATTACATATTTCCTGTTATGGAGCTCTTTGTTTTATCATATGGGTTTGAGTTACTGTCAGGATCATGCCTTTCTAGCCTTGTGTTCGTTATGAGTGTGCCACTATGACCTGATGGAGGCAAGTCAAGGAGGAAAGGTTTGGTTGGTTCATAGTTCAATCTGCCACGGTAGGGATGCATGGCAGCAGGCACACAAGGCAGTAACTCTTCACATCACGCTGGACCAGGAAACATGGAATGTTTGCAATCAGGGGCAGTGAATTAATTGCTTTTCTGTTGCTGTAATAAAATACCATGACAAAAAGCAGCTTATAGATGGAAGAACTTACTTTGCCTATGGTTTCAGAAGGGTATATTCCATAACAGCAAGAAAGGCGTGGTGACTGGAGCAGGAAAATGGCTGATCATATTTCATCTGCACACCAGGAAACAGAGAGAGAACTGGAAGTGGAACAAGGCTCTAAACTCTCAAAGCTTGCACCCAGCGACATATGTCCTCTAGCAAGTCTTCATGTCCTAAAAGTTCCGTGTTTCCCCCTAAATAGCACCACTAACTATGGTGTCTGATGAGTTCTTGTGTTTTCCTGCTATGATTTTAATATATCCATGTGCTCCTAAAGTCCCAATTTATTGTGATAAATTTATAAGGCAGCATCCTTTCTACTCCTAAGAATAAGTAACTTATCAGTCTGCCACATGGGTGGTGCTAGACAGATGATGTTGTTCACATGTCCAACCAGGTGCACAGTGGTCCTCCATCTGTGGTGGTTATTATGCAATGCCACATTATAGCTGTGCCTTAATAAAAAACAGCCTAACTCTTGGCATCCATTTTCAAGCTAAGAGCAGACCCAAACTGCTGAGAATCTGTTCCTTCAGAATTCTCTTGGAACTGTGCTCTCAAACAAAAGACTGGTGCTTTCTTTTATTGAAACATTATATCTAGGATTAAATGGGAAGTAAAAGTTGGACCCTTATCAGAGAAGAATTTTGCCCTTTCTGATCCTTAGACCTAGACCAGCATGCACACAACACAAATAAATATCACCAATTTAATACCATCTATTGTTTACAACACAAATAGGATAATCTTCATATCCTCTTTGTTCCCAATGAATTGCCCAAACACTGTTTGCAGCACTTTCTTGAATATGAGAAACAGCCACACACACATTCATACATTGTGTTTAGGTCAAGGGCAAGAAAGGGTCATGAGGGATTGAGGCCATAAGCGCAGGTCACGGAAGAGCACACAGCTCCGTGAGCTTGTCTACACTATAAACAAGCTAAGATTAACTTTTTAGATGCAAGGTTGGGTAAAAGTAATTTGTCCACAGTCTTTCCATATTCTAAAAGTCATTCCTACATTCATCCTCAAAATGGAATCAAAAGGTGCTTATAAAATGGAGTCTCTCAGGTCAAGGCACAGCCTGTTAAAACTAATGTTTTAGACAATGTGTAGAAACAGAATAGAACAAAGTCTAATTTCAACAGCATTTCTTTTTATAAAAAAGTCTTATTAGAAAATTTATAGCAAAATTAAAATGCAGTTACCAAGAACAATAATGGTATAATCTCACTCAGCATATCCAAAAAATCAGTGTTCAGTCATGTCCAGTTCCCACTGAGGAACTGGTCAATGGAATTAAAGAAAGGAAGCCCAGTTCTCACAACCACTGCAAAGAAGCACAACATTTATTGGACTAATGGAATGTAGAAATGGTTCCTGCTAATTCAGAATGCAGAAACTTGAATATACCTGTCTACCATGGAAAAAAGGATAAAAACTTAGGTTCCTTTGCTTTTAAAATTACCCTTTCTTGTCCTTGATTCTAAATATTATTGCATATAATATACATTAGCTTATATATAATGTGCATATTTCTACGTATATACCTGTATACAGTATAGGCTAGGATCTGCATATGTGGTTTTGTTTTTGCTTTCTGAGATTGGGTGACCTCATTTAATATTATATATTCTTGGCCCATCCATTTTGCTGTGAATTTTTAAAGTCCCATTTTTCTTTAAAGCTGAATAATCTATCACGTGTGTGCTGGACAGCTTTAGTTGTCAACTTGACACACCTGGGTAGAGGGCACTTCAGTTAGGAACTGCCTCCATTGGACTGGCCTGTGGTCATGTTGGGGGTGGGGTATTTTCTTGATTTTTGAGTGATGTGGGAGGGCCCAGCCCACTGTGGGTGGTGCTTCCCCTGGGCAGGTGGGCCTGCATTGTATAAGAAAGCAGGCTGAGCAAGGGCCAGGAGAGTAAGCCAGTAAGCTGCGATCCTCTGTGATCTGTGCTTCAGCTCCTGCCTCCAGGTTCCTGCCCAGAGTTCCTACCTTGGGCTCCCTGATGAATTATGACCCTGGAGAAGTAAGCCAAATTAACCCTTTCCTCTCCAAGTTGGTATTGGTCATCGTATTTTATCACAGCAATGGAGAAACAAACTAGAACAATATGTAAATAATATATATGTGTACCAGATTTTTATTATCTTTTCATATGTTGGTGAACAACTAAGTTAGCTCTGTTTCCTTGCCATAGTGAATATAATCTCCATGAACATGGTAGTACAAATATCTCTATAGTAAGATATAGAGTTCTCTGGATACATGTCCAGGAGTGAGACAGTTGGGTTATATGGTAGCTCAAGTTTTAATTTTCTGAGGATGCTCCAAACTGATCTCCATAATGACTGTGCTAACTTGCACTCCCACCAGGAGTGACTAAGGGTTCCTCTTTGTCTAGCCACATCCTTTCCAACATTTGTTCTCAGATTTCTCATTAATAGCCATTCTGATTGGGGTGTCTAGGGATGTTGAACATCTTTTTAAACAGTTATTGGCCATTTATATTTCTTTTTATGACAACTGTCTAATTCACTGGCTCATTTGTTGGTTGGTAATTTTATTTCCTTGGTATGTAATTTTTGCCGTTTCTTGTCAACAGTAGTTCTTGTAAGGCAGATTTGTTAGCAACAAATTCTTTTAGTTGTGTCTAAATTTAATTTTGGAAAAATCTTTATTTCCCTCTCATCCTTTAAAGATAACTTTGCTGACTACAGAATTCTTGAACACAGACTTTCCTTTAAAAGTTTTACTGCTGCCTTACTGCCTTCTTCCTCCATTGCTTCTGATTTTAATTTTATTTGAGCTCCTTTATAAGTGATTGTGGCTGCAGAATAAGGCAGAGAGGTCAAAATTAGCATATAAAGGAGACAAACTGGAGAGAGAGACAGAGAGACACCCCCCCACACCGAACCTTGTCCACTGAGATGCCCTACAACAGACAGATATGTACAAGAGCACCGCCTGCCATCCACATGATCTGTGAAGGTCTCAGTCTGCGGAACGAGTGCCACGGAGCCTTGCCTGCTTCTGTGCTCGGCAGTTGACAGTTTCTGAATAAATTGTTTCTGCTTCTGCTTCTATGTGTCCCTGGTCCAGTTCCTTGTTCTGGGATCCAAGGACCTGAAAATCTATCAGATGCCGACCAAACTCCCTGTAACATTATGAGTAATTTTGCCCCTGCTCCTTTCAGGATTTTCTCTGGAGTTCAGAATTTTTATAATGATAGGTCTGTTTGTGAGTTTCTTTATACGAGTTATAGTTCGCTGAGCTTCTTGGGTGTGTAGGTTGTTGCTTTTTAGTACTTGAGGAAATTGTACTTGTTTTGGGCAATTTTACCTTTCCTTTTTCCATGTTCTAGTATCTTCCACATGTGCCTTTGACACTCTGAGGATGTCTGCCGTCTCCTCCTCTTCCTCCTCCTCCATTACCTCATCTTTCTTGTTTTATTCATTATTTTTCTTATTTTTTGGCTTATATAAATATCTATCGTTCTGTCTTCAAGTTTGCTAATTCTTACTTTTGCCAGTTAAAAATCTATTTCTGTATCATTCTAGTGAGTTTTTTAAAAGTTTCAACTGTTATACTTCATAACTCCAGAATTTCCACTTGTTTCATAAAACTAATTTATTTCTGTTTATTAACATTCTACAGTTGTAACACTGTTGGCTTATCTTCCTTTATTATTTATATCACACTTTGCTTTTGTTCTGTGAATTTAATCATAATAGTAATTTTGATGGCTTTTTCTGTAAAATTTGACATCTGGTTTTTCACAGGCAGTTTTTTGCATAATCTTTTCATTTAATTTTTGTGTATTTCATACAGAACATCTTAATCAGTCTTAATCATCTTTGTACCCCTCCCATAGCTGCGACCCCCCCACTGGAATTCATACATTCTGTCATTTTTCTTAAGGGTATCGTGTCAAGTTAGTGTCTCCAGACATCCCTCAATGCAAGCTCACCCAATGGGGTCTAGTCAGCCTATCTAAACCCCCTCCCTTTAAGAAGATCAGCTCTTCCTTACCTAGCAGAAATCAGCTGCCAATAGTTTTTTTTTTTTTGAATAAGATCAGGGCCTGATGCCCATTTCCAAATTCCGTGTTGGTTGGGGTTTTGTCTGCTTGAGTTTGCATTGGTCTTGTACATGCTGACACCATTGCTGTAAGTTCATATGAGCAAGGTCCCAGGAGCTTGTAGGACTCTAATTCCATATGGTCATGCACTTCCTCCCTGGCTCTTATAATCTTTCCACCCCCTCTTCTGAAATGGTCCCTGAGCCCTGGGTGGGTGGAGTTTAATCTGGGAGTCCTGTCTAGGGACCCATACTCTATAGACTCTTACTCTCTACACTTTAAACATTTGTGATCTTTTGTGTTCCTGGCCCTCTGTTGCATGAGGGAGTTTCATTGATGAGAATTGAAAGATGCATTAGTGTTCTCATTCCATGTTCTGTAAGCCTTAGGTGTAGAGGTTATATTGTACATGTGCCACTTAGGCTTGAGCAATTCACATACAATGTTTGTGTGTGACCAGTTGTGGAACTTTGTAATAGTCTCTTGCAAAAGAAGCTTCTTTGATGAGTGGTGACTGGGATACTTGTCTGTAAATATAAGGATCCATTATTTATCACATGCATAGTAAGAAATTACATTTGTCTAGGGATGTGACAGCCTTGAGGTTTTCTCTAAGATCTATGACCCCTCCAGCTATGTGCATTTGGCTAGGTTTACAGTACTACACATTCGTTTCCTCCCATTGAGTAGGCTTTAAGTCCAATCAGGTAGTTGTTGATTACTCCCAAGATAAAAGTGCCACTACTGCACCAATGTCATTTGCTGTGCTGGTCATTGATGTTGTTATTATGCCTTAAAGCTGGGGTTGGCCCACCAATTGATGCTGTCCTTTACCAGCTTGCATATTGCTCTCCAAAGCTATGAGAGCTAGCCTTCAGGGGAGGTGGCTTCCAAGTCAGTTCTAGCTCCATTGCTCCGAATCCTGTGTCTGAAGTATGTCCTGTCTTCAGCAGTAGGGTCTTACCTTCAAGTTCTGGGAGACAATCAAGGGTTGTGGCAATAGCTTGTATAATTTTGGGAGTCTCTTGGACTATCCTGGCCAACAGCTTAAAGGACGGTTTCTCTTGTCTGGCACTATTTCTTATTATGTAGCCTTCAGCTATATACATGAACTCATGTAGAGACATTGTATGTGTAATTTGTTAGTAGGTTTTTGAACTAATATGATTCCCTCTGGCTTTTCACATTAACTAGGCATTATTTGTCTCTACTCTCTTTCTTCACAGGCAGTTTATCTCCTTCCCTCCCTCCCTTCCTTCTTCTGTAGCAACTTTGAAATCTGTCTCCCCCACCTCCTTTCCACTTCAGGAGTTTGTTGTTATTTGAGGGTTCATATTTGAATGACCAGCTGGATGATTTCAGTGAAGTTTCCTCCCCCCTACGCAGATCCTGTTCCACAGGGAGGCACAGGTTGGTCCATGCCCAGCAATCATGGGAGAACAGTGAAATGATGGCCCCCTTTCTCTAACACCCAGATACTCAACTTTACTGTTTGCTCTATTTTCAATAGTGAATTTTGATATAAATTACTTTAATCAATCAGGTCAATTATGACTTCATGGAAAGAGCAATTTATGAAGTTAATATCTGATTTTAGCTTTGACCCTGTTATGGACCCTGGTACTACTGTGGAAAGACCACTAGACTCAATTTAGAAGGAGACAAAAGATTTTATTCAAGCTAGTTTGGACTGCAGTCTCCGTATTGGATTAGAGTGCTGCAGAGGGGAGGGAGAGGAAAAGGGACCTTTTAAAGCTAAAAACTGCAAAAAAAGAATGTTGACAAGGTGGTCCCCAAATAACAGGATGGAGGGTGGTCACACTCTACATGTCAAGGTGCCGTAAAATAGCAAAACAAGCAAGTTACAGAAGCCAAAATCAGCAGTTAGTCATATCATAAAAATTTTGTTTTCTATACGTCCAGCGAGCAAGTGACCGTGGCAGCGTTCTCCTGGGAGGAAAGGGGGAAAGGGGTCAGGGCTTCTGAAAACAATCCTTGAGTTAGAAATACACTATGGCTTAGCTTCTAAGATGGCTACTTTATCCAAAATGGAGTCAGTTTGGTCAGTAAACCCCATGAGGGCTCCTCTGAGGTGTTCCATGTCCTGCTTTTATACAAGGCAGCAATTTTACAGACTGGGCTGGGTTGGCAAATCTCTCCATAGTTGCCTGGTTGTCCTGGGTTGGTGAAGCTCCCCACAGTTGTCTGGTTGTCCTGGGTTGGTGAAGCTCCCCACAGTTGTCTGGTTGTCCTGGGTTGGTGAAGCTCCCACAGTTGTCTGGTTGTCCTGGGTTGGTGAAGCTCCCACAGTTGTCTGGTTGTCCTGGGTTGGTGAAGCTCCCACAGTTGTCTGGTTGTCCTGGGTTGGTGAAGCTCCCACAGTTGTCTGGTTGTCCTGGGTTGGTGAAGCTCCCACAGCTGCCTGGTTGCCTTGCATCAGGACTTCTACTGCTCATGAGACCGCATTTGAACATTTCCACTCCCTGCTGCAAATGAAGTCTGAAGTTAGTTTCTTTGGAAAGGGCTTAGATTTACCCATTTCATGGTCTTTCATGGTCTCCCCTGCTGCCCACCCCCAAGGTACCACCTGGTTGGAATAGTGTCACTCTGTACTTCAGCTTCCAGAGTGAGGGGACTGCAGCTATGTGCCACCAGGTCCAGCTTAAACGTTAGTGTTTTTTCCCTTGAAATTGCTCAAATGACTTTCAGAGTTAATGATTTTAAAAAATTATTGAGTTTTTGCGATTTTTATACAACATAATTTGGTGGTATTTAAATCGCTCCCATCTGCACCTTCCCCCACTGCTCCCTGCCCAATTCACTGCACTCTGTTATAGACACAATATGCCCTAGAGAGTCGGATTTATGTCCCCACATGTCCCTCAGTGTGGGCCCATCCACTGAAGCCTGATTGACCTATGAAGAGTCCCATCCCTGTAAGAGACTGTTGCTCCCCCTTCCAGCAGCCATCAGTCGCCAGAAGCTCCTTAGGTTGGGTTGGGATTTCTTACCCACTTCCCTAAGTCTATGCCGGGATTTTGTCTGGCTTGAGCTTGGATGGGACTTGTGTATGCTGTCACCACTGCTGTGAGTTCATATGAGCAACTGATCAGCGGTCTGGAAAACTATTGTTTCCTTGTGGTCCCCTACCACCTTTGGTTCTCCAGAGCTAATATTATTCAATTACTCTAAAGCTATAGGTATAAGACCTATAATTTACTGAACTTTCCAATAAAAGTATTCCCATCCCCCAAATTTAACCCTAGTAATCAACTAGGACCAACTCCTCCATCCGTTGCCATGATTTTATGATGTTCTGTTGCTAGTTGTCAAGGAAGCAGGTGTGGTTCCTTGGTGATGATGACTGAAACTACAGGTCATTAGATCAATTATAACTGCTTATGTTCTAATAAAACTCCAAATAAGGAGTAGAGGCATAATGCGAGACCACTAGCAAAAACACCAGTCTTTATACCCTCGTAATTCACATTCACGTTACGGCCCATACTCAGGAGGTTGCATTTACTGATGCTTTGCCTGAGGCACAGGGCTGCCGATCAGGTTATCTGCCCCTTCCCCTGCCATTTCAATCCCAGTTGAAGGAGTTCTAAAACTACAGTGAAGGTTGTTAAAAGTGAAGGTTCCTGGGCCTCATCCCAAGGATTTAGATTCAGTAGCTCTAGAATGAAGGCCAGAAAGATGCCTTCAAATGGAGTGAGGGACAGAAAGATGCTTTTGAAGAGGAGCCTCTGATGATTTAGATGTAGCTCCTCATTTTCCTGTTGGAGCCAAGTGCTCCTCACTGGTCACATCTGTTGGAAAATGTTAGATCAGGATTGAGCAGGCAATCTGAAACTGAAAGAGAAATGAGACTGACCTGGCAAGAAGCAGATTGCTGTTTATTAGACCAATGAAGGGGTAGCATTCTCTCTGCAGGATGGAGACTGTACACTGGGCACAGTTAGTATAAGGTTTTTAAGGGTATTGAAAGAGAAAAGATGGGGCATTTTTCTTTTTGAAGTTTGAGTGTTTGGGACAGTAAGTGCTGATGCTGATTTGGGCATTTGGGAGTAAGTGCTGGTATATGTTTCCTCGGACATTACAGTTTCTGGGTTGGGGCTTTCTCAACTTAGCTTGGGTCTGGGGCTTTCTCAACATGGCTTGGGGCTTTCTAAGTTGAGACATTTATCCTTCGACATCATCTACTTTTTCTTACCTTAATTCTCTGATAGCCAACCAAATAGTCAATATTTCAATTTCCTAGTTGCTTCTTAACTAAGAGAAAAAATGATCAAGTAGGCATTCTGCTTTATATTTTTTTCTTGGGAGTTAACAGATAATTAGATTGTACTAAATACTTGTTTACAGACCAAGTCTATACAAATTACTAGTGTTATCAGTTTGGAGAAATTGGTAGACTGCATATAGATGTAGATTGTCATATTTCTCTCAGACAGAACTACTGTCTTAGAGTCAGCTAGGGTTCACAGAGCAAGCCTCTGAATTCTTGGATTTATCAGCATCTGTACAACATTGGAATTCCTTTTTCTCTGAGGAAGACAGGACTGAGAATGGGCTGATTACCAACTTAAGAACCAGACAAAGTAAGGTTTGAAGCTTGTCTGTAATTTCAAAGTGCTGTGGGTGTGGTTCAGTTGCTTATTCTTTTTTGAGGCTTAGTTTCCTCGTCTGCAAAGTGAAGATAATAAACCAAGCAAGTCAAATATCAGAAAACCTGCCTTGATGTGGAAAAAATACATATCCGTCCGACACACGCTCATAATGTGTAGGAATATGTGAACTTCTAGTAAGCTCTGGGCAGAGCATAGGCACAGATAAGGATAGGCATTCCAGTAAGGGTCTGTGAATGGTAGTTTCCACTTGTCGGCTTCCCCTCAGTAGACTCCATGCTTGGTCTCCATGTGGCAGCCACACCCACATCATGCTAGATTCACTTCCAGTGACAGCAAACACATGTTCACGGTGGCTTTATGCAGTTACAGCACACATTGCAGTAAATGATTTTCTTTGACTAAGTTAATGCCTATTCCTACCCAGCTACTGTGACCAGGGAAGCAAAGTTCTGAGTTGTAGGAAGGACTTCTGGACTAATGATTTTTCTTCAACCTTACACCAAAAGTTACTGTTTATAGTGCAAACAAACTCACTGAGCCTTGTGCTCTTGTGACCTGGGCATCTTACTTTGATCCCTCAGGACCCCAATTTGCCTTCCACGCAAGATAATGAATGAATGTGGATGTGCTGGAATTACAGAGCAATGTGCTGAACACAGTGCATTCATATTTGTATCCCTGTTCAAAACAGTGAGAATAGTTAATATGTGTGTATGAGCTATTTTAGGCCTAGGGATCAAAGAGCAAGGTTTTCTGATAAGGGTGGATCCAAGCTTGTTCCCCAATTGATGTTGGAGAAAAAGTTTTGAATAAAATTATGGGTGGAGGCCTGGTTCAGGAGCCCAGTTCTGTGAGATATCAGACGGAACCGATGATTCTCAGAGTTGGGATCCACTCTCATGCTAAGATTCTTTATTCAGGTACAACCATATGTAGGGCTTAGTAATGCCACACTTAAGTGACCGTGCCAAGGTTACACGACCCAGTGCAACTTAGGATGCATGGATTCTACATGTGCCACATGACAGAATAGGAAAGTGTGGTCTCCAGAACAGAAAGTAGAGTACTGCTCCGGAAAGAGGAAACAACAGGTAGCATGAGGTCCCCAATCTGCATCTGTCAACAACACCCTGAGATAATCCTGGTAAATCACTGAGCACTTGACTTGACAAACAGCAATAGGGCTGACTCTTCAGAAAGAAAATCTCTTACCACTGACTGCACCCTTTCTTTATCTTTATCTTTTATAATTCTTGCCAGTAGTATCATCTCCTAAGGGAACAAAGGGTGATCAACAAAGTTGATCTTTCTCCAAACTCTGAACCGGAACAGAGGGCTTAGGAACTTCAGTCCTTCTACAGAGAGAGGCTGAGAGAAACAAAAAGTGAGGGACGAGGGGAAAAGGAAGGTACCTCACCTCTGGCATGCAGTGAAAGCTGGGTGTGGATGCTAATTCCATATTCAATCCCTTCGCCTCTCTATGCCTCAGTTCCCTCATCTGTCTAATACAAATGGTGAGCGTTGCCCACATGCCTTTAAGACCAAGCAATGTTGTTACTACGCCATTATAATTACCCGAATAAAATAAAAAATCCTAACTCTCAAAACTAGGGGTTTTTTTTGGTCTTTTTGAGACAGGGTCTCCCTGTAGCCCCAGCTGTCATGGAACTCACTATGTAGACCAGGCTGGCCTTGAACTCACAGAGATCCGCCTGCCTCTGCCTCCCAAGTGCTGGGACTACAGGCATGTGCCACCATGCCCCAATCTAGTTTTTTTTTTTTATATATTTTATTTATTATTTTTTTATTTTATGTGTATGAGTGTATTGCCTGCATGAGTGCACCCTTGTCGTGCAATGCTGTGGAGGTCAGAAGAAGGCTTCAGATTCCCCTGGAACTAGAGTTAAGTATGGTTCATAGCTGCCATGTGAGTGCTGGGAATCGAACCTGGGTCTTCTGCAAGAGCAGTCAGTGCTCTTAACCACTGAGCCAACTCTCCAGCCCCTCAAATATGGTTTTAAGAGTGGGCCGGAACTCAGAGGACACCCAATTCCCAAGGTGTTTCTTGGAGTTGTGCTCATGGGCCAGGCACATTCACATTTTTATCCTAAAAACCGTTTAGAAATGACTTTTACACAATGGACTTAATATGGACTAATGAACCTTTCCAGCTTCATTGGGAAAGTGCAAATGTGACTCTACCCTAATCTTAACAGCATCCTGTCTTTTCATCCCCAGTTCTAGTATATCTCATTCACCCAAGGTCATTTGCCCTCCCCAGTCTCCACTGAGTGCAATGGAGCCAGGTACCTGCTCCGCCTTTCAGCACTTTGCTATGTTAATTCTCAAGCATACCCATATCCACTGAGTCATCGATCCACTCATTGTCTTTTTGGGTGGAGTACCAAGTTGAGGTCGCCAGAGAAATGCCCCATCACAGGACACAACTGGTCAAGTGACATGAAGTTCATGGCATTTGCAAAGGGTGATTAAAAGACATTAGTCCATATTAAGTCCATTGTGTAAAAGTCATTTCTACACAAGATAATAAAAAATAAAGTTTAGTTGAGTTACTATGAAGGGATAGTAATTATGTTTTGTTGAACATCTGGGTTCCAGACACTGGACAGTTCTTTAACAAATGTCACTTAATCCTACGGTCATCCCAGAGGCATTCTGTTATTGCAGCTTTACAGAGGAGGAAACCTAAGTTCAGCAAGACTATGGCTGCATCAAGCTCATGTGGATGGCAGGGCTGAGGGTGTGTCTCTAGCTATTTCTTGTCATTCAGCTTTTCAGACAGCCTGTTCCTTTGATTTTGACCGACCTGGAACTATGTGGAGACAGTGGTGGATGGCTATTTATGCCTGCATCTCCAGTAGGTGCTAGCCTTCACATGCATACCCTCTCTGATGGTGACATCTCTCCTTTCTCCCTCCCCTTTCTCCAGAAGTCACTTCACATTCACTAGTAAAAAGCTGATCCTATAAGAGACTGTCCTGCAACAGAGTCTACACAATTGCCTTGGTACAGCAGCCATGTCTAGGTAGCCTCCCGGAGCAGGGATGGAAGATGGCATCTCACCCACTCATCTCTAGACCATGGTTTGAATTTGCCCGCTTATCCTTGAAGAACTGTTTGGTGCTGTGTTCTAATTGTAAAGGGATCAACTTGGTAGGACCTCGGTGCTCACAAGGAGCTTTACATTGACATGAATCTCAGAATCTGGATTCAGTATTATTTATAGCATAAAGGATAACTCAGAGTGATAGCGAGGGAAGAGAGAGCCTTCTATGTGCCCACCTCCGATGTACAGATTGCTCACAAATTGGTTGTAGTTTAAGATGAAGCCTGATTTCATAACTTCAGGAGCTTTCTTGACTCTGGCATCCAAGCAGTTCAGGCATTTAGTGAAGGCAGGAGATTCTAGTCCAATCACATTTTTAATTCAGATGCAAGGCCCCATCTCTCTGATTTCCCTGGTAGCTTCCTTTAGAGGACTGAATTTCTTATGCTGGTGCTCTATTTTTGGCCTGTAGGTCTGTGGGTCCATTAGAGCTCGCTGCTTTCCTGAGCAGACCTCTTCCTAGCCTTCCTCTATGCATCACCTGGGCAGATACAGGAATATTTAGGGGCTGAACTTCCTTGAAGCAAGACAGTAGCACAGCAGAAGGCTTAAGCAGATTGTCAAGGATCAGAGAGTTGGCTGGTGGTAAAATCTGGATTTGATTCTAAGTAGTCTAGTGTCAGAGCCATGCTCTTACATAACACCCTGCTACTGCCTCTCATAGCTAGTATCCAACCAGCTCCTCCTTCTTAATGAACCCTGTGTGTCCTGACAAGGAGGCCTTGACTTACATTTGGAGTCATGAAATACCTAATTCTGGATACACCTCTGAATCTCACAAACTTTACACAGGGCTCTAAAATATCACCGTGCACTCACCTGGGAAGCTGTGAAAAGCAGTGTTTACTATCTGGGTCTTACCCTGAAGGTTCCAGTGCCTTCATCTGGGTGTGCCATGCATATTGGAGTTTTCTAAATCATTGTGCAGTGTTTGCAGACCACTGCTCTAACACACCTGAGCATTAGCTGGTTCACCTCACAAGTGAAGGTGAGTTTATCTAAGCAGATTTTATTTCTAGGTGTTAGGGAAGTAATCCAACAAACAAAACATGTCAGTGAGTACATACATCCATATATATACATCCATATGTTACAGATCTGTAGCATAGCACTAATCAAGTGTGTCCACACACAAATATGCACACACAAACACACACATGCACATATATACGTGCATACACATGCATGCACACACACACACACACACACACACACACACACACACACAAATCTTCAAGTGTGTCCACACACAAATATGCACACACAAACACACACATGCACATATATACGTGCATACACATGCATGCACACACACAAATGTACACACATACATACATATACATACACATATACATACATGTACTTAGACACATACACACACATACACCTACACACACATATATACACATACACATACACACAGAGAGACACACAGAGACCTACATATACATACAAATATACACACATATGCACATATACACATGTATACATACACACAAATACACAGACATACATACCCAGACACACAGACATACACATGCACAAGCACATATACACAGATAGACACACATATACAGGCACACACACATGCATGCATACATATACAACATGCACACACATGTGCATATATACACATATATGTACAAACACAGGCACACATACACAGAAATATACACAGACACATGTACACACATACACAAACATACTCAGGCACACATACACACATCTACACATGCGTAAACACACATAGGTACACAGACACACACAGACACACACATACATGCTCCCATCATTGGAATCCTCGTTACGTGTCCTTCACCACTCTTCACTGCTGGACTCTGAAAGAGCGTGTGCTCAGGTGCAATAGCCTGATGCTGTGTCTCAGACAATTTAATCTCCTCTGCTGTTGAAGCTGTCACTTGAAAATGCTATTGTAATACGAAGTGCTCTCCTAAAAATAGTGTTATCTTCCAAATTCGGCTAACTAGGACGGTGGCGGAGTACTCACAGCTCCTCTGAAACTACAGGAAAGATAAAAGCCCACTCCTTTACCTTGGATTTCCACCTGCCAGGGTCTCTGGGAGGCCTATCCCACCTCAGGGGAAGGAGGATGTTTTGTACATTCACAGTTACAGCTACAGCAAAGTACTGAGAAAACTCAGCCACTCCCAGCAAGGAGGTCATTGTCTTCTATCCCCAGGAAGACCATTCCCCTTTGCAGAAGAGTGAGTGCTGATTGGTGGGCAGAAGGTGAGATCAGTGAAGCCGCAGTGAGAAGGCAAGCTCAGGGTCCGCTCCCTACGCTTTCCACTAACGCCTTTGTAGCACTGCACATAAGCCGAGGGCCAGCGGTCAACAGGCAGGTGTGTTTCCACCTTTCTGAAGCTTACAGTCTGATGAGCTGGTGAGATGTCAAATGATTAAATCCAAGCAATTAACCATAAGTAATAATCAATGCCAGAAAAGGAAATAAAAGGTGTTGAGAGAAAATCAGGAGGGAATCTCCCTGAAATTCGGGTGGAGGGAAGGAACAGATATTCCTAGACTCAGCAATAAGCCAGATGTGGCTGGACGGGGGTAAAGAGGTTCCTGAGAGGATGCATAGGGGAAAGATGCCTCAGGGATTCAGAACAAGGGCACCAAGAAGAGGGTCAAGGTCAGATGAGTCAGGAGGGTGATTGGGGTTTTACTTTGTGAACCAAGGAAAGTCTTGAGGAGAGCTTAGTGGAAGTAGTCTTCCTTCAAACAGGAACATCTTGCCTTTGGGGCAGACTGAAGAAACACAAAGACATGAAGGTCCAGGGAGAAGGGAGAGCGATGCTCATAGCATTCTCATTCTTCCAATGGGCCGCCTTCCCTTTCTCTCAGTGTACACGGAGTGAGGGAAGCAGGAGACTGCTGGCCACCAGTACCAAAGGACTGAGGCAGCCGGGATGGAGGTTGGCTGTGTAGTTTTGCCAGCCACTCTCGCCATGTGGTCATGGCACCTGGCAGAGTTGCAGGATCTTGCTTGGGCCTGATTGAGTGGGATTCCTACTCTTGGGAATCATCAGTGTCTCTGCCCTGTGGTGGCAAGTAAGCCCGAGGTTCTTTTTAATCTTGACACTCGCCCAACATTCCTTCCACCAGCCTGTCTGCTTGCAACAGTTTGGAACCTGATCACCACCACCTGAATTGCCATAATCAACTTCTGGGTGACCTTCCTACTGGTTTTAGAATCTCCAGTCCCTTATGCTGACCATGATTGCTTGAAATCTGACTTAGGCCTCAGGACAATGCTTCCCTGATTTTCCCTACACTCATCACTGTAGGATGAAGTAAACTGAAGTTCTTTCATTGATTTTCAGATTTCCAAAGATTCGAGCCTCTGCTTTTTCATCTTGGTATTGGTACCTGAATTAGTGACAAACAGGACCACTCTACTCTGGAACTGTAGTCTCTGACCTCTTATCAGCTGTCTTTAGAATTGGCCCTGCCTGTCAGAGTGGAGTGATTCTCCCCTGTGAGGGACAAGAGCACCTTCCTCCTGTTACTCATTCCCTCCCTCCCAAAGTTGTTTGCCATCCATCTGTCCCATACATTCTGTGAGGGCAGACACCGGGACATCACCATCCCTGTGTATCTCAGTCCTCAGTCAGGACACACTGAGCACTGCCAGGCATGCGCACTTGGAATCTCTTCCCTCTTTGCACCATTCTCAGGGAGCACTGTCAGGTTCGCAGTGCTTCTCGCCATTGTCCTCTCTGGAAAGGGCCTGTATCTTGAATTCCAAGGACCTACTTTTTTTTCCTCTCTTGCTTTGCTCCTTTAGTGTCTACAGTACAAGTCTGTGTTTCCTTTTGGTGGACACAAAGGCTATGGAGACTTGGCCAGCGTATAACTGTTTGTAACACGCCTTCCCCTACCACCAAAACGTCACACTTCCCAAAGTCCCTTTCCTAGGTGCTGGGAAGGAAGAGGGGATAGTTCCATTTTCACCTCTTCTACATGCAAACGGATGTCCATTGACAGCTGGGCCAAATGTTGGTTGATGTGATCAGAGAACGCAGTTGGGAGGCTGTTTGTGAAGCACCTTCCCTGATGGGTTCACAAGCTCTAGGTTCACATACAAGACGTCAGCTGATCATTAGCTGATGGACCAAGTGTTCTCCACAAAGTGTCAGGAAGCATAGTGTCCTCTGAGTGACAGGGCCTCTAACATGGTAGCTACTAGGTGCTAATATCTTAAGCACCTTCACCAGCTGTCCAGGGTGGTATAGTTCTTAAGTGTCAAAGGAAATGGGATTGATGCCGCCATGACTTTGTCCTGGGAAATGATGACAACTTGATAGTCATGAGATGCTGTCTCTGTTATGCTGTCTCCAACATGCACATGTTCAACTTCCAACTTAATTTAAACAATGTGAACTGTCAGCCCCAAATTAAGCAACAGCTACTCTTATAAGAGTTCTATTGTTGATAGAAGTGTAAACTAGCCCAGTGGCCATTTGAGAAAACAAAAACAAGCTGGCAGTTTCTTCTGAAATGAAGTAGGTCTAGCTCTATGTTTTTACCTAAGAAAAATGAAAAGATGTCCCTAGAAAGACTTTTACTTAAGTACACACAGCAGCCCAAGTGCCCGTGAGTAGAATGTCTGAGTGTGAACTCCTCTGCACCAATCAGGAGAGTATGTAGCTTGGTCAGTGAAATGGCTCAGTGGATAAAGGTGCTTGCTGTGCAAGCCTGGCATCTTGAGTTTGAACCTTGGGAACTACATGAAAGTGGAAAGTAAGAACTGACTTCATAAAGTTGTCCACATGTGTTCCATGACACGTGTGCCCTCCTGTTGAACACCCCCCAAGCACACACAATAAAATAAAATAAAATAATAAAGATGAGCACACTGCTGATATGCGCAACAGCATGACTAGAAAACTTGCTAAGTGAAAGAAGCCTTTCCTTGACATCTGGGGAATCCATGTATGGGTGGCTCCAATATCTTTATTGCAAGTTTCCCACTCCGTTTCATTGAAGAAGATTCTTTAAGCAAGCAAATCTCCTTGCCAAGGAACACACTGGTTCCTGCTTATTCCAGCCAGCCCACAAAATCATTCCACTAGCTCAAATTACATTCTCCTGAGGGGACCAGAAGGCACATCACCCTTTTGATACTCTATTTAGTCAGCCTCTCACAGCCTCTGGCTGTTCATTGTGTTTCCTTGTACAACCTCCGTATGGCCCTGTGGGCATGTGGCATCCTCTTCGCCCTGGTTTTGCCTATATACAGCCAATGTCATCTGTTTACTGTAGTGTGTATTTGGCCATTGCCATAGCCCTAAGTTGAGAATCCTTTCTTTGTCAGCAAGGTGAATAGAGGCAATTAAAGTATGCTAATAGCAGTATACACACACACACACACACAAACAAAAACACACATTCAATCTGTACTTTCCCTTTCGATGGCTTCAGTAACTCATGGTCTATTAACTGAAAGCTGAAAATATTAAGTGAAAGTTCTAGAATTAAACAATTGGTAGGTTTTTAATTGCATGCTGCTCTTAGTAGAATGATGAAATCATGTTCTTTTCCATTATGTGTAACTTGGGATATGAAATGTCTCTTCGTCCAGAGTATCCATGCTGTGTGCCTGCCTGTCCATCACTTGGCAGCCATCGTGGTCGTTAAAGCAGTTGTCATGGCATCACAGTGCTTGTGCACAAGAGCACTGATGCTGGTGACTTGCATATGCCAAAGGGATCTCACAGAGTGCTTCCTGTAAGTGGAAAGGTAGGTGCTCTCAGTAAGGGAAGACAAACCTTCATTGGCTCAGGGTGCTACAACTAAAGGCAGGCACGACTTGTTTATCCATGAAATTATGAAGAAGAAACGTGTTCCTAACATTGTATCATTACTATTAATTTCTCAATGTGCCCGATTTGCAATTCAATTTTTCATAGGAGTGTCTGTACACACCCATTCTAGGAAGGACTGGGGAGGGCTGTTAAGGATTGTATGGAGGGCTCAGTTCTCTCCATGGTTTCAGGCATCCTCTTCTCCCTAGTTTTGCCTATATATAACCAACATCATCTGTTTACTATAGTGTATATTTGGCTATTGCCATAGCCCTAAGTTGAAAATCCTTTCTTTGCCAGCAGGGTGAATAGAGGCAATTAAAGCCCATTGGGCGTTTTGGAACACCCCCTAGGCTAAGGGAGGGACCACTGTGTATGTTTGAGATTATCATATAAAATATTGGGCTTTTTTTGGTTTTTCTTTTTTGAGACAGAGTCTCCCCATAGCCCCAATTGGCCTGGAACTCACTATGTAGACCAGGTCAGCTTTGATCTCACAGAGATCTGCCGGCTTCTGTCTCTTGAGTGATGTAATTAAAGGCATGTGCCATCAAGTCTGGCTATCATAAAATATTGGAACAAAGCATCTCATGTGCTTAGCAGTGGGTGATATTTCTGAAGAAAAGAGAGCTTTTCCTTTACTTATGGACATTCTAAATGATATTAGACCACACAATGCCTGTTTTAATGTGGCGAGTATTTGGCTGTTTTCTATCATTAATCCTGTCTTGCATAGGGCCTGCAGTAGGGTGGTGAGTGAGCCCACACATCAGAACATGGTGACTAGATACAGTTCAGCCTAGAGAGCCCCCAGCAATAACTAGTTCTGTGACCTTTAAGCAAATCACCTTCCCTCAGAGGTGGCAGAGGGCATCCATCATACATAAAACCGAGGGACTGCCAAAATTAACCCTCTGAGCTATGTCAGTTCAAAGAAAAGATATGTGACTTTTAAATTAGCATAAATGACTACATATATAATTACCTTGCAAAGAAGTCTATTATTTCTGGGCCCTCATTCCTGAGTTGTCACTTATTTGAGAAACAGCATCTTCACTGCGAACATGCCCCCTAGATTCTACCCAAGCTCAAACTCCCAAAGAGCAGGATAGGGCTATTGGCCTAACTTAATCACCTGATCTTGACAATCTGCATATCAGCCAGTATTTTTGTTGTTGTTACATTTTTACTTCTCATTATGAATAAAACTGTAGTACAATTCCACCACCTTGTGAGTAAATGGCTCTCAGGTACAACTTCCTTTAACTCGTAGAAAGGTAGGCATGAGCCTCCCACACACAGGCAAGTAATATCCATAGGTGCTGTGTGGATATGTAGATAAAATGCCACAGATCAGGGCAACCCCCGCATGCCTGTGGAGAACAGCCCTTTCCTTCTTTGCAGGTTTCAGCTCTAAATGAAAGACCAGCAGAAGATGTATGCTATGTTGGGGACGTATTCTCTGAAGGCAACCACAGGACTGATCTATGGAGACCTGTTTCTTCAGGTTACACTAAAATCTGGCTTACAGCTTGTAGGAGGAAGGACAGAAGCCTCCAATTGTAGGCACCCACTCTCCTCTGCCTGTGAAACTGGAGTTTGTTACCCATCCCACACATAGGCTTTTCCCAGAATGAAGAACTGGCTTGCTCTAAGTTAGGGCTTCTCAGCATTGGGCCCAGAAACAATAGACTCCTTTGTAAGGTAATTATGTGTGCAGTAATTTATTCCATTGACATTTTAGACCACATAATTTTTTGTTGTTTGGGGCTGTCTCATGCATTGTAGGAGCAGCGGCACAGTCCTAAGTTTCTCAGACACTGTCCTCTTCCCTGATTGGAAGATCTATGCAAGCACACTCTGGCTGCCAGGTGAGGATTCCAGAACTTCTGGGAAGGCAAGGGAAGAAGTCAACCACTACCAGCCTAGCTAAGAAGGCGAGGAAGAAAGCTCAGGTTCGAGATACTGCCCTAAAGTCTGTAGAATACACACAACAGGAATGTAATCTTAATCATGCAAGTGGATAGCTCAATATTGCTGACATGCTTACATTGCTGTGGAGTATCTGGAATGCTTTCATCTTCCAAACCCTAAACCGTACTCATTATTCAATTCCGCATTCCCAGCTCCCCAGCCCGGGAACCCCCATTCTACCTTCTATGAATTTGACTACTCCGGGTATTTCACATGAGAAAGATCATTTTAGATTCACTTCTTTGTGACTGGATATTTCACTTTGCATAACACGTTCAAATCGATTCCTGTTGTAACACTCGTTATAAGTGTTTTCTTTTGTGAAGTGGGACTTTATTGAGTTGTCTGCCCACACAGAGTGTGTCTACATAATGTGTCAGTGGATATTTGTGTGCATTCACCTTTCAGCTGTTGGGACTGGTGCTGCAGACTTGAACATAGGTTTCTCTTTCTGAGAACTTGATGTCAATTTTTGTTTGATATATATCAAGAAGCTTCATTACTGCATCAAGTGGTAATTCCATTCAAATATTTTTGAGGAACCGGCATGCTATTTTTCATGATAAACATCCCAGCAATGGAGCACCCGTTTTTGAATTTCTCCACATCCTCATCAACACGGTACCATGTAACAAAGTTTTTTGTTTGGTTTGGCCTTTGTTTTATTGTAGTGATCTTGATGGGTCTGAGGCACATCTCCTTGTGTCTAAACATGCATTTTGGAACTTTATTCAAGTATAACTAATATACACACAACTTCGTATATTTAACATATGCAATTTGATGAGTTTGAACAATTTGATGTATATACAACAGTGAAATCTCAGCTGACTGAAAGTAACAATTCCATTTGCCATCCCCCTACTTTTTTGGACTTTTTATTGAGGATAATACTTTACATAAGAAATCCTTCTACTCTAGGTACTATTTAATATGGTAGATTTCTGGAACTTATTAATCTTACATAACTATAACTGTACACACTGAACAGATTCCCATTTTTTTCTTCTACCATTTGTGTCTCCCTAATGATTAGTGAGTGACATTGATCATCTTTGCATAGGCTGACTGGCTGTGCATCTTCTTTGGGAAACGGCTTTTTAAAATCTTTGTTCTATTTTTAATTAGGCTATTGGAAAATTTTGTTAAGTTGTAGTTTATATTCAGGATATTAACCCTTTGCCAGTTACATGATTTGCAAATATTTTCTCCTGTTATATAAACAGCCCTTTCACTCTGTTGTCCTTGGATGCACATGGATTTTTAGCATTGATGTAATTACATTATTTCTAACTTGGTTGCTTATATTTTGGGTGTCATAGCCAAGAAATAATTATCAAATCCAGTCTCAAAAAAGTTCCTTCTATGTTTTTATCTAAAACCTTTATAGTTTCAAGTTCTATATTTATGTCTTTGTTCCATTTTGTGGCACACTTTTTTTAACTTTTAAAAAAGTTTATTGAGCATTTCATACATGCATATAAGGTGTTTTGATCAAATTCACGCCCACTCCCTCCCCTCCAACTCCACCCATATCTCCCATCACATTTTCCTGAACAACTTTGTGTACTCTTTCTTTCTGTTTTTAAAATTTTTTATGGGGCTTTTTGCTACTCTAATATTTCCCCCTCTGAAGAGGTAACCCCAAAATCTTTTAGGGATTAGATAAGAGCTCCAAATACTTTTGACACTTTTGGCCTTTGGAACAGAGTATGTTGCTAAGAGCCCCAAGGACATTTTGGTTTTTAGACAAGAAACTGGCTACTTTTCTTTGGGGTCTTTTTATCCTAACTGCCTAACCAATTCCCACCTCCTTATCACACCATCCTCTGAAGAGGGTACCCAAATTGCTGATAGGGAATCAGGGTACAGGGTTCTTCCATGCTGAACAGGGATGCAGGGTGAGGCAATTGGGGTACCCCTTCAGTGACTCTATCTAAAAGACTCCCAAATTGCACAACTCTTAACTATAGGGAGAAAAGAAAGTCCTTGACTGGTGTCTAGGAGATGTGAAGGAGAAATAAAGGCAAGAGTAATTAGCATTACAGGTTCTAGACAGGGAACTAGAAAAAAGTCAGAACAGGGCATATTTCAAATGTTCATGTGAAAGTCCTTTGGAATTTCTTGACAAGAGTTCCAAAATCATCCCTCTATTGGGTTCCTCCTCACTTTTCTTTTGTCTTCCAAGGCTGGACTTGAGAGTGATTTGTTTTCAGGCACTTTGATAACTGTTGGAGTGGTTAGAATCAGTGTGTATTCCCTCTCAGGTTTCTAGATGGGGGAGAAAACAAATTTATCCATCATTTTAGGACAATAGCTGGTTGCCTCCCTTAGCTACAGGTGGGCACTACAGTATTGAAGGCCAAGATTTAAAGTCTTACATCTGAGCATTACTTTCTGGTTAGGAACAAAATCACCAATGAGAAATAATTGTCTAAATAACTTTTTATATAGACTTAAGCCTAATGTCTGGGAAGTGTAATCCTTTGAAATCTTGAAGAAATAAACTGATGACTTTACTCTTTGGTTATACTTTCCTTTTGGATGTTTAAGACCATACAGTTGGCCCAAATAAATCAAATTTATTTTTACACTTAAGGTCATTTGAGGATCTGTTCCTCAGGGGTCACATGGGCTTGGGAGGGGCCCCTGTCTCCTTTCTTTTACCAGTTCCATCTATGTGAAGATAAGTCAAAGGTCCTACTCGACCATGGCTGGCTTCACTTGGAAGCATGGAGGAAACATTTCCTCTGTGTTGACCCTCCTCTTTGTAGACTGGACACTGGTTCAAGTCCATCTGGTGGGGTCTCCATGGCCTCCCTGAACAAATTACAGGACATTTTGAGATATGCTCCATGGTCCCCTGGAACTTAGTCAACCTTGGAGGGCAAGGAGCAAAAACTGTCCTTTTAAGTCCCTCTAACCAGATTAATATAGGCCTCAAAGTATGGCTGTTGAACATCCAATAAGGTTAGTTGCACCAGTCTGGTACTTTTAATTACCATGTGCTATGTAGATAAGGCTTGGGGGAAAACCAAATGTTCTCAGATAAACCTTGACTAGACATATCTTTTGTTACTTAAACTAGTTGACTAAACTATGACCTTAGATATTTTAAGATTATGTGTATATTATTTTTGTCTCATCCTTTATATATCATGACAAACCTACACGGACCTTTATCACTTCCTTAGGCTTTCTCATTTTTTCTATTTTGGAAAATATTTCCATTCCCATATTCTTTTAACATCTTTTACAGTCTCATTTTCTTTTTTTATAATTATGTGACATAATAACATTAACAAATAAATTTCCATCTGTTGTAACATCTTTTACATTCTCATTCTCTTTCTTTATTAATTATGAGACATAATAACATTAACAAATTTTCCATCTGTTGTGAGAATTCTTTTCCTGGGGATACTAAGTAATGTTTATCCCCTTCTAAGGTTCTAGTGTCAAACCAAAGTTTGATTAAAGTTTTCCTGAGGAACCACGAATTTACTGAGCTTACTTACAGAGATGACTAAGGGGTTGTTGAGGTGTATGAGTGACCTGGGGGTATGCACACTGGAAAGCCTTTACCCAGCATGGATCAAGACTTCTCTTCCTAGCCTTCCCCAGATTATATACTTTAGTCATCCCCAAATCCAAGAGACCATGTGTGATTAGGGTCAAGTTACATACAGTTGATTGGGAAGAGTGGCTGGATACTCTGGTGAGGGTCCAATGACCCTGCTTGCCCTCCTTTAATGAAGGAGCACAACTGTCAAGAAGCCCAATTGTGATGATGTTTAGCAAGCAGACACAGCTGAAGTCGTGATGATGGAAGTTATTTCATGAAAAGAGACTGCTGTACAGCATTATCTTATTAAAAGAACATGGAATTTAAAAGGATTTGGTGCTAGGACCTTGTGGCAAACTTTTAATACTTAATACTATTGTGAGACATAGTTCTCCAAGATCTAAGACGAGGCCAGCCTTAGTTGGCTACCCATAGATGGCCCACAGTTACAGAAAGAAACATAACTTTCCAGCCTTACTCATCTATTGACACAACCTCCTATCATCTCCCCAGCTGTATCTAGGGCCCTTGCACATGCTCAGAGACAAGCTACCACCAGCCCCTGGTTGTTAATGGATACACACTGTCACCCCTTTGGAATGGGTACCACCAAGTCCAATGAGTACCACTGCCCTGTTGATCTCTCTGCCATCTGTTGGTCATAACTCTGCTGTTCCATTCAACATCTCAGTTTCCCATAATCCACTGCTGCCATTTCCACCAACCTGAAGGAGGACCTGAGACCCCATTACACTGGGGCTATGCAGGTATCAGAGCTGTGGCTGTAGTCTGGATTCATGTCGGGGAGGCACATCTCCACCTCTCTATCATCCTGCAGGGGCTCTGCATTTGGGGGTTGTTTGGTTTTGGCAATGAAGCAATTTCAGTATTTGCCGACTGTATCCTTGTCTCCCTGAAACTCAGATTCTCAGAGCTGAGGCTAAGCTTGAGATGTGGCCAGTGGTAGGCAGCCACCACCCTACAGCCGAACCTGGCACTTTGCTTTAATAACAGAGCTTTGTCACACGGTGAAGTGGTAGAAGCTGGATCCACTTTCCTTCTGCATGAATTCTTCCACACAGGTCCCAGTCCCTCTGGAGACTTAGCATCCTGCTCTGTCTGTAGTCCAGGTTAGTGCTCCACTGAGACCCCAGCTGAATTAGATTGAAACAGCCTTGAGTCAGAAATCAGCTGGGGTTCAGTTCCCAGCCCAATGAAACTCCAGTGTGGGATGCTCCTTGGCAGATACATAAATCTTATCTCTTTGGCACTCATGAATAATCTTTATTCTTTATTTAGAAGGGATATTTATCATATGCCATCCAATATTTATGAGTTAATTTGAATCACACAATAAAACAAAATACAAACTCTAGCAGAAAACTAGTTATCCTTCAATTGTGCATCGATGATGACTGTTAATTTCAATCTCTTTGCAATCTTACCACTGAGGTGCTAGCATCTCTGTGTTAATCATTCAAAGTGCTCCAAGTTGAAGAGGAAAACACAAAGCAGCCTGGCAGGGAAGTCAGGGGAAAAAGAACTAGGAAGTGCAGCAGCGGGGTGCTGTACCTGTTATGCATGTGGAAGGGTCAAGTGGTGGTACCCACAATCCCTAGGACTTTCACCTGATTGCAGGAAAGGGAATTTTCCTTTGTAAACGGAGTTCTCACCGGACTGAAAAGTGAATTCTACTGTTGTGTGTGTAATTAACAATTCATATGAACAGAGCACTGTTGTAAGGATGGCACAAAATGGCATAAAGAAAGAAGATAGTGGTCCCGCTTGTTTTTCTCAGTGCATGGTTATTTTAAAAAGAACTTCCTATTTCTTCGTGAATGTACACTGAGGGTACAGAATGGTGTTTGAGAAAGATGATGCTCTATTGGGTGTAGTGGTGGTGCCTGCTTGCCGTTCTAGTACTCAGGAGGCTGAGACAGGAGGACTGCAAGTTCAAGGCCAGCCTGAGCTACAAAGCAAGGCCCTGTTTTGTCTCAAAACAAATCAGCAAACTAAACAACCAAACAAAAAACCCACAACCAAATGAAGATAATATTATTTGCAGTTAAACTTGTGAAAGGTGTGTGTGGAGGGGGGGACGTGACACTGGATGAGGAAGTGGCTTCCTTAGGTTGCTCTCTGAGCTTCCTCTTCATCTGTAAAATAGTGACACCATCAAGTTCAAAGAATTCTTGTGAAGGGTAAAGGATGAAATGATGCCTTGCAGAATGCTTGCCTCCTCCTCCTCCCCCTGCCCCTCCTCCTCCTCCCCATCCTCCTCCTCCCCCTGCCCCTC